>NC_081443.1:7911760-7921533 GCF_007210705.1 Tigriopus californicus
GTGCCTCTTCCCGTTTTCTTTGGGCCATGTGATGTTGCATTAAAGGACCTTTATCAGGCTTTTTTAGGCATCTACCACAACTAACTATGCAAAGCTGAAAACGTAACCTTCAATTGAAAACAAAGTTGCGTATTGCAGTCATGAAGCCAATGAATTGGTACTCTTTTTCAACCACCCTGACATTTTTCATGAAGCTCCACCTATGCTACCTTCAAAATGCCAAGACTAAGCCCAGCCACCCCCAGGCAAAAAGGATAGGAACAGAGTGGCCCATAATTGTTTCTATGATTATGGATTAAGTTTAAGGTTGAATGTGGCAAATTCAGTTTCATACTTGTGTACATAATAGACATCCAATATAGCCTGGTGAATTTATGACAAGGGGTTGGTTTACCTTGTTCCAAAGAGGGAGGTATTGAGACAGGTTGGCTCATAGTGATGGTTGATCATTTTAGATAAGCCATAACACTATTTTCAGTTTGTGAAGGGAGAAAAAGATGATTGAAATCAATCCACACAGTGAGTGGGTGATTCTTGTCACAGTTTACAAACAGAGATTCCAGCTGGGTTGGTTTCGCCCATCCCAATACTGGTCTGACATAGTTTCATTATCTTTATTCTCCATCCATGCCTATGTAATCAACCCAGTCTCAAACAGGACCCATGTCAGGCGGGGGCTAAAAAAGCCCCTTGAACTTCTAGGGATGACTCATGGTGTGGTGAAAAGATAAACGTTATTCTCCACCGATTAGTTGGCTGTGCTCATTTTTGAATTTGTGGCCCAATGTTTAAATGTTTAGAGAAAGACTTTAAGGGTTATTAATATCGTGTTAGGTTAGCTTGGTTTAGGTTAAGTAAGGTTAAGTTTAAAAAAAGTGCCACCGCCAACTAATCGGCCGAGAATAACGTTTACCCTGGTGAAAGCCATTGATGATTCTTCCGTTCAACGCATGGCTGCCAATTGATAATCACGCAACTCAAGTACCTGAATCGGACGCCAAAAGCACGTTTGTAAACAAAACAAAACATGTGTTTTCGAGCATGGGGCGGCATGGTCGTGGCTAGCTACTGGCTAGGAAGCAGGACAGACACAAATCCCCTTGAATTGATCATCGTTGGCTCGACTCGGAGTGCTCCTGCTCCATCCACTGACCCTGACTAGTACTAAGTCACCCCTCAGCCCTCATACCCGCTGGACCCATGGTTAGCGGGGGGATGGCTGCTCCTGCATGGTCGTCCACGGGTCGTCTCGGGACGACGTCGCCCACACCCTCGTCCGACTCGTCCACGTCGGGTGACTCGGATGGGATGGTCACACCCCCCTGGGTTGGGGGTTGTCCCGAAAGGGAGGCTGCGCCCTGCGCCCTAGAGTGCCAGCTCTTGGGCGGAGACGATCACCCATTGTGGCTGCGACCCCACTCGTTGGATCTGGACGATTTCACGCGGTTTCTCCGGGCCGCCCGCTCGCCGGGCGGTCTGAACGCCGATCTCGACTTGGCCCAGCATTACCCACGGGTGGCCCACTGGTTTCAGGGCCTGCGTTCGGCCTCGGAGGCCCAAGCCACGGCCGTACTGGAACATCTTGTGAAATTGCTGGGTCAAGCTCCGGGACCCGAGGCAGCGCTGGACGCCACTTGGGCCGCCGTGATGGCGGCTACTTGCGTCGACGTGGATCCGCCCCAGCATTCGCCGGATGTGACGCCCTTCCCCGCGGGTTGGACCTTCATTCCGCGCTCGAATCGTTGGGATTTTGACCGCATCTTGTTGTATGCCTTCCGGCGGTTGGCCAAAGTGCCCGGGTTTCAACCCGATCTCGAGCTCAAGCCCGGACTCAGCTGTTTGTCCTGGTTGCAAAGCCTGGTGCGCCATTTGCTCGTCCAGCACGATCCCCTGCCTCAAACGGCGGATTTGGCCGAATTTTTCGGCGTGCTCACCCGCATTCACCCGCAAGCCTTGGAGCCTAATAGCGGGGCTCTGGGTGCCTGGTTCATCTATAACAACGAAGGCCTCGACGCCCATGGCCTGATCCGCGATATCTTAAACGCGGCCCGTCAAACCCGACAAGTCCCCAAATTTGTGTCCAAGTTGATCATTGCCATGCTAGAACATCGGGCCATTCTCAAGTTCCCGGCCAGCCAGCCTCTCGTCTTGGACGAATTGAACGCCGTCATCCCGAAATTGCCGTTTGGCCAGATCTTGGACATCGGGCGCACTTTCAACTATCACTACGAACACGACATGCCCGCTTTGGCCGCGCCGGAGGAACCCGTTCATCAGGCCTTAGATGACTTGATGGCCTCGTTCTTCAAGCACATACCGGTCCTGGATCATCAAGTGCCTCGTCCCGTTTTGGACAAGGTGGTAAAAATGGTCCATCACACGGCCAAGGTCATGGCCGATTTCTCACTTCGATGCGATCATGGACTCTATCGCACTCCGTTAGCCGTCGTGTCGTTGGCCGTGCACTTGGCCCATTATCGAGAAATCCCATTTCCGAGCTTGATCACCGCCCAGAACGCTGAATACGTGGAATCACGTTTTTCCCACCAATATCCTTTCCTCGCTCAGCAGATGTATAGTCTCGTGCCAGGGACGAAACCTCGCATGGGGCCCAAATCTTGGCCATTTCCTGCCGTCATGCTATCCTCGCTCAAGAGTCTCCCACCAGGTTATCAGTTCTCTCATATAGTCAACAGTATCCGGAGCTACTTGAGTATGGAGCATCTGCCAAATTTCCATGGGGTGTTTGCCGAGGATGCCCGTCTTCAGAGTGCCTTGCTCATGGCTATTATTATCGATATGGCCGACAAACTGGACGTGGACGAGACTTGCTCCAATGTGCTCCGGCCATTGGTGCGGGGCAATTTTCGATTGCTGCTCGACTTTGAGGATCCCAATCACCCCGAGCTATTGAAAGCCATTAGCAAAAGCTTTGGATTTTTGGCCCAGTCCTTGTTTGCGGATGTGTCCAATCCCAATCTGGATTACCACTACTTCAAAGTACCCCTGACGGTCATGAAAGAGCTTGATCTGAGAAACCTCCACCCGACGATGAAATCGCTCGCATTCATCGTGAATTATCTTCTGGCCGCCACGTCTTGCTATCATGAAGCCACGATCTCAACCATCGTGAACCTGAGGCTGATTTGCGACGTGTTTACCACCCCGTTCGATGGTTTCAACCAGGCTGATGGGTTTGCGCTATTGTGGGAGTGTAGCAAATTCAAAATGCTTGGCCTAGAGTTAGAAACTCCGATTTGGGATAACTTTGCCAGAATTGTGAAGCTCTACATAAGTCGAATTCACTTGTACGCGGTCAAGTTTCCGGGGACTTTGGGACTCATCAAGAAATGTTGGGCATCGGTTCATTCCGAGGGAGACTATCGCCAACATCGTGTGTTTGCCATTTTCATGGACGAAATCGCCAAACCCATTCTTCATGGGGACGCCACTCATCCGGAAAAGGTTGGAATTTGCCGGGATCTGTTTGAGGAAGGCAAAGACAAACTTTTTGAGCTCTTGAAGGTGGCCTTGAAAGAGCGACAGAACACCCTGCTTCTGCAGATTGCCTCCACTCTATTGGGGGTTCATGCTAAACTGAATGACACCTCTATTCATCGCCAGGACAAATCAAAGATATTGAATATCATCCTGAGGTGGTCATTAGCGGACCAGCAGACGCCAATGCCCACCCGATTGTTGACCACCTTGTTCAAGAATCTGACATTCTATCGAGATATCTTTCCTTCACAGCTAGACAAAAACGTGTTTCGAAAGTTGGCACTGATGCAAGTAAATGTTTGGAGTGAAGGTTTTTGCGTGTGCAAGAAAGAAGCCTTCCCACACTTTGCCGAAATCGCGCAGTGCTATTTCGAAAACGTCCCCGCTGAGGATTGCATCCTGAAAGATTTGACCAGTGTAAGTGAGCGTCTTTTTTTTTTTTTTTTATCTCTATAATTGCTTGACAGAAAAGGAGGCGTTCTTATCATAAATAGATTTTTCTTTTGCGTTTTAGAACGCTTCATGTTGTTATACCATGAAGTTCTGGCGTTGTTTCTTGCGGGCTCGGAAAAGCAAGGGAGTCACCGATTTAGGCAGGCCCATTCTCGAAGACCATCTCCTCAACCTGTACAAAAAAGCTCTGGCATGGAGTCCGCAGAGAGAGGTCATCCAACATCTGGTCTTTCTGTATGAAGATATCTCGAAAGCAGACGAGGTAAAACATGTTTCTGATTTCAACAAACTTCAACAAATTCCCACCAACCCAAGGTTCTGTCTCATTTTCAGCCAATGGTCGGGAGCCATTTAGAGGCTAACTTTCTTCACCTTGTGGGCAATTCACACTACACTGAGAAATTTAGTTCCTATTGGTTGGAGATCAACCAGGTACTTTCGAATTTTGTACAGCGTCGCTATTTTCGAGTGGTTCAGCCCCGGATTCCTATGTTTATGGTAGCCATTGATAATCTTATCAAAGGGGTCCGTATTCAAAACGGACGCGAGGATAAGAGTCTAGGAGATGCGGAAACAAATACCGCTTACAGAGCTTGCGAATTGGATAGGTAATGAACAAATTGAGAGCAATCGTGATATCAACCTAGATCGGACTTTCAACGTAATCTTTTAGGACCCTAAGTCTTCTGAGGAATCACAAGGACGACTTGACACGCGTGGTCGTGCATCTTATGCCGAGTCTCCTGAACACACTAAGCCAAGTGATCTCGCACGTGCCGACTAAAAAGGCCTTGAACTTGGCCATCTACCATGTCTTGGATTTATGTGACGAACATTCGGTCAATTTCCTCATGGGTAATTTGGGGCCAGATTTGATTGAATTGGGGCGGCAAGTGGTCCAAGACCACAAGACGTTTCATCGTTACAAAGGCACCGTTTAATACAATTTTTGCTACCTTATCGATTGGAATTGCCGTGATCATTATTCGTTGTACCAATCTAGAAATAGAAGCGAGAACGACATCACTAACGTATAACAAAAACAATAGAATAGACACCCGAATCATAGTCACCGCATGGGGATGCACGAGTTCAATATCATCCTTCTGTTGAAGCACTTCGTCGGCAAATGTTTCTTGCGATTCGGCAATTCTCACCACCTTGTTCTCGATGACGTTCAGAGTCCCCGGGCGATTGGCTGCCTGAAAAGAGGAATATTTGTGAACTTAGCATGCAACGCAGTGTGCTCTCGACTTTCTTTGGCGCCTTGATCTCCAATCGCGAGAGCTTTGGGGGCGCGAATGGCGCGTTGCTGGGCGTATATCTGACATACAACCTAGAGATATCGCTCCAGGATCTGGAGCAATCCGTCAAAAGATCGTGTCGTCCCGCATTCAGTTGATCTTCGACTTAATTGAGTTCGCTTTGGAAGCGAGCGATCAAACTTTGGTAAGTGTATATAAACTGATGGGCCTCTGCATCGGAAACAAAATTCAAGACTCTCGCAGAAAATATCATGAGTGATGAGTAAGGTTCTCAAACATATGCATAAAGAAGGACCTCAAGATGCAAATAAAGATGTAAAAAAACAAGCCCACGATGAAAATAAGGATGTAAATAAACTTCAAAGATGCTTTACATTGCTCTGGCATACCAAGGTATTTTAAGCAATTTGTTAAGGTGGACACATACATTCAAATAACAGTATACTCTGATTGCAGTGGATCAGCATCTGAACAGTAATCCAAGACTTAACTTCCATAAAAATCACAGGTCGATACAACAGCTTTACTCTACTTCAACTGAACATGTCGGCTGGAAAACATTCCATGCATGAGCCACATTTGAGAAAAAAGGAAGATGTGATCTTCGATTGATTCAATTAAATGAGTAGCTGTTAAAGTTTTGGACGCTAAAAATAAATGTCATAAGATGGGTTTCAAAATAATGCTCAAAGTAATCATGAAAGCATGGAAAAGGTGGATCAGAAGTTTTGCAATAATGTTCAATGCTAAATTGAAAATTTAAGTGCGCTATTCTTTGAAATAGAAAAATAGTGTTAACCTGAAAAAAAAAAACTTCATTACTATCTTATTTGACACAAAAATGCTTTAAATGTAAGAATATTCATGGTATTTGATGTTCACATCTTTAATTGCATTTTGTAAAGCTTTCAAGAGGGAATAATCATCAAAATTTTCAAGGCTTAATTGAAGACCTGATGAACTGAAAGCGTAGAAAAACTCCATTACTCTTTGATATGAAAATAAACAGCAAATAGAAAACACATTTTTCCATGAAATTTTAAATTATAACAATTTAATAATAATAATCTTTATTGCGACTCTTGGTCATGTCATGGCGTAAAAGTAACTATAAAATAAAATCTGATGTGTATACATTATACAAAATGGTAAAACAAGAAGAATGTCGAAAAGGTAAAGGCAATAAAATAGTTGACTAGAAAGGGATATCACAATGAGTATGACTAAAATTGGTTCAATGCACATGAAAAAAGGTAAGAGGTGAGTTACAGATAGTACAAAGGCAGGTAGGTAGAGGTAAGTGATGAAAATCTTGGTTATTGCAGTAGAGTGGATGGGCCAGATTGAACAGATCCTTTGTCAACTCCCGTCGCTGATGGTATTTGGCTGGGAGCCGGACAAAGGTGCGTGACTGCCAATACTCCGAAGGGATGTCGGGCCAAGGACAATAAGGTGTTAACAAGTCCTTGACCGGGAATGATAACTTGTGTCCGGACATCACCTCCGGAAAGGTCAGGTTCCCAACACTGTTGGACACTAACCTTGCCAGCCCGATGGTAAGGGGCTCGGTTTCACATAGAAAATGTGTCCATGCATTGTTGGCATATTGGGGCACGCAGAGGTATCGCTTGAGGAACTTGGTGTAGGTGGCATCGGCGGATTTGAGGGCGGATTGGGCGGAGTTGGGAAGCCAAAGGTGTAGGCCGTAGAGAAAAATTGGGGTGACGTAGATCCGGAAGAGTTGAAGGACTATTGGGAGGGGAAGATTCTTCATGGGAAGTCTATTGCATATGTATCCGATCCTGGCCCTGGCCTTAGTTATTGTGGATTTGAGGTGATTGGTGAATGAGAGTTGGGTGGAGAAGGTGAAACCGACGTAGTTAAAACTATTGACGATTTCAATCGGACTATTGTTAATATGGAAGGAGGTGGGAGGCAGACGACCTTTATGGAAAACCATGGCCTTCGTCTTGATGGTGTTGACTTGAAGGCCGTTCTCTTGGCAATAACCGTGGAGTGCATTGATGGCATTTTGCAATTCCACGGCTGAATTAGCCAAGAGAACCAGGTCGTCTGCATATTGAATATATTGAATAGGAAAATGGTTGATGGTGGGGCCTTGGTGAGTGAGGGCTTCAGGCAGGTCGGATACATAAAGATTGAAAAGAATTGGCGATAGAGGATCCCCCTGCGGAAGGCCAATGGAAGTGAAGTAGCAGGGGGATAGGTCCTCACCAGAACGAATGGAGCATCTGAGTCCCGCATAGATGTTGGACAGCAGGACACAGATTGAACGCGGAACTCCCCAGAGTTGGAGTTTGAGGAATAACCGCGTTCGGTCCACCCTGTCGAATGCTTTGGAGAAATCCACAAAGCATCCATACACTCTCCTCTTGTTGCTGATGTTGGAATGCACAATTTCATAGAGGAGAGTGGCTGCCGTGGTGGTTGAGCGGCTTCTCCGGAAACCGAATTGGAACTGGGGAAGGAGATCCCTATCCTCGGCCAATCCGGAGAAGCGGGCAGCTAATAGGGTGGACATCATCTTCAAGAAGGGGTTCTCCAGGGCGATGGTCCGATGGTTGTTTGGAACGTCCTTGGGCCCCTTCTTTGAGATGCATCATCATATCCTTTCCACTTTATCAGTAACTACTGAATCTATAACAAACAAGAAAAACATTTTGGCTCTTTTTTGAGTTACTTTTAAATGACATAAATCACAGCTTTTGTCTGTGAAGATTTGCAATGATGAATGTTAAACTTGTTTCATTTTCAGTTTCTAAAAGTGTTTTGTTAGTTACAATACTTGGTTGATACATAACCTAGTAAGCAGGTCATTAGAATATAATATTCATTGATTACAATTTGGAAAAAGTACATTTAGATGAATTTATAAACGATTCTTACTTAAGTCTCAAATGTAGAGGTATGGCTGGGTGCCAATTTCCCTTAAAAAAAGTGCAAATACAATTTCTGCCCAAACAAAATCAGCCAAAAGAAGCCTAAAATGGATGAAAATGTGAAAAACGGACCAAAGGTGCAAAAGATGCAAATAAAGGTTCTGGATGCAAAAAGATGCAGTTAAGAGCCCAAGATGCAAATAAATGTTATTTGCATAAGTTTGAGAACACTAGTGATGAGGGTCAATGATCCACATCAATGTAGTTTGATGCGTTTTCAAGCTGGTATGGAGTAGGGTAGTAGTGGAGAGAAAATCAATCTGAAACCTTGCTAGAAGACGTTCGAGATTTGGTCAAGCTTTCGGCTGTAATACTGACGTACTCCACGGATGGAGAAACGTAAAGGGAAAACAGCGAAAAATCAAAATATTCTCCAGTAAAAATAAGGGGATGGGGTCTGGTAGATTGTTTTTTTTTTGTTTCAATCACAACCTCTAATAAAAAGGAGGTTGTGACCAATGCCAAACAATTGAAGTGTTGCAAATACAGTTTGACATGCTTACGCTACCGTCTAGGCCTTGTTGAATTAAAACACAAATTGTGGGTGGGGCAGCTCAATGGCTGACCTGCAATCATTCCCGAGGATGGGGTAACAATGGCTGAATGCCAAGATGAAGTGGCAGAAATGTCCCGCCATGGGTTGAGCGCCACAGTGAGAGCGCTGTCCGTGTCCTTGGAATGCAAGATCTGGGCTGCTCCATGGGAAAAATGTGCTTTCTATATACAGTATATTATCATATCAAGGAGTAATTTAGGTTTTCTACACTATCATTGCATAAGCTCTTGAATTGGTTCTTGAAAATTATGATGATTACTTCCTGAACGTGTGAACTAGATATATCAAATACCTTGAATATTGTTAAATGATACATCCAGAGCAGTTTTTGGCAAATGCGCTAAATATGAAATTTTTGAAAGCTGATGGGTGTTACTTTTTTTTTGGAAAAAGCACACTTAACCTTTCAATTTGGCATTGAACACCGGTTCTTATTAGATGCATCTTTAGCGTCAAAAATATTTCAATTGCTAATATATCACTCTTAAAGCCTCTTAGTGTACCCTTTGTTTGGTGCAACCTTTAGCATCCATATGATAAAAATGGAGAAACATTGAGTATGGTTGCCTTAAGGGTGAAATACACAAAATATGCAATATTGTACTCCTACCTACCATTGGGTCAACTACGCCTAATTGGGTTTCTTACTTGAACAAAACCGTTATAGGGTGATGTTTTTTCTTGTGCTCTTCACTTCTTCTATCCGCTATGACGTCAATGCCATCGGTTTGTTTTCTTTTTCAGGTGCTCATCCCTGTATTTTAGGACCTTGGCTACAACTATATTTTTCAATTTTCAGCTCACGCAAAGCGTGTCCCCTCAAACTCCCAATCCGCTCTACACATTCCACTTTCAACTTTGCAAGAGCCCATCTCTGGGAATGGATTAAAGGACGGCCAGGGGCAAACGTTATTCTCCACCGATTAGTGGGCGGTTCTACTTTTTTAAACTTAACGTAACCTTATCAAATCTAACCTAACCTTACCTAACCTAACCCAACCTAACCTAACCTAACACGATATTAATAGCCTTTAAGGT
>NC_081443.1:7921569-8003433 GCF_007210705.1 Tigriopus californicus
ATTTAAAAATGAGCACCGCCATCTAATTGGTAGAGAATAACGTTTATCGACGGTCAGGAGGGTCCAGATTTTTCATAAGGGGGCTGTTACGGAGAATCTAGATCCTATTTCGAGCAGATGGACGAGTTGGACCGATGAGTTAGCGGAAGAGGATACCAGGCTGGTGGCCGGTTTTATTTCAGCCAGCAATGCTAGCTCGTGCAAAATTGATGCTCCAAAAATGATAATTGAAATTCGAAAATGCTAGAACAATGCTACTTTTTTAAGAAAAGCATATTATTCATGGTGCTCATAAAGGATTTCAGTTGGACACACTTGGATGAGATTAGATCATGAAAATAAGATTAATTGCATTATTCTTTGTGCATCATACTTCTACGCGTACATTAGCAAGATCTGTAATAAGTTTCTTTATCGATAGAGCCCAATTTTTGTCTATCTTTCCTTTTTTTTGTTTGTTTTTTTCATGGGCTTTTCTAACCGCTACATGGAGGGTAATCCTCAGTACTATTAAAATGAAAGGTTATAATTCGTGCTTTGATTACCTTTCAATCTTTATATAATATTTGGTCTCCCAACGAATTTGAGTTGGCAGACCGAGCTAGTCGTTGAATGTAGGGTTGATCTGGAATGGTATTTGAAAATTGGTCCAAGTCTGCCTTGAAAGATGCTACCGGATCAACAAGGCCTACGTATTTCCTACGAATATTAGAGGGAAGCAAATTAAACAATGAAGGAGCCCGAGAAAGAAGAGAGTTAGACTTCATTGTTCGAACTAGCCTGGATTCTCGAGGGCTTGAAGGTGCTCTCAAAATGCACATTAAGCCTCTACGTTCACTACAATTGACCCTAAATCCTGGGTTGGGATAAAGCTCATGGATGCTTTTGAAAACGTACAATATGAGATACTTTTCGTACCATCTCTGAGTACTGTACAATCTCAACCTTTCTAACCTCTCCCAATACAAGAGTTCTCTCAAATCCTTAATGTTCTTATTAAAACATCTTTGGACTTGCCCGACTATTTACAAAACTGCTGAACTCGTTGAAGCCCAAATGGGTGAAGCGTATTCAAGATGTGACTGAACAATCGTGATGCTATCTCTGGACTCAAGCTCTATCTCTTCTATTTTGATTTTTTTTTGCTATTGTTGAATCTTGTGATTCGGTTTACATCAAATGTGTGGGGGAGGAATACTTTTGGAATGCAATGATTTTCTGTTTTTTTTATTTTTTAAATATTGCAGTGAAATTAACCCAAACTTACATTTATTTAAGGAAAGTTAGCTTGATCTTATACACGCACTGACCATTTTAATCAATTAATTTACTTGTGTTAGCCAACCCAAAATCTTTTTGTGTTCCAAAGTCTGGGTACAAATATAAATTTTGCTAAATCTCCCGTTGAAATTAGAAGCAAATAGAATAAATCATTTTGCTTTCTTAATATAAAGTAAACATTCCAATGGAAATCCCTTTGTGGTTGCAGCGTATCAATTTCATGGAATGGGAATAGGATCCAATGAAAAAACATCGTTAACACCACCAAATGTAAAGGTTGAACACGTAAAGATTCTGACATTGAAAACGGTGACTTTCTCAGCCTATGCGCCTTAGTTTTAGAAATTTCAATAATAGATAATCATACACAGGGTTAATTCTAGTTAATGAAACTATCAAGCAGAGTTTTATTGACCTTAAAGGGCCAGAGATTTTACTTTGCTTCTGATCCTAGCTATCAACTTCTGCACGAGATCAGAATCGACCTTCCTGGCTGCCCATAACCATTTAATATTGCATTCGTCTGTAGTTTATCGGTTAAGTATGTTTTCTTCAAAACTCCTCTCATGAATGATCAAGTTTATTTGATTGGTCGTATTTCTGGGTTCCATTCTTTGGGTGCAATATTGATTTCATTTTGTTCAATCCATTCCATACTGGACTTAGTATAGTGACAACTTGCCAGTTGGACCAAAACAATGCCTCCACATTAAGTTTTCTTGACTGATATGATGCGATCTGATCAACTTGAGCTTTCTAGGACCTTAACAGTGACCTTCCTTTGACATTTTGAAAAAAAAGATTGAGTTTTTTGACCCTCATAGCCACATCTTTGTTGGAAAATTGAAGGATTTGTTTTATAAATATCAAATAAATTTTGTATCACATGTGAATCGTATGGATCAGCATTTTTATCAATTCCAGCCTCTTTTCCACACTTAGGTTGTTAATAAACCAGTTTTATCCGTTTTATACTGTCAATTTTGTCAAATCAACTTTTGTCGCAAGATGGGCTGGCATTCTTATTTTCAAGGAATTCGTGCAGAATGAAATTTCGGCGATGTTCTTCTGAAGCCACCAGCGTTTGAATTCTTGAAAAGTTTAATTCTATAGGTAAAGACATCTTTCCTCAATAAACTAAACAACAATTCAAAAATGTTCCCAAGTTTTTCCTTGTCAACTTCAAACGTTTTGACAGGTCTTCGATGTTCATATTTTTACGTGTTCAACCTGTAGTATTTTTTTGGCTTTTCTTCCCTTTTGGCCATTTTTTCAGTGAAATAATGCTAGAAAAATGCTAAAATGTTAGACAAGATTTCACAAAGCTTGGACCATGCAAATAATGCTAGTTTAATGCTAAAAAACCGACCAATGCTGATAAAAAGAATTCAATGCTAGCGGCCTTGAAATAATGCTAATTTTCAAAAATTAGCATCGAAAATTGCTACCTGGTCAGCCTGAAGGATGCACCAGCTCATCCAATTTGTGTAGGGTTATAGAGCCGGCTTGGAGAGAAATAACTTTTGATCCACATACTCGATGAAGCTGAAATTCGAAATATGTAATTGGCGCGAGCTAAGGCCAGTCTCACTGGAAGTAGAACACATTGCATCGACTCCATCGCGAAGTGTGAACCCTCGACCCGACCATTCCCGTTCATTTAATTGTGGTTCGGGTTAGTTTATGGTTGGCCTGAGCTGATCATCCGGTCACCCTGCCTTTGATCTAGGCCAGGACGGTAAACGTTATTCTCCACCGATTAGTTGGCGGTGCTACTTTTTTAAACTTAACCTAACCTTATCAAACCTAACCTAACCCAACCTAACCTAACACGATATTAATAGCCCTTAAACTCTCTCTCCAAACCTTTCTAACAGTTTGTCACAAATTTAAAAATGAGCACCGCCAACTAATCGGTGGAGAATAACGTTTATCAGGCCAGGACCCAGGGCACCCACGGCTTCTTGATCCAAATAAATAAACAAACACGTGGAGGTTTCGTGGTTCAGCCGAGTTTTGAGACCTAGGACTAGGACATCGACAGTCATGATGAGATCATAGCGAATATTCATTCACACTCACTGAATTTCGGTGACTCCACCGACTCCATCGACTCCACCCAGGTCCCAGACAGACGTGTCAACCAAAACTAGGAAGACATAGATCCAGTCATTCCTTGATCTATTGGGGTAAATAGAAGTGGGCTCATCATGGCCCAGTCCACGCCCATTCGACACGATCCGAGCAAAGTCCAACGGTAAATCAACAAACACCCACAGCCACACGTAGCCATCCTGGATCCTGTATCCCCATGCATCCTGATCGTAATCTGTAATGGCGTAGAACCCAGCTCTTAGGATTGATTAACTTAAAAAAACACTGTGATTCAGCATGAAGACCTATGAGTGCCTTGACGTAGGTAGGTAGGTTAGGCAATTGGCACGGAAAAGAGTGACTTTGGCCCACCCACCTAGTGTGACATTCATCACTGAAAATAGGATTTCTAAGCCCGCCCATCTCCCACGAAGAGCTACGTATTGGATGGATAAATTGAACCATTTGGGGAAAGGATGTTCAATCAGGTTGAAGGGCCACAAATGCATTGAGTTGGACCAGGTTCAAATCGAGTAATTAGACCGCTCAGCTCATGGATTCAAAAACACGTCTGCATTCTAACGAGTTGAAGGTAACCCCAAGCTGGTGTCCATTCTACTTGAACTATAAGATGGAGAATGGGCGTGTGGATCCATCCACAACCTTGGATTAGAACGCTTCAGCTCAATCCACGGCCACATTCAGCGGGAAATAAATACACAAACCCATCTGTCGCTTATTTTGTATGCCTGTTTCAGCTCGATTTACGAGGTGGTCAAACGCGTGGAGTCAGTCCACGCTCAATGTGGCGATATCCAAAGCCTCTTCACGCCCGAGGTCCTCTTTTTACGTGGCAAACTTTGGGACTACACGCTCCGGCTGTGTCAATGTGATCCCGCCCTCTTCGCTCTCAAGGCTCTGGATCTATTCTGGCTCAAATCCATTCACGGCACTTTGACGCGGGCCCGTCAATTGACCCGAGGTTGGACGCCCATGGAACAAGCCTATCTCCAAGGTCATTTGGCCGCTTCCGTCTCGCAGATGCGGCATTGTCAAGATTGGTTAACCCCGCCCGCTGGTTGGACACCGCTCATCGAATATGGTGAGCTAGTGGCCCCGCCCCCGCCCACTCGAGGTCGTGAAAAGTGGCGACGCATCCTACAGCACAAATTGTTGGTTTATTTGGGCGATTTGACGCGATATGCTTTGAGTTTTCAAGCCGAAGCCAGCCCGCGATTGCCGGCCGGGTTTTACGCCCGCGCTTTGGCCCTCGAACAGGCCCATGGGGCGCCTTTTAACCAATTGGCCTCGCTCTGCGCTCAAGCTAATTACGGCCTGAGTTCGGCCTTTTTATACCTACGCAGGTGAGTTAGCTTGAGGAACCCCACCACAATTCGCCGATGATAATGGTCTTAATGGACAACCAGATGGCGTACCACATCAGTTGAATTGGCACAACACTTGGCTGATGAACCAGTAATAACAAATTCTGGCGGACTTTAAGGTCTAACGTTAAATGGAAAGGTTTTGTCATCTTTAAAAACAAAAAATTATCTGCCACGCCATTTATCCCATGAAATCCTCTGGCCTGTAGTAATGATAGTTCAAAAGCAGCAGCAAGTGTCTTTTGCATCGTCAACTCAAGCAGATGCCTACGATCATTGAAAAAATATTTTAATGCTTCGAATCTCCCCTCCCCTGCCGTCCCCCGCCCCCAGATCGTCCCAGATTAACGAGTATGGTCTTCGATTGCCCTTAAACTTTCCCCCTGAAATGGCTAAAATTTGGTAAAGTATTGCAGAAAATATAAAAATTGCACAATTTGCATTTGCAATAAGTTTGCACAAGAACCTGGGATACGCAATTTTTTTCTGGCAAACATTGGTGGGTGCAACAAATTTAGTAGGCAAAAAAGTTAAGGTAATAAAAGGGTCATTAAAAATGGGTCTGATGAATAATAATATGTGGGCATTTTATGGCTTCAGGCGACAATATCATCGTTTTCATTCTGGGGTGGCATGTCAGAGCTTCATATCTTTGAGATTTAACTTTTGTCCAGAAAAACGGGAAAAAAAATGAGGGAATGTTTAAAAGGAAAAACGTATTGTCCCAAGAAAATTTGAACGAAAACGCAGTACTTNCCCCCCCAAAAAAAAAACTTTTTTTTGCCCTTTTCGCAACCTTTTCCCTTATTTCTTTCAAATTTAAAAGACACTACTACCTTAATTAAAAGGCCTGCTTCGTAATGTTAGACATTTCATTTAAATACTTGATGGAATAGTGATTGAAAATCTCCAACAAAAGATATGAGCGATTGAAGCAAGACCCATTTTTTACCAAGAAAACAATTGGAGCCCATTGTTGAGAGTATTGATTCGCTTGATGTCGACATCAATTTCTGGCCAATGCACCCAGAACATAATCCTATAATCATTTAAACTATGGGCTGAAAATTGATGGCTGCCTTTTCCATTTCTTAATTTTTCCAGTATGCACACCTCGGAGCCTTTTGCTGGGGCCCGAACAAATTTAGAGAAATTGGTCACGAAAAACAGTCGAGAATGGCGAAAGTTGCAGAATCAACTAGACCAGCGTGGACCGCCTCAAGTAGAAACGGAATGGTGTATTCGCTTGCACATCGAACTCATCAATTGCATCGTGTTGGGCGAGGCCACGTCCGACTTGTCGGACATTTGTCAGCGCGCTTTGGAGGCCTTCCAGCGGTGTTTGTATATACCCATGCAAGATGTGGACTATGCCTCTCACGATCTTTTGTCAGAGGAGGTGGTGGATGAAATGATTCTGAGCTTGTTGGTGCCCTTGACCAATCCAAAGCTCAGTGGTAAGTTGGACTTGAGATAAAAGTGAAGAAACAAAAATAGACACTTTTCAGGATGAAATGTCATTCCCGCAAAAGGGTAAATGACAATTTAAGGGGTGCAAGGGTTTTCGTTCTCCACATCTTACTGTTTTTAGTCATTTCGACTCGCAAATTGCGTAGTTTCGTCCAAGTAGTTTTGTTTCGTGCCTGTTTGTCTTTTGACGAGAAGTCTTGTGATATTGACCGTTTACCTTCTCTAATATTTCAGCCTCTAAGAAAGCCATGTTGAATGCGTATCTCTTGGCACTGTTCACGCACGTGGTCTCGAAAATGCTCGGTGATGTTACCTTGAAGTTCTTTGGCCCCGAGGCTTTACTCAAAGTATTTGAACCTGATGAACCTCAACCCAAAGACACGCCCGATGACCCAACCAATGGCATCGCCAAAGCGGAAGCCGAAAGCGAAGAAAAGTCCAAATCCAAACGGACTCCGAAACCCCAGAGTATCCTTGACAAAAGACGTCGTCGGAAGCCGCGTGGTTTGTCCGATTCTGAAACAGATCCAAGCGAATCAGACAATGGTACTTGATGATGTGTTTTTTTGCACAAATCTGTGGCTTTTATTGGGAGTCATTGACTTTGGTTGATGTTGATTTGTAAGATCCGAATGACTATTTCAGATTCCAAAACAGATCCATCCACCTCCAAATCCATGAGGGATGACGAGACGACTCGCAATTTGGATTCTTCTAGTTCGGAGTTTAGTTTTAGCGACCTGGAATCCGAGAGTGGGATCCTGGCCACAGACTCCGAGGACGAAGACGATGATGATGACGACTCGGATGTGATTGTCGAAAGCTCTAGAAACTTGATCTCGACTTTGGGTTTAGTCCGTGTCCTCAAAAAGCATCACTTAAACGGAGGATTTAGAATCTTGAGCTCTTGGTACAATCCTCATTTCATCGCAGTGTCTTATTTGATTGATTACTCGATTTTTTTTCTTTGATTTCAGGCTATTGAACTCCGAAAAGGTCTTGCAAGAGGCAAGTAAGTCCTCGGATGTGTTCTGGAGCCGTTTGTCTCGCTTCTTTTCACTGCTAGATTTTACCAACTCCGAGTACACGCCCAATGACGAGGTCAATGAAGCCATCGTCAAAGTGAAGGATCTTGTTGAAGTTGGGAGCTATTACCCTGAGTCGGAATTGATGGCCGGAATGACGAATGTTTCACGCATTCCTCCACCCTCATCAAACACGAATGATGATATTGAGGAGGCTTTGAGCAAGCTGAATGAATTGGAAAAGGTGCGGATCTACATTGTTTTGATTTGAATTATGGCGTGCTTCAGGGTGTCATTCTCTCTTCTTTTTAGGGTACACTACAAATCTTACATTTTCAATGGATTCGTGACCGATTTTGCGAAAGCCCTTTGACCAATTTGCAATTAGAGGAAAACGGCCTTGTAACCTTCAAAGTGAAGAATACCACGACACACGAACCTGTGACCACTCCGAAGGAAGAAAAAGTCGATTCCTCAGCCGAGAAGTCTGTCGAGATGACTAAAGAAAAAGAGCAAATGATGGAGCAAATGGCCAAGTTATGGCTTCAACAGGAGGTAACTTTTTCATTTTTGATGAAACAACCAAACCATATCTAAGGCAACAAATGTGCTCTTATCTGTAGGTCAACGATTTGGAGGGAAAGACCAAGAGTTTAAGAGGGTACGCCCATTACTCTCCCTATCTCGTATTGGACCATTTTGCTTTGTCCGAACATTTGGAACTGATAAAAGACATCGTTTATTCTAAAAAATTCGCCGTGATTGTGCCCACAGTAGTCATTCATGATCTGGATGACATGAAAAAGAGCTCTCCCGGCGCTAGAAACGCCATACGATGGCTTGAAAAACAATTTCATCAAGGTATCATCAAAATCGGGTCGAATGAATGTAAGCATCATTTCTCATTTAAAATAAATTGACTTTTGCTTATAGGGAACCGATGGCTTCGACCGCAACGACCGAACGAAAAGAAGCCTTTAGAATTACTCACTTATCCCAAGAAGAAAGAACGCGAGGCCACGAACTATTTCCAAATTTTCGAGTGCTGCAATCACTTTTCGGTTATTCGCGGCGAAAGCTCAGCCGCCAACAAGATTCAAGTTACGTTACTCACATCAGGTCCAAAGGAATCTGAGACCCGAACTTATGATCCACGGGGAGTGGCTGGTTCGATTGGTAATGATTTGATCGAAGATTCTTAGTATTTAGAATTGTTCATCAGGCGTTTGTCTCTCTTCATAGGAATCAAGGTGGAAAACGTGAACGTCTTCTACGTGGGAAAATCGCCCTCAGAGCGCCGCAAAAACAAGCATTTCCATGCCAAGAAGAAGAAACCTAAGAGCCTCGTATCACGACCTTGAACAATGTTTTTCTGTTGGTTTTTGATGGTGTCGCAAGTTTTTGACGAATCGATCTGACACCAAAATGAGGCATGAAATTGCGATGATTATCCAATCCAACAACGATTCTTGAGGGCAAATCGATATGTCCTGTTTTAAATCAATGTAGGTTTCTTCCTGAATACAATCAATCGAAATGTTCTGGACTTGAACATTAAATTTAGATTATTCGAATTTCCAATCTATTTTAAGTAAGTGAAACACTACTGCTCTTCATGAATGTGTAGAGTATTCAAAGGAGTTGACCCGAAGGTCATTGAACGGAATTTCATTCCATTCAGGGCCATATTACTCCCAGTTATCCAAAAGTAGATTATTTCTAGGTCCTTTGCCGGGCTAGTGGAATCTTGGCCATTCCTGGATCATTTTGTTTTTTTTTCTCAAAAAAACGATGATCGACTTAACTATTTATATGCCATCTTTAAAAGCCCCATGGGAATAACCTGTTGTGGATTATGGACTTTAATCTCAATTTGAGGATTTAAAAAAAAATGACAAAAAGTATTTTCTTATCTCGAGTGTCTCTTTCATGCCAAAGTTCATGGTCAAGCTGGAGAGGTCCCCCGTTTAAAGATATAAAACTTTCCACCATTTTTTGGCAGACTTTAAAAGTTAATTTTTTGCCAGATTTGTGGAAATTTCCCAAGAGTTCAGGGATACATCTTGTACCTTTTTACATTGATTTTGACGATCCCATCAACGTCTTGGGTGAGTTTCATTAAGATTCAACAACCTGGGTAATTGATTTATGGGCTCAACCATTACACTTTCCCATGTAATGTTAATGTTTTACATATAATGGCACTTTCAATGTTTTACTTAAAAACCGATGAACAGGACATGATTGGAAATAAAAAATCAGCTAAAACCCTCATTTTTGTTGAGTGCAAAAATTTCAGTACACCCATTGTACTTGGGTAACCGTACTAAAGGTGTTGTAAACCCGTCAGACTAGATGGAAGGATTTCGTGGATATCAAGACATTCTACCACTAAGAACTTGATCTTTTCAAACGCTTTGGCAATATTCGAAGTGAGGGAAGAGAAGTGGGGCCACAACTATTGTGGCGAGGCAATGCTATGTCATTTGCGAATGTTATGTCCATACGAGATACAATTTATCTGTAAGTCATGTTAAACTTTTGCAAAATTAAAGCACTGAGGCCTTGGGGGGTGGCCACAGACTTCTAGAGATATGGACTGCAAACGGAAGCAAAAATATCCTATCTCCTAAACCGCTCATCTTATTCCAAATAAGCACTTGATACGAGCAAGTAAGCCTTCAAGCACACGCGGCCCACTCTTAAACAAAAGTCACGAAACTTCGCACGTTTTCACCTGCCAAAACCATACGTAATCACAACCAATCCATCACATCAACAATCCCTTTCTTTTGGACCCTAAGCCTGCTGGCTAATGTTCTAATCCAGACCTAAACGTCATACTTTAGCAGGATGCCTATGGGCTAGAAGTGAGTCATGGGACCCCAAGAACGGGATTGTTTCAACGTAATTTCGGCAGACTCTTCTCAGTTTGGCTCAAAACCCAAAGCAACACAGTTAACGACCCCCTGATCCACTTGGCCTTGAACACTCATGGCTCATGGCTCCAATCCTCTTAGTCTTGGTCTTAGGCAGCATGTATTACATTGAATTGGTTACGAACTACTAGTACAGCGAAGCAAATTAGGACTGGGCTTGTTCTTCCGTCTCCGGCGGTAATTGGCGGGTGAGCTCTCGGCGATTCCGCCAAGCCAAACGGTAAATATCCGGATGTTGGGGCAGCAAGCCCGCTAAACCTAGAAAAGAAAAAAAAGCGTCCCTATCCCATTCATCTGCATTGAGCCCGTTGAGCTTACCTAATAACTTGGCCGCATTCTCCTCGAGCTCAATTCCCTGTGAGAGGTAGTAGGTAATGCGCTCAATGTTCAACGAGCACAAGGTCTCGCCGTACTTGTTAATCAGGGGGTCATACACGCCCAATTGTTCGATGGAATCCACCCAAGGCTTGTCCGGATAGGAGGTCTGTAAACCGAAAGAACATGAATCAGCGGGTAACTGGCCGCCCCGGCACTTCATCGTCTCGATTGCATTGGGAAGAGGTGCCTTGGGCCGAGCAAGTCATTCCGCCCCGAGCTCAAGAGCCTCAGAGACCGACCGAAGGGGTCGCTTTGGATTCGTCTCCGTCTTCTAGTTCCTCGGGCCTCTCGCCTTCCCCACCCTCTTCGCCGGCCCGGTCCACTCTCTCGGAGTCCCCGGCCCGCCGAGACGGGTTACCCCGAGGGCCAAAGAAAAAGCGTCGAGGCGGGCGTGGGCGAGGCGCTCCGTCCGACCAGAGTCGAGAATGGGAGGGCCAACCTTTGGGACTGGTTTGGTAAGACGAAAAGACATACGATACTCTTTTAGGCTAGGTACTAGTGGGACCACCCATTGGCCTCAGTACAACGGTACAATGGACCTAATTTTTTGACTGAAAGTCCCAGGGTTAAATTCAGATTTTCCGGACCAGGCAGGTCAGCCGGTTTTTTTACTTAAATTGGGTCTTTTTAGGTGCCTGCAATCATTCGAAACCACCCAAGAGCCGCACACGTCGGGACAACGAACTGTATGGGATGAGCATTCGGTCATGCATGTGAATGAATCCAGTTTGACCGTGGATGAACCCGAAACGAATGCCAGTCCAGCATTACCCGAGGCCGAGCCAGGTCCTTCGGGGCTAGCCCATACGCCATCCAAACGAAGTAAACGACGAGGTCGAGTCAAAAGCCGGAAAGGCAAAGCAGGTGGACGACATCAAGCCAAAAATGGTGGTCATCCGTTGGACGGTGAAGAATGCGCGTCCGATGAACTCAGTATTGATAGTTCGCCCGAAACCTACCGGCGTTTGCGACGAGACCAAGCGGCAGCCGAAGCTTCGGCCCTTGCCAATTCGAAGGCGGGTTCGCCGGGTTCGCCGGGTTCCCCCGCCAACCATCCAACGGATGAACCCGTGCGTGACGACGATCGGTTGACGCGCTCACCGTGATCATTTCAAACTCACTGGCCACCAATGAGAGAGACACAATGTTAAATATGGGTGTGTTTGCGTCATTTCAGCGTAATTGAAATACAGCCTGGTAATTGCTAGCTTCCATCGGGTTCGTTGAAGGGATCAACATCCGAAGTCTCCGAGAACTGCATGATGTTCAACCAAGACTGGTGGGGGCTTCTCATCGCACTGCTTCCCAGGTTGCGGGTTCGAAACTCGGACCACCAACCTTCCCCAATTGAGTAACCCTCATCCTTAGTAGTTGTCAGTCCCATGACCACATCCGTAAGAACCCAACACATTTCCGTTAGAATCCAAGTGACAAGCTCTGCCGTCAACCTGTCAGATGGGTCCCAAGGGCTCATTGAACATTGGAATTGGATCTTGCACCTCCCTGGGAAACATTGGGACTACGTTATTCTGCACAACGTAGTGGGCGGTGCTCAGTTTTAGATATGTGCCACATTGTTATAAGGTTAAGGGCTATCAATTCCGTCACAGGTGAGGTGAGGTTGAATTAGTTTGGGTTCAGTTTCAAAAAAGTTGCACCGCCAACCGAGTTCTGGAGAATGAAGTATATGGCGTTATCTCGAACATTTAAATATAATATAAAAATATTTCTGCCATTGTGATGGACTTGAACGACCTAAGAGTTATTTGGGGGGCACTAACTTACTTTGAACACGTCGATGGAGTATGAGGGCCGATTGGCACAACCCACGCGCCGCAAACGGATCTCGAACTTCTGATCCATGAGCGAGCCCCGCCCACCCGGAATCATGGGTCGGAGATGCTTGAAGTGCTTGCTCAAGTATCGCATTGTGATCCACGGGCTCCTCCAGTCCGATCTTCAAAATCTTGGAGCAATACACGGCGAAATGGGAACTTGGGCAGCCAGCAGGATTTGAGTATGGCTTGCTGTGATGGGAAAAACAACCAGGCGGAAATGGAGCAGTTTCTCGCAACCTCGAGACTCGGAGAGTGGGCCAATTCTTGGATCCCTAATCCTTGGACCTCGATGGGTCTACATTTTCAAAAAGGCATTCAATGCATGGATCCCATCTCTTTGATTGCGTGACACTATGAAGATCTGAGATCTAAAAGATTTTGCTGTGCATTTTGCGGCAAACTGAAGTCGAAGTTTATGAATCTTTAGAGAAAAGACAACAGCAACAAGCAGAATCTGTAAGTTTCCCTGGCATTAACTTCACTAAATGTTAGAATTGGGCAAATTTTGCGGAATGATTTTGTAAATAATCCAAACAAAACCGACCTATGAAAAGACAACAAAACCTAATAGTTGATAATGAGCTTAAATGGAAAACAGGCGATTTTGTTTCAAAAATTATTTGATCATTTTTCTTATTTAGTAAACCATCCCATTGATCTATGTTATTGAATTCGAACAAGGTTTCATATTTAGGAAGGCTCTAATCGTAATTGAGCTTACATTTTTTTTGTTTTTTCAGGGACTTCCTAACCGCTGCAGAATATGTAATCCTGAGTATTATTATAACGAAAGGTTATATTTCGTCAACTTTTTCCCTGTTTCTTTTTTTGACATTTGGTCTACCAATGAGTTTCAGTTGGCAGACCGAGCTAGTCCTTGAATTTAGAGTTGATCTGGTATGCTATCTAAAAATTTATCCAAGTCTGACTTGAAAGATGCTACCAGATCAACAAGGCCTACGTATTCCCTACGAATATTTGAGGGCAGTAAATTAAGCAATGAAGGAGCCCGAGAAAGAAGAGATGTGGACTTCATTGTTCGAACTAGTCTGGATTCTCGAGGACTTGAAGGTGCTCTCAAAGCACACATTAAGCTTCTACGGTCGCTAGAATTGACCCTAAATCATGGGCTGGGACAAAGTCATGATTCCCAAATTAACCATCCACCTCTTGACCATTTACTTCAAACATCATAAAAACACGTCAAGATTTCCAAGAAAGAAGAGAGTTTCACTTCATTTTTCGAACAAACCTGGATTCACGAGGGCTTGAATGTGCTCTCAAAGCGCACATTAAACCTCTACGGTCGCTAGAATTGACCCTAAATCCGGGGTTGGGACAAAGCTCATGGGTGCTTTTGAAAACGTACAGTATCAGATACCTTTCGTACTTTCTCTGAAAACTATTCAGTCCCAACTATCTTAGTTTCTAACAATACAAGGGCTCTCTCATCCCTTTGATGTTCCTTGCAAAACATCTTTGGACTTGAAACTTTTGTCGGCATGTTCAAAAAACACTATTTCAAGGGATACCAAGAATAAAAACGTATTGACTTCCGCTGTTGAAAGTAATTTCTTGCTTAACAAGAGCAAACTGTAGTATAAGGCTTGTCGGAAATCATCTAGTTCCAAATAACATTGGAACATCAATGGTTTCAAATGCTGTATGGCATGGTCTTTCATAACATTATTTTGCTGTAAGATGATATCTAAAATTCTCAGCATCAACGTTTTAGCCTTAACTTAGCAGGAGTGCTTTGACTTTCTAAAAAGCAAGGCATTAGTATCGAAATTGCAAGTAATAAGATCATAGTAATTCGTTCCTTTTTTCGAAAACGGAGCTGTAATTCCATAGCATTTTAAAATTGTGTAATTGTAACGACTCAAAAATTAAAAGAGTTACTCGTTACTCGTTCCTTGGTCAGCTTCCAGAATGACCTTTAATTTTTCGTTTATCTCGTAACACCTGAAGTCAGTTGACACTCAAGAGAAATTGGCATTTTTTTGCTATTTCCATCTAACATACTACGAACAATGAAAGGGTTGAAAACTGCGTTTGATCTTAACCACACTGAGGGTGTTCTTAGTTTTAAATCTTGCTGCATTTGATACTTTATTGTTCACATCTTCTCAATCAAATTCCTTTGGACTGAAGACATAATTTAGTGCAATTGTCAAGTAAGGAAAATCCTTCTTTGGCTTGAGTATGATGCAACAAATTTCCAAAGCCTCCACATTTCCACGACTTAAGGCAGAGGAACCGGCTTGACAATGTCTAAAACTGTTTTTCCATCATGACTTTTGCTGCATTGTTTCAAACCTTCAACAATCATTACCCATCAAGGGTCCCAATCTTGAGTCCTCAAAAGCATACATTTCGAACTATTATGCCGAGATGAAATGACCATGCTCCCTATTGCAAACTGTTGACATGAAGTCTTCAAATGTTACGCGTTAGGACAACCTGAAGCGAAAAACACAATTTCTTTAGAGAAATGTGGTCTTGGCGCTGATCCGAGGTCGGCGATGTTAATAATACAGTGGAGGGGGGCCACAAATCATGAAGATATCGGGGCAAAAAACATAACATATTGGTCATCCATTTCTTAGGAAAGTAACAAGCAACGAGTAACGCCATTACCTTTTTTTCGAGTAGCGGTTGTGTAATGAATTACTATTTTTGACCAAAAAGTAATTGTAACTGTACTTCGTTCCTTTTACGAGAGGAACGACTGAAGCCCTGCTAAAACGTGGAGCTCTTTGGCTCTTAGAGTCCAATCATATATAGTTGAGGAGATATAGACTAAAAAGGCATTGAAAAACGACTAGTTTCGAAGTCATGACTATGAAGTGCTTCACGATGTTAACTCTGTACAAGTCGATTGTTCAACCACATCGTGAATATGCTTCGCCCATTTGAGCTGTTCAAAGATGTTTCAGTAGAAACATCACAGGGATGAGAGAGCTCTCGCATTGGGAGAAACTAAAATAGTTTGGACTGTGTAGTGTTCAGAGAAGGTTCGAAAGGTATATGATACTGTACGTCTTCAAGAGCATCCATGAGCTTTGTCCCCACCCAGGATTTAGGCTCAATTCTAGTCATAAAATCCCTCGAAAATCCAGGCTAGTTCGAACAATGAAGTCCACTTCTCTTCGTCCTCGGTCTCCTTCATTGTTTAATTTGCTTCCCTCTAATATTCGTAGGGAATACGTAGGCCTTGTTGATCTGGTTGCATCTTTCAAGTCAGACTTGGACGAATTTTTAGATAGCATTCCAGATCAACCCTACATTCAAGGACTAGCTCGGTCTGCCAACTCAAGTTCTTTGGTAGACCAAATATCATATAAAGATTGAAAGGCAATTAATAGACGAATTATAACCTTTCATTTTAATAGTAGTGGGGATTACATTCCCTGCAGCGGTTAGAAAAGCCCGTGAAAAGGACCGAACGAGTTAACTTTGGTTATTTAGGTTCTTACAATTACACCAAATTGATATGTGTAGGATAACATAAAGCTTTTTGTCGAAAAATCGTCCGAATTTCCATCTTTTTTATCAGTTCAAAAGCTTGGATCAACCAAGTTGGACCAACATACTCGTACATACCTTGTTTCATGCGTAGTTTAAAAAAAAGAAAGGTTTATATCAAATATATTTTTCAGGAACCCATCATAGGAACGGAAGGTTTGGTGTAAAAATAGGTCAAATTCTGAAACAATGGGGTAAATTTAGTTATCTTGATATCAGACGTGAGCATTTCATTCAAGTGTATTATCAAGGAATTTCTCAACTTATTTCAACATTTAAGAGTTCCAAAGGTATTGATTGTTAGCATGAAATAGTAAGTTCTGGGAAATTGCACCAGTGCGCCCTCTGCCTAAAGTGTCTCCTTGGTTTGTGCTTGTGACTATACTTTAGCGCTGAGTAATTTATATTTTGTTGTGTCGGTTGGTGAAACAAAATATATTTATTTGTTAGAATACCAATGAACAGTCTGAATAAACGAGAGTCACCTTAGCTTCTTTGACGATTCTGTTGTTATTAGATGAAATTTGAAGAAATTACTAACACCGGATGCCTTTTTTCGTTTTAGATTTAGTTGATATCTGAAATGTACGTAGAGCAATGTAGAGAGACCTTTAACTAGAGGAGTGAACATTAGCGGAGCTAGGCCAATCTTTCTTTTTTTCACAACTCTTTGACCGAATCATAAATAGAAACAGGCTGTAGGGCACTGGCGTTTAAGACCAAACTGCACTTCTTTTAGTAAATGCATAACTACCTAGTCTTAAAACTTTGGACTTTTTACTACATAAACCAGAAACTTTCCTTTCAAGTAAGATAACTCAACATTTTGTCATAAAAACGCAACCTTTTTTTCTTCTTTTAAACCACTTTTCCATGATGTATCGTAGTATCCCTTTTGACTTTTGGGGAGCTGAAATATTGTTATCACAAAGTGGCCTAACTTTGCCAATTGTCAAGTCCCATCCTCTTGCTAAAGGTATCCTTGAGCAATGGTAACTCGATTGGGACAACGTAGTAAGGTTTTAGAATTTAGCTTGTTTCAAGATTTACTTGATAACTATTCCTAATTTTAGTGCCGAAGATTCTTAAAAAGTCAAAATCGCATCCTTTTTCTAATAAGCACTTTCGACTTCGGCTCAGAAAGCGCGTTTCTTTTCGAGCTACCCAACTTTGAATGTACATGCATAGATAATGAGCTCTAATCAAATTATGTACGGTACACAATATCAAGAGTCTTAATCAAAGAGTCCATGGATGTGTTATGTATTTTCACTGGTTTCTAAAATATGATTCACATCAAATTTGTTTTCCATTAAAGCAACATTAGATGACACTAGAGTGGGTTATATTGGCTATTCGACAATAATAAGAGTATATAGGTAGATATTTCACTAGTTGGGATCAAGGGAGCAGGCTGGCCACGACGCCGTTCCTCGTCGTTTTGTACGTAAAATGGACTTTCCATAGTCTTCACAATGTGTAGCACCAAATAATCTATGTGACTTTTCCGAACATGTACCTACATGCATCCGTTTCCCAAATGAAGGGATGATAGATACATGGGCCTTTTAACATTTGTCAGTCAAGGGATTTGTGGACGCCGCTACATCCATAGAGGACGAATTGTCATTGAGATCAATGAACGATTTTGTCACTGGGGAAAATATCTATGGCACACATGTTTTACTCCGAAGGGTGAGATCTTGCTTAAAGCGACAGACAAACGAATAGATAGGTTGATATCTGGGCCTCCAGAAGGGCATTTCTTGTGCCAAAATGCTCAGAGTCTCTTACAAAGAAGGATGCAATTAAGAAAATGCCACTTTTGAGTAGCCAGTCAGGTTAAAAACAAGGAGTATTAAATTCAACAAGGGATTGGAACCTAAAAAAGAAGGTAGTGACATAAACCATGTTGGTTCAAAAAACGCTATTCAAGTAGATGGGGATGAATAAGTTAAGGTCAAAAATATAGTGATAATGGAGTCGTTCAACCCTGGAGAGACGGCAAAAACAGGCAGCGAAGGTTGGAAACGAGTTATTTTAGATATGAAATTACAAGGATTGTGCGGGACGTACTGGTGAACACCAATATCTAACACTGAATTGATCAACACTCTTCCACCTCAAAGGCCAAATTAAGAGGTCTCCTGTCTTCACATTCACTGTCTTTTTAGCAAGTCAGCCGACCACGCTTGGAGAGAGTTCAGAGTGAGACAAATCGCTCTCCACATACAGCCTCTAATCATCACATTGCTCTTGCTCGCTTCTACAGTTGACTAGTTGAATCACTTGAAGGGTACGTCGTTGAGGTGCTCTCCGATTATCTTGGACTGTTCTTGGCATTCTATCTCATTGCCAGAGATCCATCACGTGCCAGTCTCAGAAACGGGAACGGAGGAGATGTTGACAACTTGCATACATGTACTTCTCGTACGAGAGAACCATCATTCACCCGAAAGGCTTCACGATCCTCCCCAATTGTTGTCCAATCTCTGTCGTTTATGCAATGGAGAGTGGCCTCCGTAGTTCACTTGGTGAATGGGAGAATGGTGTTGCACCATCAGGGGTGAATGTTGTTGGTGTGACTGGTGTTGTTGCTGATGGTGATGATGGTGTTGTTGATGCTGTTGTTGTTGTTGCTGATGATGAAGATGCTGTTGTTGCTGAAGTTGTTGCAAATCACTAGGACTATGATGGCCGTGTTGTTGAGACTGAGATGATAAAGGAGACAGGCGTGCCGAAGGATGAACTGGACTTGTGTGACCTAAGGATCGAGATTGAATAGACGTTTCAATACAAGTGGCCTCGGGTTTTGGGGTTACCTATGTAGCTAGTAATTGATTGACCCTACCTGATCCTCCTAAATTATGCCTGGGTGACAACAGACCTTGATGGTGTATGGGCGTGCCACTGGTTATAGAGTGGGCGCTAGAGGGGCGTGGTTGACTACTGTGGTGCATGTGATCAGGGCGAGGTGACATGGGTTCAGCTTTCACGCAAAGAAGACCCTCGGATTGATGAGTGGGAGAGCTCGTAGATATACTAAGCTGAGGTATTCTGAAACGAGAGGAAACCACTTCAAATTGTTTTCATTACAATTACTTACATATACAGTATATGAGTTGCTAGGAATGACTGACAAGCAATTTTCTGGAGTTTTCAAATTTCTCGACATGGCTAAGAAGGTATGGCATTGCAAAAGAAACCACAATAACTTATGATCATCCGTCTACTCACATGTGGTTCATGGCCACAGAGGTGGTTTGCACACTGAGTGAATTGTTGAGATTATTATTCCCGTGATGGCCATTGTTCCATTGTTGTTGAAGCGAATTGAGATTGAGATCACCAGAGAGAGTCGAGAGGTCTTGGCCAGAAAAGGCATAATTGACCAGATTGGCCTGGAACGGGAAAACAATGACACGGTCATTTCAAACGTCAATACGAAAAATAAACATGTTGTTGGCGTATGTTATCGTGAACCAAAAGTCGACAATTCCCAGAATCGCACGCGGATTACTAGACATTAGCTCCTACAAGAGGGTACAAGATTATCCCTTTCAAAACGAGAGATGGAAAAAC
Organism: Tigriopus californicus; assembly: GCF_007210705.1. Lineage (NCBI taxonomy): Eukaryota > Metazoa > Arthropoda > Copepoda > Harpacticoida > Harpacticidae > Tigriopus > Tigriopus californicus. The sequence continues at coordinate 7,941,090 of NC_081443.1, forward strand.
GAGGGAGGGATGGCCAGAGAAGGAGATTAATAATGAAGGGTAATGATGAATTCCACCGAAGTAGATGGATTAATTCGGAATGTAAGTCTCCGCCACACGGCATGCCATAATTGGTTAATTAATGGCTGAGCACGCTGTCATTTGCGTTTCAACCCCAAGACCAAGGTCGGCGTCATCTTTGGCATTTTCATGACCCCCATGGGACTTACTTCACTTCGCCCCCCCTTGTTGTGGCCGTTGCTGGTCTCTTGGGGAAGTTGCGAGTCTAACAAAAGGCCGCTTGTTATGGGAATTACCACCCTTAAGTTTGCTCTCACATGATTCGGCGACGAGTTGAGAGGAACCAAATCCTTCTTCAAAGCACTCCCGTGGTTATTCGGAGAAACTTGGGCTTCCTGTCGTCGTTGATGTTGCTGTTGCTGTTGTTGTGGTTGTGATTGTTGTTGCAAAAGCCCCGATGAGGGCGACTGAGGTATGGGAGAAGGGGATTGGCCTGGATGATTTGGATGGAAACCATTTTGGGTTGCAGGGATATCCAAGAGACTGAAATACACATGAAGAAATAAGCAGACTTGTTCATGGCTCATGCTTCAATGCTTCTTTTACTATTGGGTGATTGAAATTTGATTTGGTCTCGGTTTTCAAAGGTGCACCGACCGACCAACCGAACAGTAATTGATATTATAATGAAGCTCTCCTCTCGTGTTTGACGTCAATTATGATCAAGGAGAATATAATCCACACTTTGTATGCTAATAATCTCATCCCTTCTTAGTCTCTTCCAACACTTTGGCCATAGTACCACGTTGGAGTGTGCCTTGGAACAAAAAAAAAGACCACCCATCACCTCAATGGCTCACAGAGACCTCTATATCGCCAAGCACCCTTATCCTTCAATTACTGGGATTTTTCCCCACGTGACGTGACGTGCGGTGTGATGTGGTGTATATGAATGCTTTCGAGCCAAGTTCATGAGCCCTTCCATTGTGAAGGACTTTTCTCAGAGGCAATGCTCATTGATCAATGATCACACCCCAGACTCGGGGCTGATTGGACGATGAGTGAGTGGTGCGTGGTACTTACCCATTCCCCGAACTGGGCCGTGGGCTCGTGGAGGCGGATGGGTGTGGACTGAGTAATTGGAGTGTGGGTGTGGTGGCTGCCGATGGGTGTCCAGTATTTTCCGAATTGTTGGCACTACTCGGTCCATTGGAAGAGGCGGTAGAGGCTGCTGCAGCCACGGCAGCAAATTGTTGAGCATTGACAGGCACACTGACAGGCATAGAAAAGTTTTGGTTCGCAAGCGTCTAGGGAGTACGGAATGGAGGATCGCTCAATTGATAAGTCAATACATCATGTACAGTTAAGGTAAGATGAGGGAGCACAAACTCCATTAGCCATACCCGATTCCCGTTGATATGGTTCCGATGCATCATTATTTGGAACTCCTCATCGATTTTGTTGTATTTGGCCTCCGTCCTTGGAGTAAGAGTGGTCTCAATCTCGCCATCTGAATCACCGCCATCTGGACTGCCCGGGTTTCCTCCCTTGTGCTCCTTCTTGTTTAAGGCCTAACCAGAGAGGAAAGAAGCGAAGCGAAAATTTTGAGACCAATGAATCTCATGGGAGACAAAAAGTCATGGCTAATTAACATGGTGGGGAGAAAGGCCGTACGAGCATAGCAAGAGATGAAAGAAGAGACCTTGACGAAGACCGTAAAGGAAATCGAGCTTTCCAAGACACTATTCCACTCTATGTTGGACCACTCTCAAGCTTATCGTATAGGTGTGGTGGTAAACGTATAAAACTGCAGTATATTACTAATGTACATTAAGTAGTTCTCAATTATCAATAGGGAATGGAGGATCAGACATTGGCCTTCTTTGGAATGAACGCCGGTGCTGATGAGGCAGGGATTCCTGACTCCCTGACATTTCAGAAAGACCGGCCTTATCTAATGATTAAGACAGGCACAGTCACACGTTTATCAACCTGTCCAAACCACACTGACATCATCAACCAAGAAGATATGCGATGGATCAGGTAAGGTGAACTACTACGCAATGTAAATCTTGTGACCTTTCCAAGGGTTGCCAGCTTTCAACTACTAAATCTGCTACATCAACGTCAAAATGAACTGAAGACAAAGAAGATGCTTTCTCCTTCATGCTGAACGTGGAATAATGTTTTGAGACGAAGGCGAAGAGTAACCTTAAATGGTATTGCATTCTGAAACAAGAACTTTGAAACAACTCCAAAATTGCACAAGATTACGACTGGGAAATGCTCAACGGTAAGTTTAATTTACTCTTCTGAACAATCGCAAAACAAATCTGAGACGATGATTGTCGTTTAGTCAAAGCCAGAACGTAGAGAAAGATTAGCCCTTCCCACATCTTACTTACATCAATAATATTTTTGTTGGTGAGAGACTCGTGTGGTTCGTTGTATTCCGTGTACTTGAGGAGCACCTTGTCCATATCCGTTGAGGCATACTGATACAATTTGTTCGATGAGCTGAAGATGATCAAAGCGATTTCACAATCACAGAGAACACTCAGTTCATAAGCTTTCTTCATCACGCCAAACTTCCGTTTGTTGAAGGTCACCTAAAAAAGACATGCGTTACTAAAATTAAACGCGGACCGGAAGAATTAGTTGGCAAAGCCAGGGTATTCGAGGTACACGTCCGCCAAATACAGTACTTACGATACATCTATACTTATTTTTGGAACTACCAACAAGTCTCAAAGCAAGACGGATTGTCCCAATTTCAAGTAAAGAATAAATTAAACGGAAGGTGAAAGAATTATCACATGAATCGTATGCACCGTACACCTGTACACCAGATTAGTTATCCAATCAATATTGTTCATCACAATAAAATCAGAAAAAGGAAGCTATATCAAAAATGATTCGTCGTATTCCAGTGTTGAATGAGTATATCAAAAGGGAAGTCCACAACGACAAAGCATTCCCGACTTTGGAATGTCGACGCTCGTTTCTCGTTGATTGCCATGTTCCCCCAAAGCAATGTGGTCGTGGACCCGTGGTCTTGACAAAAATCTTCGTCATAGGCAAAGGCTAGAGTTGCATTGTTCCATTCTAATGAGAATTGGGCATTCAGGGAGATTTTCCACCAAGCTATTTGAATCCGGCTTGTTTTCGGAAATTGACGTTGGCAGCGTCTCTTGTGGCTACGTTTATGGAGATTGCCAGTAAAGGATGCATTTTGTGACGCAAATGGCAAAGAAGGACACTAATCGCATTGTCATCGCCTCAGCATTGTTCAGTGGCCTGGCTGCCTTAGCGTTGCTCTCAAGGGGCTAAATCGAACAAATCGAACATGAAGTGCTAGACGGGAGAAGTCTGAACTCAATGTATTATTGAAGATCCGATAACCTCTCTCTTAGCGGAAACCACCAGGGGGAATGTGGGACAAGACATTTTTGGAACCCGTTTAAAACTAATAACTGTCTTTAAAGAAGAAATAACTAGTTCTACACTTGTGTGCACCTGTATCTCATAATCACGAAAGTGTGCAGCAAGAAGTCTAATTTGTCAATTTGCCAGAATTGAGGCCAATCAAGTAAGAGCCTAAAATATCCTTGGGAATGTTCACCCAAAATCAGCCAGAACATGGACCAACTTGAAACAAAAAAACAATATGTTGAACTTGAGATACTATTTGAAGAGAAAGGTCAAACACTCCCATCGGACTTGAGATTGTACATGAGCTTTTTTCCCCGTGGCTGTCTTCGCCATTCTAAAATTACTGGTAAAATGTCACGTTAACCAGGAAAACAAGAGCACTGGCAAACCATGTAGTTTATATACTTATTAAGCAGACATTTCACGAAAATTTCACGTGTGTATCTGAACGATACCTGACTTTCAGTTAAATTTGTCGAAAACCTGGTTTGGTCCTCGTATTCGTATGTTTTGAGGCTGATCCCTTGCATTATTAAGCATTTCTAGCAACAATCGAAAGAGGGACAAAAAGACATTCATCGAATTCTCATCGATTATCCCTCACACTCAAACGACCTCAAGTCTAGGTGGATTAAAATAATCATCCCAAGTTTGGCAATAATCCCTTCTCCTCTGAACAATCTTTGTCCCATGAGGCCTGTGACATCAATCGAAATTTCATGAGCCCTACAGGTACTGTGTTCCACAGGATCACGAACCAATTTGCTCTCAGTTCAATGACTAAGATGGTTTGCACTTGATTCATTCACGAAGGGATAACGGTTGTCATGGTTCTTACCTGCCGATTTCTTTCGTCCGTAATTCTAGAGATCTGGATCTTTTTCCGCCCCATGATGATTGCTGGAGGAATGCTCACAAAGTCAGGTGTGAGAGCTGTGCTCACTCTTAAATGTTATCGTTTTCCACTGGTAGTACGGCTTTCACTTTGGACAGGGATGGGATCACCTCCTACATGGTTTTCTGGCCATTTCTTGCCACTCTTCGGCTTAGACTTTGAGCTCGAGGAGGGAAACACGAAGAAGGAACATGAGGCAGATCCATTTGTCCTTCGGAATTTCTTGTCTCATTGCTGAGTGTCATTTTCTTTTCAAGCCTTCAAGTGTTCTGCTGCCACTAAGAGGAGACCTTTTTGTGTAACCGAGTGGATGGATCAGTGGAAGCAGGCGAACCAACGGGGATGGATAGACGGATGGATGGGTGGATGGATGGTTGATAGGTGGATCTTTCCTATGTACTTGAGCGCAGTAAGGAGGGACTCTTGACGCCAGAGTGGAGTGCACTGTGGTGTAGAGCAAAGGTTCCCGGGGGATGTACGTGAGTGAGTGTGAGGCTCAAAACGACTTGCTACGTCCGAAAAATGAATGTTCTCTCTTCTAAAGAATCCTCTTTTGTTGGGATCGGCTTTCTCTCCCAATCAGCAGGTCTTCTTCTTGTTCGTTCTCTTGTCTGAGGAGGCTACAAACTAATATGGATTACAATAATGTTTATACCACGGTCCACCAGACAAAACCAAATACGGAGTGTGCCTGGAACGAAGAAAAAGGGGGAAATGGATGACCAAGAGGGTTGATGACATGGCACAACTACGTGAACGATTTCTTATGCATGTGTTCTAGAGATTATCCAGGGATTACTGGCAAACCAATCTTACCCAGATACCATGATGCTCTTCGTCATCAACAACAATAACAACAACAATAGCACCAATAGCAGCAAGGGTTTATAATCCAATTGGCAAGAAATCCAGAGATAGATCTGCAATGGATACCATTCCCCGGGCTGAAGTGGAAGTGTTCCATGTCATTACGACCCGAAATTAGACATGAATACCTAATGCACTAATGGATGACCTACATAGTGGTAACTATTATTCACCACACGCAACAAGTGGACTTGTTACTTATTTGAAGCAAAACAGATCCCAATCTGGTTCCTGTTAATGAAACTGTCCCGTAATCCAGGACAACCCTTCCATTCTCGAAGAGTAACAATAACCATCTTCTCTCGTGGTTAGAAATTGGTATTGTCAACGTACAACAACAGAGGTTGACCAGTACTTTTCGCCTAATTACCATAACACTACACAGATAGAAATCAAATTCAAAGGTAAATTCCTGGAAGAACTGTTTCTTCTAAAATTCACGACTTGCGTGTTCCAATCATACGAAAGGCGTAAAAACGTTCACGATCTAACTTGCATAATATTCATGATCTTCAAATCAGGAATAAAGCGTGCAGGAAAAGAAATGCCTTAAGTTAACTCGCGGTATGTGAGTACGGAATAGCAAATAAGAAGGTACTGAATATACGAAATGTCCCTATTAAACGTGGCCTCCCATAGCAAAGTACCTCCTCTAATGATATTTATAAAAGGTGTGTGTACAAAACAGCTAATTCAGGAAACAAATACCTGACAAGAGCACGAATGACAATCTAGACCCGCCTCTTTCTCAACTCAGGAAAAATTCTCGAATACGCACATCATCAAATATTCTAATATTTTATAAATATGTCAACAGGCACCAAGTTAAGTGTTGTACCTATATCTACCTTTTTCACCTTTATGGCGTATAAAAAGGCAAAACACGTGTTTGCATTTCCGGACCAAACCGAGTAATGTCATTATGAAATAAAATAGATATTTTCACTAGAAATCTTCAAGTAATGATACAAAGACCATAAGGTTGACCCGGGCCTTGCTTTATCACTGAGAGCTCTAACGCGTTCATCAATATTTTTGGAAACGCACGTCTTATAATCCAGTCTGAAAACAAACATTCTGCGCTTGTCTTGTCGACATTGAGAGATTGAATATCCAGGCCCCGTTGACTGAACTCTACTGTGCTTAGCCCATCATATGACTCAAGAAGATTGGATTGACAAGAGGCCACGAACTTTGGTTGGCTCGACCCTATGTACAAGAAAGTGGTCAGATCAAATTCCTGATACCCGTCAGCTTTACTTCAGCCCGCTCCGTACATAACAGATATATCTCTTGCGGCATTCTAAAGCAATACAATCGTGCTCATTGCTCAGTTGAGGACGTTAGGGATCGTCTACTGTAATGCACGGTACACAGAGCGTTGAGAAGTGGTTTGAACTCACTTGTTCTGTGCTTAATGTATGCAGTAAGTCTGATTTCTGATAACATTGACGTGCCTGTGCCGTGCTTTTGAAAAAGAAAACCATTCGAGACTCACAAGTGCAGTCTGCATTTTAATTGACTTTTTCCTCGATTGGGCAGCTCAAAACCTTCCTTTTTAGTCTTGAAGGGTGGATGACAAGAGATTTACTACTCCCAAGCACACCCGATTGTACACCCGAAAATTGGCAACAAGCCTGACTTGCTTTCTCTAAAACTACACGAGACAATCAAACAAATTGGGCGAATGCCTCCCCTACCCTGCCAAAGTGCCTCCTCATTGAGGTCTCATCCCGTTTAAAGTTCGTGTTTTCACCCCAAAAATCGAGCATGATTGAACGATTTCGCATCAGCGCTAATTTGCCGCTCGAACGCACAGGTTGTCATATGAATGACATATTTTGATATTAAAAATAGCATTACTTGGACAAAAATAGCTCTTACCTGGTGCAGAGAGAACCTCAAATGTGTGAAAGACACACCGCTAAACACAAGAAGTGGAGGAAGGTGAGCAGTAGCACGAGTACTAGTGCGATTTACGTGAAGGCTTACTGTTCGTCGTAAGCAAAGCATGCAAACATCGAGAAAAGCAGAGCCTACGACGAAACGAACGAACGAACGAACGAACGGAGGCACGCACGTAAAGAAACGAAGCACCAACGAGCGACCAGGAAGAGCAAGAGAAACACATCCCCACACACCGAGAAGGGGGAGGAGGCCGTTGCATTGGTAAGTGCATGCAGCGTGGAAGGCCATGAGGACCGAGGACGGCCGAGGCCACCCAACAGACACCTCCAAACACACGCCAACGAAATACCCATAGGAAGAAAGAGAGAACGCCAGTCATGTGCGCCTTGTACGTACATAAACTGCTGCATAGAGAGAAGGAATACCTAAAGGCCAGCTTGGCTTACAAGCTCACCAAAGATCGCCTGTTGCCCTCTGGTAGTACAGAGAAGTCTTCCTTGGACGGACCGTGGAGCAGCCATTTCCCGGCTCAGCAGAACAGGGTGCTTGTGTGCTGAACAAGAAGTTCACGGCATGGATGTGGCAATAGAACGAAAAGCACGCCATGGGTAGCGGAACCGACCGACTCGAAGTCAAATCCATGTGGCCGAGTTCCAAAGGCCAAGGAACTAGGAAGAGGTAAAGACCTCCACAGACACTCATAACAACAGCAACAACAACAGCAACAACTACAATAACAGCATCAGAGAGAACGAGTGAAAGAGAGAGAGGGTGAGGAATGGGGCAAGCACGTAAAGGTGATCCACGATCCACCGATCCACGTCGCTTTCTCCAAAGCTTCTTCAAGCGATGAGGAGACAACACATTTTTCCCTCATGGACTAGCTTCACACACATCCACTCGTACACACATACCCCTCCCCTCTGTCTCTCTCGCTCTTCCTCGTATTGTGATAATGTGACATACAGCCATATTCAGCATGTAAGGTAGTTGTGATAGGCCACACGGAAGGTCTAAGATTCTGGGTTAGTACACAGGGAACGCTTTGTCGCGCATCGAACTTCTGAGACATGGTTATGAATGAATCTTGGATATGAATGAATGCGATATGAGCTAGATATGCAGTAGTATGTATGTCTTCCGTATTTAGAGCCAACTTATGATTGAGAGGAAAAGTACATTGATTGCAAAAGGATTCAGTTCGATTACTTTCATGCATTTCGATCAAGCACTAAAAATGACCAATCTGTTCAATACATGTTATTAAAACAACCATGATAACCTTGAAATATAGATCTTGTTTCTTTTTTATCCTCGGGGCTGAGCACAATTAAAGAAGGACTTTTAATAACACAAACTTGGAGATTCGTAACATTGTTGCGCATCACTTGGATTTGATTTCCGGTTTACTTAGTGGGGAATCAACCCAAATTAGTTGGGCCTGTCACAATAAGTAAACAATCATCTTGAAAGCTTCGTGTTCGTGACAATGAACAAATATTATCAAGAATTCAAGTGCATATGAGTACTAATATTTGGAATCAGGAAACATGCTTTTGGGTTGAGTGTTTCTTGGAAGAAGTAACAGAACACTTATTCAAAGGTTGTAAGTAACAAGGGCGCTTCTCTTCACAACCAACCCTTGTCCTTGGTCTCCTATTGAAGACTCAAGAGAGGCCAACACAATGGCCAACAGAGCGTGAACAAACAACTGCATGTTGGTCCAAGACATGAGCAGCTTTTTCCATGGGAGCTTTTATCTTTACTCTATGTAGTAACCATGAAATGTCTCGGGGCTCTGAACATTAATTCTAAATGTTACTATGGATAGAGCCCGACTTCGAATCCATTCATTTTGGATTCGAATTCCCATGATTAGGGGGTGTCAAAACTAGCTCAAAAGTACTTGCTTCCCCTAACAAGTGATAGCTATTCCAATATCCAATATTTGTCTGGGACGGCCAAAAAGAAAACGTTCTCCCAGAATCCAAAACCGAACCTTAGACATAACAATGCGAGCTTTCAAGTCGGCTATTTCTTTCCCCCGGGGAGAATGCACTCTCAAGTCGCAACGCATTTGGCCTTGAATTTAAGAAAGGGGCTCCCTATTGCCACCAGTTGGTTGCGTCGACTGTTCGTATCTGCAGGCCTCTTGACCTTGAATCGAAGGTTTCTCGAGCTTGGTCATGACTGTTCCCTTGGTTAACACAGTTGTACTCAGAGTAGTGCTGTTTCCCAGTTACAAGCTACGTGTGTGTGTGGTAGAAGGTAGGTAGGTAGGTAGGGAGTAGTAGTGGCATGGGCATTCAGTAACAATAGTCGTAATACGTAGTAATCCTCGTCGGTCGCAGTTTGTTCAAAGCAAGAATTTCCACTTGGGAGTCTGAATAGACCTTGGAGACCTTGGACCAACCGAAGTCGGTGTGCTCACCAATTGATTGTACTAGCTTCAGGTCATTGTATGGACGGAACGCATTGATCAATTAATCCGATGGGAGCTGGCGGCTCTAACGAGGATCATTTATTTGACGAACGAAATCCTCATCAGATCGAGACCTTGTAATGTCAAAGATGACACGTTTGTCTTGCAGTTTCAGCTAAATTGAGACTCCAATGCAGATTGCAACTTTAGCTGTCATGTAGGTATCTCTCATCCCGTTGTGAATTGTAACACCAAGAAGGTGCCAGCCCAAAACTGAATGAAAGTGCATTGTGTTCATCCCATTTCGTCTTGGCCCCATGCTTCAAAATCCACACCTCGTTTTGGGGGTAAATACAAGTGTGGGCTGTATTTAGAACCAACCACAACTAAGAATTATGAGGATAAAAAGCAAAAAAAATAAAGAAGTAATTGGATTGTTTTTGGAAGAAAATATGTGGATAAGCAATAAAACTTTATCTCAAACTAAATCATTTTTTTACATTATTTGGATTGATTCGAAGAGAAAACATCTTTGCAGGCCATACCGGACATATCACTGATATTTCTACCGATCGAGCATTTGTATTGTAAAAATCTTTTCGAGAACCCCGACCCAGTCCAAAAATAAATCACGAAGACCATTCATTCACTAATCTTTCGATTTTGATCTTGATTATTATCAGGTCTTCAGTCGTTCCTCAATCAGAGTGACTAGTTTCAGTTCCCGGTCCTTTGGCCAAAGAGAAGAATTCGTTCCTTCACTATCCCCTTTCAAAAGATGGAAGCTTTTACTTGCTTCTTACAAAACATTACAAAATCAGCCCTTTTAGGGTTGACTACCTTTGTTCATATTTTCAATGATAAGGGCTTACCCACTCAGGCTACTTTTAAGGCCAAAGATAGCGGCCTCACGATTACAGTTGCATTTATTTGACATACATGATGAAAGAAGTTTCAAGTCCTAACACAGCAAATATAGCTTAACCAATATGAAATCAATAGGGCTAAGCAATTAGGAAAAAATGGAATAGATTGAGGCATCAAATTGAATTAGTAAACCATTTTTCCTAGACAAAAAAAAACTTACACATAGGTACTTTACATTTGTGCGGAAGATTGACAAGCAGCATCTTTCAAGTAGTCGTATTTGGACAAATTTTTGATAACCGTTCCAGGTCAACCCTACATTCAACGGCTAGCTCATTCTATCAACTCAAATGCGTTGGTAGACCAAATATCATGTCAAGTTTCAGTGGCAACAATTACACGAACTATAATCTTTCATTTTTATAGTACCATGGATTACATTCCGTGTAGCGGTTAGTAAAGCCCGTGAAAACCAAAACAGGAATGATCGATCCTTCATGATAAGCAAAGTTGATTTTTGGGTTTTTCTCATTCAAACATAGGGAATGAAACCTGATATAACAACACTACATCCTTGTAAGATGAATGCTGATAATCTTGTTCACCTCACCTCTGTCTTTCTCACCTTAAAAAAGCTCCATCAATAGTGCCTTCCATCCAAGATATCAAATTCGTAATAAAGAGAGCAGCGACGCTTTTGTGTCAGTGAGCACTAGTGGTCACGAAGGATGCAAATGCAGTTTATCTCAAATCGTAAGCAACTTCCTGCATTGACTACCGTCATCATCAACACCCTCTTCTGAATGATTGCTGAGTTGAAGGTAGATCTTAGTAGGCATGAATGAACCACTGGAATATGGACGAGGACGCTCTGGCCCAGAATTTTTATCTCCGATGCTAGTCACCTTATTGCGTTCTGCTTCAAATGACCCATGCCTCACGTCGGTTTAACTACGTTCTTTTTTATTTTAGAACAATCAACCAATTGGTTTCAAAAGTTATGTCCTCTATAACTAACCAAATTACTCATCACAGAATGGCAGAGTTAGCCTCTCCATATGGACAATTACAACAAGAGGTCTAGCTCGTTCAGTGTGTGCCCTCCTGTGTTTCGTGCATTGAAAGGGTATAACTATTGAATCAACTGTTTGATTGAGCTGAAATCTGACCAAAAATGATTATAACGACGCGGGGCAATTCTCATTGGGAGAAGGACGAGAAGGACGAGAAGGACGAGAAGGACGCAGTCTTCACTCAAACCGAATACGTATATTTTCGACCTTAACGTTCCCTTTCATATGCCAGTGGTTCTTACAAACGCACGGCCATAATAAAAAGGAAAGACGCGATTGCGAATGATCCAGAAGTTCGTTCCAGGGGCGTGGGTGGGAATGCCTTCAACGTCAAGTTCATGCCAAGCTATGACTTTGATCTCGCTTGATTTATTCTTTCATTCAATCGCCTGATCTCATAATCAATCAAAGACAAAGAGCATTATCGTGTAACAGTTGTTCGTCTGATGAGTTCCACATGGAACAAACTCGACCTCTGATACAATTCCGAAACATGCCCAAAGCCAGGAACAAATGAGGACCCCTCATCGTAGAAGAATTCCAGAGAATCACTCTCCAAGGAAAAGCTTTGGCTTTGATGTGACACAGCAAGCGAGACTTGGAGAAAACAATCATTGGGAACAAGATCGATCTCCAGGATTCATCTACTCCATTCCACTCATTCCACCGGTCCTCGAGATTAAGAGGTTGGGTGAAAATGTCATTGAGTGGCAATCCTCCGTAGAATCTCACAGACCTCTCAAATTCCAGAGGCTCTAAGTTTACTCTTGGATCCTGAAGCGTGACACACTTCATGAACAGATTTGACGAATTCTCTCTACGGTTCTCATAAACAAGGATGTGTGTGTGTGTGTCGTGCGTTGAAATGGAGAAACATTAGGACAATCATGACAGGTAGCACGGAATCTTTGACGTAAAACCGTTCGACTAAGCGGGAAACCCAAGCAAGAGATAAACGAGATACGGCACAAGTAGTTGTTGGGAATTGCAAGTTTGCAAGACGACGCGGTCATATTTGGAATACGCAGACAAACGTACAACGTAAATAACGTAAATGATCTAGCCACTCGCACCCATTCGATGCCTTTAGTTTATATTTGCAAATCAACAGACAGTCCAAGTACGTACGTAAATCTGTCATCAAGTCTGTCTACTTGGCTCAAAGTTTGAGCGCTTGCTGTCACATGAAGATGAACAAGTTTGATGACGAGAAGGCAACGTGTACTCACTCTCATAGTTCGTAGATTGAAACCCGAATCTTGATGTTGCTTCAATAGTTACCCATATTGAAGCAAGTTGCAAGTACTAAGAAGTAATACCCACAACCAGAGCCCGCAAAGCATTGATGTATGTCTGGCTGCCATGAACAGTTGTCAAGGTCAACCGCCAGCTGCTATGAAATCAAGGTTGGGGGTCTGACATCAAGGTCCCTTCCTTTCTCCAACCACGTTGCTCGCTTGGGTGCCATTAATTTTGGTACGGATCGCACCATTACCGTCAATCTTTCTCTTTGCTCTTTCCTAAAGTCTACATAAATTACGCTCACACTGTCGCACAAGGCTTGGACATGTCAAGCAAAGGGTATGTTCCACAGAAATCCGGTCAAAACCTGGAGGTTTACTAGGATTCCAGGATCGCTTTCTAATTAACCGCCTGCCATTGGTCTGACGAGCATTGAAGTAGTAAGTATCTACGTCGTGCCCTTTCCATTTAAGCTCAGGCTCAGGAAGAAATAGCTGAGGAAGACGAAGAAGCTCTCTTCCGACAGCTTTTTTTTTCGCTCCGTGTGCCATGGAACTACTAAAACTTCATGAGAGATTCCTTTCCTCCTTTTTTGCGTAATATCCCTTTGATCTGGGTCTGGGCGGTCAACCCGGAAATACCGCCGTTTGTTGCCGGCCACATTTTGAAAAGTGCTAAAAATAGACTCACCTCAATGTATTTGTCTATTTTTGGATCCTCAAGGTTTTGTTGCACTGTTTCACTCTAGTGGGAGCCAGCGACTTGAACTGTCGTAGTCGTTGAAGTCTGGCGTGCTGCTGCCCTTTCGCTCGTTCTCAGGCTACAGCTCTCCAGTCCATCCATCCCCTCGTCGACACACAACACGAGCGGCTTGTTCCCCGATGAAGATCTCCATGCTGCAGTCCTTGTCTCGACTCGATGGATGAGAAAGACACTCGCCCAGCAGAGTCCAACAACGACCCAGACAGGGGCACACTCGGTACACGCGGCACACTCTACCAGAACCGAGGCGGTGTGGAGGTTGTCGGGCCTAGACCGAGGACGAACACTGCTCCCCCTTGCCGTTCCTCAAGGCCGCCTTACTCACGTATGTGTATTACAAGAAGGTCTCCAAGAGGGCTGGCAATGAGAGAGAGAGAAGGAGAGAGCGGATGAGGCCTCTCTGTCACTCTCCACCCACAAGCCTGGAGGCCAACGGGCATTCATCGACTGCTTCTCGTTTCGACTCAAACTAGAATGGTGCTCTTACGGCAAAAGTGTACGAAAGAATACGAAGGCATGGACGACGGACTCGAATATTCCGGCGGAGAGGCCTTATATTTTGGTTAGGCTAGGCTAGGTGTGAGTGTACAACTCATCCTGGAGACGGTGGTGGTGGTGGCGGTGGTGATGATGATTATGATGGTGAGATGATAGGCGGTTCAATGGGCGAGCCTTGGGTCGAGGGTGACGTCACCCCGCTTTGACACCACCTGGACGTTCGTTCGCTCGACTAACCAAGCTCAGGACAGAGACCGCGGCGCTCGCGGACGCAAATTGTTGCACATCTGTTTGTCAATTGTACATAATTCGGCACAAATATTTGTTCACACTATTTTAGAGACCAGTCGCCAGTAGGAGGACGGTAAAGGCACGACTATGACATGCTTTGCTCCCGTAAACGAGTTCAATTTCAGGTGATTATCGCAAAAATAGAGCTAGCTAGGTACGTACATATCTACATATGACTAACCGTTCAAGTATGTTGGGTTCATGAAGAGGTGATTGAATGAAGATGAAATGCTGTTCTAGCTATTCTTGTTGTAAGAAACATGCCGCATGTGTTATCTGAAAGCGATGAATGGATCCTCAATGTACATTTCTTACGGCCAAGCAATCACAAGCAAATGTTAACCATCAACGAATAATTGTACTTGGAAGGGGACTGCCAAATACGAAGAGGCAATCGGAAAGCGTCGATTTGAGAATCAACGCAACCTAGCGTTTATCGCACCTTGTTCTAAATTTAAGGCAAGAGGGAAAAGTAATCAAAAGACAAGTGATGATTTCTTAATGACTACGTTTCCCATTGAGTGTAGGAGATGCTACAATAAAGTGCTAGGTGTTGTACTATTGCGAAAGTTGAGCTCTTCTCCCAACATGCAAAATGGTATCTTTTATGCAATTTAAGAAAATCACTCTTCTAACAACTTTTGTATTTTGACTGGTCCTCAGGGATCACAATTAAATGAAAAAATGTAGACTAAATTTAGGAGCTGAAATGGACATAGACATCTTAAAAGTTCAACTAAGGTCTAAAATCTGGAGAAATATTGATCAAACTTATTGATATTCATGGTCAATTAAAATCTTGTTTGGGTATATTTTTCAACGTGTGCCGATCAATCATTCATTCTCCATCACATAATAACAACAAATTCCCTTTTTCGTATATTCCCTTATTTTGTATTCAAAGCTACAAGTGTTGTTTTGTGAGTTGATTTGACTGAAGTTTTGTTTGTAATTAGGACCAAATAGCCAATGTACAGATCTGTATATGAGCTGAAGGTGATTAATGAACCCATCATTGATCAAAAACTGTTTTCCAGCAATAATGCAAAGAGCTTTTTCCTCATGTCCGTCTTCTTTTTGAACATTTTCACCGACTCGGAAGCCTTATCGACACTTTCTCGATGTTTCTTTATACTCTTTTGGATCTTTTCAACGTCATTGCCTCTGTACAGGTCATACAAAGGTCCCAAGAACACCGTGTTTCTACAATTTATAGCAAAAGATACAATCATTAATGAACTAATTCCACGAGAATGACAATCACTCAAAGGAGAATCGTGGAAATGCAATTGGCTTACCGATAAGATACTATTCTCGAGTATTGAAAGGCACACAAAGTTAGGGCGCAGTCCCAAAAGGGCAGGGTTCTCTTGGGTCGTTGCTTGGCATTATGAGAAGTAGGAAGGATATTAGTCTTTGCAGCAAGACCCACGATGGGGTCAAAAAGATCTGCCCGAACATAATCCGCGAGGGAGTTGGCGGATGAGCTGGACTTTAATTTAAGCGGCTTTGGCACCCATGGGTGACTTTGTGCCTTTGAGGTGTCCCCCCGATGGGTAAGATGAATTGGCTGATCTTGGCAATTGACGGCCAACAGCAAATTTGCCATCCAAACGCACCAATTTTTCCTGAACATCTTGAGATTCAGCCAACTTGAGTGCGACAATATCAAAAACAAACCAAACATTTCGGAAGTATACTTTATCCGTGATACAAACCTTTGGTCCATTAAATATGTATGCTGTTTATGGCCAAGAACTGCAAAAAGACAACTGAGATTATGATACGAACAAGTCTTGCTTTTTTTTTGTTACCAAAGACAAAAAAAGGATGTCTCTAGCAACCAAAGAAAGCAACCAAAAAAGGGCATAGTTGACTGGATCAGTTTTTTCTGGAATCGCGTAACTGAATGCGTCTAAAGTCGGATGTGATTGCATTCACCGTGTGGGTTTTAGTGAAACGGCAGTATAGTTTCCTTTGCTAAAGACTGGTTTGATTTTGTAAGACATAGACAGCTTTGACATTCGCTTATCAATTCTTGCGGGTATGGAACTGATATAACATCATCTTTTGCCTTTTTTTGTCCAAGGATAAAATATCCTAAAACAGAGAAAAAAAATTGTGTCCCTTTGTAAAGAAAAAGGATCCAAGCTGACACTCCTACTTGGTCGTGGGAGGACTTCTCAACCCAGTGGACAGCTTGATGCACTGGACAGCACAATGCAGAAAAAAACTGAGCCAACTGTGTTACAGAACGCAAAAATATTTGATTGGAATTTGATTTGATTAACGCACAAAAAATATCAAGACATGTTCAATGCAAGGCTACTGCACAACTTTCCAGCAAAGGTTTCTGTAGGGAACATTGGTTTATGCGTAGACATTTATTTCATATTTAGTTTGCTGATGAGTGATGGGTCTATCAAATGCCAAAGTCTTTGCTGCTGCACATCAATATTCTATGGCAGATTCTGTTGTCTAAAAGATCAAACTTGCTTAAGAATTATATTTAGAAAGGTCCTTTTCGATCCTTGTAATATCGTATATTTGATATTTGCTAAACAAGGTGCACAAGTCGAGCACCTGACATTTGCATCTAGCTCGAAGAAAAAAATGCTATCCAATCTTTCCTCACCAACAGCCTTCATTTGCGGTATCCCAATTTGGTGCCTTGAATCTGATAAGACGAGAGAATATTATCTAGAAATCCAAAAGAAAACTGAAATGACGTGTGTATTGGGGACAGTGGCCCTAATCTAGACATTGAAAAGGTACTCATTGGCTTTTGATTAGAAATACAGGTAAAACAACTCAATGAACACATGAAGCTAAAACTAAGACCCTTCACCTTGGTACAATGCACAAATAAGCAAATATTGTTCCTTTTCGCAAACGGGAGAGCTCGACACAAACTCCTTCTCTAAACCAAGATGAGTCCAATTGGTTCCAAATTGTTACTGAAGAGGATGGAAACGAAATTTATGTCGTTGGAACGAGGACTGTCCATGTTTCCACTCCCTTGTGTTCCTCGTCTCTGGCTGGTCATGTGTACGTACGTATGCAGTCTGTAATAGCACTCACAGACGGCCTTGGAAATCTGCCCGCCCATGAGAGGGTCCCTCTCTCTCTCATGGTGTGCATGCGTTCCTAGAGGTCCTCTTGTTCCACCGCAGGGCCTCCAACTTCAAACAAGGAGAGAATAGGCTCTTTGGTGGTGGCCTGTGCTGATGATGCCTACAATAATATCTCTCGTTGTGGAAGAAGGGTGGCACCGGGTGGCACTGAGCTGCGATCGCTTCAGCTCCACGACCCTACAGTTGTAGAGGACTGCTTAAACACATGCCGTCCAATACGACTACAGTACAGAGAAAAACCCAGAGAAAAAGAAGCGCTTGTTCTTCAGTGTTCCACGTTCCTGTGTACAACTTGTGTCAGAGCTCCACGGCCTCACTCCGGTTCCCCACCACCAGTACCCCTCCATCAGCACCACCTCTACCACCACCACCATTTCTTTTCCTCAACCCACTCCGCAGAAGCGAATGCCATCGACACAACTCAAGCGCCTTGGAAGGCTCTGCAATGGGCGGTTGAAGCCGTCCTGCTTCTCATTCCTCTTCCACTGTACTCGTCGCCGTCCTCCACCACCACCACCATCACCACCTCCTCCTCCTGCTTCTTCTTTTCCTTCTTCTTCTCCTTCTTCTTCTTCGTCCTCCTCCTCCTTCTCCTCCTTGGTGTCCTCCGAGGCTGGAAAAGAGACCTAGAAAGGGAGCTCCTGTAAGAGGGGTGCCACAAGACGTCGGGGGAAGAAACCCGTAGGAGAAGCAAGAACAAGACGAGGTTGAGGGAAATAAATAAGAGCGAGAGAGGAAGCGTCGTCGAGAGCGTGAGAGGCAAGAACGAACAGTGGGAAGGAGTGGGAGAGGTAGGAGGGACAAGGCGTCTTTTTTTGGTCCGGCAAAGGAAGACGGCGCCGTTAGAGTCTGAAGTTATTATCAAGCAAGTCCCACAACTGAGAGGACATCGGAAAACCAGTGTCATGTCAATGCGCTCCCAACGAACCATTGAATGTGATTCAAGTGGACAAGTGAAGTTTGACCCGGAGCTCTTTGTCAAGGAGTGTGGCGGTGGCGAGGCTGGCCATCATCATCAACATCATCATCATCATCACCGAGAGAGGGACCCTATGCCAATGCAAAATTTAACTGCCAAACAACTGATCTTCGCCAAGCCCAGTCACCTGCCCAATGAAGCTCGACAGTGACCCGGGATCATTCTCATCCAGCTCAAACTGCTCCAACATTCTTCACCTGTCCTCCTGTTCGTCGTGACTTTGGCACAAACCGTTCCCTTGAGCGCAAATCATTTTCACCCACAAGACCAACGACAAGCTCAGACACAACAACCACACAACAACAGAAGCAACAAACAACACATGACGAAAATGCTCCGGAAATGTCACTTTTGGCCAAGCTCTGATTTCTTTCATTTGGCTTCTGATCCCTTGTTATTTTATCCGAGTGAGTGAGTGAGTGTATGGTGTCCTTTACCTCTCGCTCCGTTCAGTGTGTTGCTTACTTGTCCTTACGACGAGCATCTCCTCGGTCTGCTTTTGTCACAATATTTGTCATTGAAAGAAGAAAGGAAGGAAACGTGAAAGGAAGAAAGTGTACAACGACATTTAGCACAACACCAAAACAAATATCGAGGACCAGAAGAGGGAGCAACTCGCTTTAATATGGAACACCATGACCACCAACACCACTACCACTACTACCACTACCGCCACCATCACCACACCCAAGGAAGCAGAGCAAGAGCAAGCATGATGGCCTTGTCTCTGGTGAGCACTCTCTAGTGGATCACGAATGGAACCAGGTGTGGCAGAGTTCGCTAACTTGACGATTCATCGTGACCAATGTTCATCTTGGAGTGGAAGTCAAGCAACTGGAGTGCTGTGTACGTCTAAGTGTCAAATTAAGACGAAGAGAAAAGAGAGATAGGCGAAAACATGACGCTAACCTGATTTCCGCGGCTCTTCGAACAGCCTTTGATCCCGTAAGTTTGCCGATATTTTTCTATTTATTCCCTTCAAACAAACATTTGTCCAACACTTGGTCTTTTTGCTCCGGACGATTCCAATAATTGAAACTTCCGCTCCCCTTTGTGCCAATCATACCAAAACAGCCCCCAACCCAACATATCCCAACACATGAATGCACTACATGCATGCTCCAGTCATACTCGTGCTCCATAAAGCACTGGATTCAGTCGTCCCACTGAAAGCGTTTAACTCGTTGTTGCCTTGATCTGTCACGTCAAATTCAGCTCACCAATGGGGTCTGCTGGTCCTTTCTGCATGACTTGAAATCGTTTTGTAATTACTGTAGTATGAGCATGCTTGCTCCCCCTTTTTGAGTGATAGTGTTATTACTCGCGTGGCACAAGCGAGTTGTTGAAACCTGACTGTGCGAGTGAGTGATGGTGTGTGTACTTCAGGACCGTTTGAAGTGATAAAAACTGGAAATAGATAGCCCTAAGATCGCCATCATAAGCCATGTGGCTTATTTTCGTGCTTCCTATCAAGTCTCCCAATCTTTTCGTCCAAGAGTTTTCTCCCCGCCTTAAGTGGAGTCTAGACACTTCTAGCACCGAAATAGTATTGTCTCCATGAATAGGCGAGCCTGAACTTGTCAGACTGATAAAAATCCCAATAGTGCCCTCAGAGTGGGAACACAAAGTTGAGTTCCACTGTAATCAACTTATCAATAACGAACGTACCGAAGCTTCAAAGACGCTAGAGGTCTTCTAACCACCTGCATTGCTCCTTGTCATCTCGAAGGTATGGAATTTAGGCAGGCAGACATGCTTTTGTTGGCATTATGCCTTGGCCATGTTTCCGAAATGAGTGTTCTCGTCCAAGTTTTACGATCCTTATTCTCCCACAAAGACCTCGAGCTGTTTACCAAGCCGCAAAAAATGGCAGAAGGACACTTTGGCGTGCAAGATTTTGTTTCAAGGTAGAGTAAGTTTTTGCTCTGAAGTCACTGATGTGAGCCATTTTTTGAAGAGGTATTAGCTTTGAGTCCACGGCGGTTTTAGTGGTGGAGGCAACTCTAGTTGAGGCTAATAGAAATCCAATGTTGTCAGGCGAACATCCGAGCGCAGTTGCGGTATGGACAAACTTTATGGATTGCCGAAAGAGCTCAATTTGCATTGTAAAGAAACTTCAAAGTAACCTTATTCGCATTGTAAAAAAACACGGTCTTCTTCGGTCCTTGCGTGCAATGACCATCCTTGAATTCAACAAAGTGAGTTACATTTTCTATCGATTTTCCTTGACCAAGACCTCAGGGTTCATTCTTGGCGACTTTGACGATCCAAACACCATGGTCATTTTCTAATTGGGACTAAACAAATGGTCCACGAATAGATTTTATGTGTATTTGTAGTTGTACTCGTTAAACCAAATCGGGTGCTCAATAGGGTTTGTCATTTGTTCTTAAATCAACTCTATTGGACTTATAGTAATCATTCATGAGAATAAATTGATTTTGACTTGTATTCGTGTCATAAGTCGAGTTTACACAAAACACAAAGAGCCTGAGAAATCGATTCCGAACCATAAAAAGGCCATTGTGGACCATTCATCATGAAACTCTTAATTCGTATGTTTCAGATGATCTTCACTTACGACCATCAGTAAATATACATAAAATGAAAAAGACAGAGGGAATTATGTGCACTCTAAATACTAACTTTACGTTTGATGCAAAAATATATCGGCCTTTTTCCATTTGATACACTAAGGAGAAAAGATGATCACTCATCACTCATTAGGTTCTTTTTAGATGGACTTGAGCCAACCTAAATTAGTTATTATCAAGAAAAGAAATGAGCCAATACTAAAATTCCTGGGGATGTGCTTTAAAAAACACACATTGCAAGAACCCCAATACATAGTAGAAATTGAACCATTTATGTGAAAACTACCATGACAATGCCTAATCTTCGTGTCTTTTATTCTCGAATGTCCAAAAGGAGGTTGAAAACGCAAATCATCTCTGTTGAAATTAGTGAATAAACTGTTTCTACCGTGACTAAATAATGTGCTGTGGCAGGAAAAAATATGAGGGGCACACTCGCATAATTTGCATTTGATTAGTTCTCAGTACGGTAAATATAAACCCGCAAGGTCCGTCCACGAGAAGTAACAAGGGGATTACTTTCTAAGCACCCGTTTCCTCCGAGCCTTCTTTGGAACCATATCTCACTTCAAAGAAACATTTATCTTGGTCAGACTTTGGCACTAGCTTCCACTTAGAGAAGGGATATTCCTGAGCCAAATTTCCTCCTTGATCTAGGCGTGAATTTTCAAACCTGGCCTCCTCCTCCATACTCTCCGAGCAAAGGACGGGCTGTCCGATTGTACGTGTACGAGTGGATAGAGTGCTACGAATAGAAGTGGCCAAAGTAGAATGCCTGCTTGGATGGAGAATGTACCCTAGTCCAAGGCTGGTCTGGTGTTCCCATGGTGGTAAAAGGACGACGGCTATCTGCTCCCTAGACCAAGCCGCTTGCCGCTGGTCGAAACAGGCTATGTGGGAATCTCAGAAGGATTTGTGAGAACCCACCTCGTGGAGGGGTTCCGCTTCCATCCGACCAACAGTCCTAGGCCATTCGTAGCTTAACACATGGGAGGGTCAATTTTGGGTGCTGGTCGGAAGGCGACCTTCAAACCATCCAGTAATAGCATTGTCTTGCGACATCCTGATTACCACTCATTCACAGAGGCTGTCCTTTTGTTGGAAAAGTTATTTTAGAGCAGTGGGGCGAACCAATGCAATACGAGAAAATCATCGCAGAACAACGTCTCATTGAAAAAGCCCAAGACATGTGTAGTGAGTGTGGTGCTGGGTGGAAGCGGCAGGATCAGCTAGCTACCTTGGTTGGTCTTCCATGAGGCCAAAAGGCCTCGCTCCTGGTTTGTTCCCCTTGCCAAGACGGCTTTCTCATGGCACTTGCAGGAGAAATGGAACAAAAGCTCATGGTAGGCAGGAGGCTGGGTCCATTCTTGCCACACTCGTTCACATGAGCTGGTGAGAGAGGGCTGCTGGACAGAGGAAGAAGGGCCGACGATGGGGTAGAGATAGGCAACTGAATGGAGGCTCCGATGGGGTCTGGTGTTATCATAGGGAAGACGGGCTTCGTCGGAACGAATTCCCTCTTCAAGAGACACCACCTTCCTGCCTCTACGACGTATTCTATCTACTACTACTACTAGTACTATTACTACTACTACTACTACTACTACTACTACTACTACTACTACTACTACTACTACTACTACTACTACTACTACTTGTACTTCTACTTCTATTGCTGCTACAGCTCTATGTAGTATGAAGGCGATTGGCCATGAGTTCCCCCCTACTTGCTCTCTTGAGCCGTGAGTTCTGTTCAAGGCTAGGTTTCCCTCCAGTGAGCTCAAGGGAGGGGAGGAACCGACAAGGAGGAAGGCCCTTTGACACAACCAGAATAATAGATAGGAAATTGAAGAGTTGGCTCCCTACCCTAGTGAACCACACACACACACACGCACGCACTCACATGCACTCACTTTTTCGCTCGCTCACTCACTCACTCACGAGCCCATCAAGGCCTTGGTCGGTTACAGTACGCGTGTGTTTCTACTTCTACACACTCATGCCGTGCGTGGAAGTGGAGATACTCAAGCCAAAGAAAACTTTTGCACTCCCAAGACCTGTTTCTAAGCCAATAAAAAGGGCCGCTGTTTGAGGGTCTCTTTCATGTTACAAAGTTTGAAATACCTCTGAACGTACACCGTTCTTGCTTAGATTCCTGTGGCCAAATGCGTGCGCAAACTGGCATCAAACAGGTTACTTGTAGCTCATTTGCCAGGTAAAAAGATGGATATTAGTTTCATTACCATGGGTACACTCGCATGGTTCTCTATCATCATAACAAAAATATGATGCTGGAGTACACAACTACATGCGTCAAATTTGCTTGCTTTTAGGTGTGGAGGACGCCGTTCATTTCGGTGTTGTCGTCTTGAAGAAAAAATGTGGTTGAACCACTTTCAATACCTCTCACCCCAAGATTCCATCAGTTATCCATTGAATAGGAAGAAGGGAAGAGCCATGATCCATCAATGGAAGAATCGACATTTCTCTACAGATGTCCCAGGGTGGGGCAATGACATCCTAGAGGATACCATAATGCCTTCTATTTCTTCAGCTTCGTTTTCTTCATCTTCTTCTTCGCCATCTTCCAATTCTTCTCATTCCCCCTCGTCCTTGTCCTACTCCACCTTCCCTTGTTCCTCTGCATCTTCTTCAAGAACATTGCCGTCAGCGTCGAGCCTCGGACATGACAGTCGTCCTTTCAAGGATGATGATACCTCGTTAATGAGGCCCAGGAGAGCAAGGGGAAGGCTGTCCACGTCCTTGCTCCTTGATAAAGTCGTGCTAACGCTAACTGTGATGGCAGTGGTGATGCTGATGGCTTGTTGCCATACAGCAACGGCATATATATCCGATGATCTCGTGGTGGAAACCAACAAAGGAAAAATCCGAGGGGTCACTTTGAAGTCTGCCACTAACAAGTAAGTAATACCGTATATCGTACGTTGATGCAAGCCCAACACAGCATTCCAGACCAATAAAAGAGATGTCGACGTAGCAAAACTTTATGGCCCCATTATGTTTTTAATGGTTTAACAATAGTGTAACAAAGTGGCATTGCTGGTTCTCAGCTAACCCTCACTTCGAACACTTGGCTGCTTGCTTTACAGAGATGTTGATGTGTGGTACGGTATTCCTTATGCTCAGCCTCCCTTGGGTAATCTACGCTTTCGCCATCCTCGGCCTATTGATGCCTGGTCAGGGATCAAAGAAACTACCAAACTACCAAATTCTTGTATTCAGATCTATGATACAGCTTTTCCTGGTTTCTATGGGAGTGAGATGTGGAATGCCAACACTCCAATCAGCGAGGACTGTCTCTACATTAACGTGGCTGTCCCTAAACCCCATCCCAAGAATTCTGCAGTGCTCGTTTGGGTGTTTGGAGGTGGTTTCTATTCAGGATCTTCGACTCTGGATGTGTACGACATGAGGGTGCTCGCCTCCGAGGAAAATATTATCCTCGTCTCGTTCCAGTACCGCGTCGCATCCTTGGGTTTCCTCTTCTTTGACACGGAAGACGTGCCTGGTAATGCCGCCATGTTTGATCAAATCATGGCACTCCAATGGATCAAAGACAACATTGCTCATTTCGGGGGAAACCCCGATAACATCACCCTCTTTGGTGAATCGGCCGGCGCCACGTCGGTCAGCCTCCATCTTTTGTCGCCGCTCTCCAGGAACTTGTTCAGTCAGGTCATTATGCAATCAGCCAGTGCGCTAGTTCCCTGGGGCATCATCACCAAGGAGGAGAGCTTAATTCGCGGCCTCCGATTGGCTGAATTAATGAATTGCCCGCATGATCGACTAGATCTCCGAGCAACAATCGAGTGCCTGCGCCAGAAGAATGCGACCGAAATGGTCAACAAAGAGTGGGATGGAATTGTGTTCGGTATCTGTGAGTTTCCATTTGTTCCTATAATTGATGGATCGTTCTTGGACGAGACACCTCAAACAGCCGTGGACTCCGAGAATTTCAAAAAGACAAATATCCTAATGGGGACAAATCAGGATGAAGCCTTCTTCTTCATCATGTACTATTTGGGGGAAATCTTCAAGAACGAGGAGAGTGTGCACGTCACAAGAGAGGATTTTCTCAAGTTGGTGTCGGAAACCAATCTATATGTGAAGCAGGTGGGCAGAGAGGCCATCATTTATGAATACACCGATTGGCTCAACCCAAACAATGCTATCAAAAATCGTGATGCCATAGACAAGATGGTGGGTGACTACGCCTTCACGTGTCCCGTGGTTGAATTCGGCTACCAGTACGCTAGTAGCGGCAATAACGTTTACATGTACTATTTCTCCGAGAGGGCTTCCACCAATCCATGGCCCACGTGGGCAGGGGTCCTCCATGGCGATGAAATTGCCTTCATATTTGGAGAGCCCCTTAACCGATCACGGAATTATGATCAAAGCGAGATTGCCCTCTCCAGACGGATGATGGCATACTGGGCAAATTTTGCCAAAACCGGGTGAGTTCCAACTTAGTTACTTTGCGCCAGACCAAATACAGTACGCTCAGGCACATTTAGTCAACAAATATTTATGCAGACTACCAATGCGGAAACCCACAAATACCTTTAACACATGAGCTAGTTCCAACAAAAAAAAGGGCCATACATTCATGTACCATGTAGCCGCAAAGTTGGGTTGTGCTATTGTACATTTTGTGGTTTATCTTTGTGTTACAGAAACCCCAGTCTATCAGCTGATGGGACTTGGGCCACAACTTACTGGCCTCGACACACTGCGGACAAACGTGAAGTCCTCGAGTTGAATGCAAATTACACGAGAACTCTCAATGGATTGAGAGTGAAAAAATGTGCCTTCTGGAGCGAGTTCCTACCGAAGCTGTTGGCCTCAGGTAAGTGCTCACATGCGAATCCTTCGTGGAATTTCCTCCTGTTATGTTGGTAGACATTTCCTTTTGATCAAACTAAACAAA
This sequence comes from Tigriopus californicus, assembly GCF_007210705.1. Classification (NCBI taxonomy): domain Eukaryota; kingdom Metazoa; phylum Arthropoda; class Copepoda; order Harpacticoida; family Harpacticidae; genus Tigriopus; species Tigriopus californicus. Next base: position 7,967,005 of record NC_081443.1, read on the forward strand.
AACCTTAGATCGTCCTTATCGTTCGTTAGTTGATGTGTTAGTCTGATAAACTAAGTGTCGGTCTTCTTTCCATTTCAGTAGAGAGTCCCCGGCCTTGTGACAAATCCTGCTGTAAAAGTGTGGGCGGAGAAGTCGCATCCTCCTCTGCCACATCAGGGGTCTCTGGATTTTCCATTGCCAGCTCAAGTGACCGGTTTACACTGCTCTCCATGCTCACCTTACTCGCAGTAATCACTCAATCGCAGCTGACATAGACATCAGCTGACGACAAAATCACTAACCATATCAATTAAGAGATCACGTCCGATCGTTCCTTTGAAAGTCCTCGAGGGCTTGACGGGAAACATCGAGAAATCAAAAAGTTCGGCACTTTCTCAATTCACAAAAGAGCTAATACAACTCTTGATTCTGAACTGTTCTGAACGGCTGTAGAGAGGTGTCACCAAAGTGAAAAAGGCGAGTACAGTGCTAGTACCAAGACATTTTGAGTGAACCCTCTGTTTGAGAACACTGACATAAACAGCAATGGAATCTTTTTCGAAACGAACCCAATTGATTGAGTTTCGACGTAAGCAACTAAGAAAAAGGCGAGCGAAGTTTGCCTCAATCAAATAACTCTAGAATCTCAATCGGAATTGAACCTTGAAGTGCTCTACTACAGATATGCTATTAGATGTGGATACCTAAAACCCCTTGCAGCTCAAGCAATCAGCATCACCATCAGAAGTGTCATGAGATGAGAGTGTCTGCTATATTTTTGAGACGTTGAATCAATCCATTTTCCAAATGTGGTAGCACCCATCACCCGGTGGTTCTGCGACACTTGCCATACTTTTGACCTGCCTTCCTATTATCCGAAATTGTTGGTTACTTTAAATATTTATGTCTAGATTGTCGTCCTGATTGAGTCCATTTTGGTGCCAGAAAATTCTACTCCTCAAGCTTAGACAAAACCATTTAAGTTTTATCTTCGATGATCCTACCATCGCCACGTGGATGATGATGATGATGATAACGTTTTGCTGCCATAAACGCGTTTGAACGAGAGTTTGCCCGACACAATAATACATTTTGCATGTGTTTTTTCACACAAACACAATCCCACACTTATTCACGGCTAATTCTAATCAATTAGTGACAGCTCATTGACACAATGATTGGGTGAGTTAACTCTGAGATTGATCTCCGTAATTGGCTTGGGGTGAGATCGACGCATTCCTTTTCCCAAACGCTAAAAAGAAACCAGATCCTCCTATAAAGTGATATTGCTCCTTATGGAGTGCACCACCACTATCACCATGCAGATTTGGTTAGTCACTGCTTTCCTTAATCCTTCTTTCCATTGGATTAAAGTCTCTCTCCAAGGCAAACTTAACACACCAAATGGTCTCTTCCTCTCAATTACCTTTCTTGTAGAGCAGCGAGTCTTAATTCATCTTATATTTTTGACCCTGTCGAGTCCTAGTTTGATCAATTAGATTGCAACGGTTAACCTGTCACCCATGCTATAGAGGCTCGTGCAGATTGATGAGCCTTGTGACAATGAGACAAATGGGCAGAAGTTGAGTTAGGAACACGGCGTGTTATTCCTCTCTCACTCACTTTCTTGGGTGCTCCAATTTGTAAGTTAGGACTGCCAAATCCAATCAATCGCTGAAGGATGTCGTTCGCTTTGTTTAAGTTTCGTATGGCACAATTGTAACAATTGCTGCGGCTGCTCATAATCCTGACACACAATAACCAAAGGACTTGTCGTACAAAGATTATGGAGTTTTTCTGCATACCGTACATCATCCGTATCATCAGAGCAACAACCACCATTCACTCTTAATATATCATTAAAGTACCACGTATATGTGATAAATTTAGCAAGCCATTGTTTGGATAAGAACACCAATTGATCTTTGAGTGTGGTTACATGATCATATTAACAAAAATAACAGGACTAACTTACAATAGAAATCGACAAAAAGCATCAACACCATAGACAACATTTTTATTTCTGCGACTACCACGTCGACTTCTACTTCTCACAACTATACCACCACCACCACCACTACTACTACCACTACTACTTTTACAACAACAACAGCTAACAACTACTCTACTACTGTACTTCTAGTACCACCACTATCATTGATACTAACAACAATTATAATCTATATTAACATAATTGCAATGATTGTCATCATCCCAATTACAACTATCTTGATCATACTTATTACACCACCAATGATATTTTATCAAGTAAAGTACCCCTTATTGTACCATAACATATACCATATATAAAGTCCCTATTAGTCGTGTTATCATTATGATCCGTTACATTCTCCCACCAATCATCACGACACACAACAACTACAATTGAGACAGATCTGCAAGAAAATCGTGTGCCCAAAATTCTAATGCTGCTTAAATCTCTCTCTAAAAGTTTGCCCTCATTATCAGCATCAACAACATGATTATCATTGTATACTAATGCTACAATAATTCTAATAACCACAATTCCACGGTCCCCATTTCCCATCAACAATCACCCTCCCTAATATCCAGCTAACAACCCTCTGTCCCCAATTTCCCATGATTCTCCGATTGAAACACGATCTCTAGCCATTCATTCTTCGTTAGAAAGGACGCGAAAACACACAGTCTGCTGTACTCATTGTGCTTTGTATTGGCATGAATCTTCTCTTTGGTCAACATTTTAACGAACCTGATTGATGGGATGGTATTCGGTCATTTCAGGAGTAGTTGAGTTCAAATCCAAACTTTTCATCACCAACGATTCTAAGATTGATGTTTGAAGACCATCTTCACTCTTTAATTGGGTTTCAATGGGAAACATGTACAATTGTTTTAGCCTACCTTGCCTTGTCTTGTTATCTATTATCTAATAAAAGAGTCAAGAAATAATACTTCTTGTTCTTCCGTGACATCAGGAAGTCTCCTCCTTTGTACATATACTGGATGTAGAGGACTTATACGAGATGCCTTGGCCGTCATTGCTCAACCAATTCTTGTGGGTCAGCAAACTTTTTACCCTCGTGTATAGTTTAACTTTGCCAAAGGTCTTACTCCCGAGGGTTTATTGGCACACGATCGATTTCAACAAACACAACTTAAGTGGATGAGAATTACAGCATTGTCTCTTTTGGCTCTGCCTGCTACTTTTCCTCTGTTTAATTGAAAGGAAAGCACGATGATACCGAGTACTTGACTGACTGAGGTGAGTTGATATTTCGGTCTTTTTCGAGCATTTTGATCGTTATAGAGGGAATGGCAGAGGGCTGGATTGTCGTTTATAATGTTTAAAATAGTGGAGAGAAACTTGGAACTAGACGCTTGGAACCCTCTTCGCTCCATGGCCATGGTCCCGGTATGATATTGGAAAGTTGCTCCCCTTGTTTCACTTTGCGCCCAGAACTGAGTGTATAAGATCTAGGGAAGTAGAAAGAAAGTCTCCACGTTGGTCCAAAGCCAGTGGGACAACATGTGTGTTGCACGGCAAGTAGATATAAGCTTTAATGTCTGACAACATTGTAAATGGGATGTGAGGAGCACCTTCGGCTTGGAATTCGTTTCAAAGGGATACCATTGATTAGCTTTTCTGCGAACTTTTTACCCTGGATAATAATATTCTCCCCAGTGGACCAAAATGAAGTTGTTGGGTGCTTGTTTTTCTATCTTAATATCTGATTACACAAAGTTAACACGAAATCGCTGGTTTTAGTATATTTATTCAAGTTCATCAACAATCTGGGATCAAATCACAATTCTGTGCTCATCTCATCGCCTGAGGGTTCATAGCGTCGAGGCTTACTCGGGATATTGTTCCACGGTCCATTTGTGGGGGTCGGTGTGTTGCTTTGAGCCTGGAGGGAAAAATGTAACCAAAGTGAACTTTAACAGAAAAGACCTTTGTACCAAAGCTATCCCTCCGTCGATTTTCAGCTTTTAACTCAGAAATTTTGCACCAGTTGATCCGTACTGTACACAAGATCCACTTTCTTAATTACACCTTGTTTGATATGGGAATGTTACATATTTGATTTCACAAGTCACATTGCTTGCCCTTCTTACCTGAGGTTGGATTGGATTTGAAAATGGCGAGTTCCAATCTCTCGACTTTCCCGGTGTCGTGGATGAATTGCCAAAACTCCTCGATTCCGACAACGAAGCATTAACAGTTCCAGCCAATGGAGTGGACGACTTGATATCATTTTGATAGTCGTAACTGCCAAGCCCTTGTTGCACTGAATGTGGATAAGAGGTATGGTTGTGGTGCTGATTGATGAGGGATTGTGCCATCACAAAGCTGTTGCTCCCAGTGCTCATGCTATCGTACCATCCGTTGGTTTGAGATGGTAATCCGGAAATAGAAGAAGGCACACTATGATATGATGATGGAACGGATATTCCTGGCAATCCCACTTGGTGGGAGGATGCGAGAGCAGCAGTCGTGGTCACGGCAGCTGAAGACTTTATCATCATGGCACTCGAGGAAGACGAAGACGAGTTGTTGAAGTGGGCACCGGAAATTACACCGGAAGTTCCACTGGGAGGCCCTTGGCTAAATGAGTGGAACGTCGAGGCTTGGGCAGGGTTGGATATGGCAACGGCAGTAGGCTTGCCCATCATAGCAGTGGGCATAGGAAGTCCTAAAGGTGGGTACGAGGATTGGGGTGGGTGCTCAAAGGAGTCCGTATAACTCTTGTTCATATTTGGACGAAACATTTGACTGGACATTGAGTTAGGAAACGACACCTCTGACATTGAACCGGCTGGAACATGGCTGAAAAAAAAATGAAGGTCATGACTTGAGGCACAATTCAAATGTGTGTGTGTGCGTGTTTGTGTTCCACAAGGTCATTCCATGGAAGTTAACAATGCCACTCAGGAACGCTCTCGAAACTTTTCATCCCTCCTGCCACGCCTTTGTAAGATGCTAAAATGGGTTCTCAGGGACCAACGAACGTACATTTTTGCCGCACCGAACAGTATGAGAAAAGATTGCCTTAGCTCAACATCCGAGCTTGCATCCATGTTAAGTTGGCAGCTCAGTTAAGCCACAAACAGATGCCGGTTTCTTAAACCGCCACTCTCGAACTAATGTGGGCTGATGTTTGATGCCTGCAGCACGACTATAGGACTGAACTCCCGGTCTAAGCGTGTCATGGGATTGGAAAGGCATTTTTCTCCCAAGCCATGGGGGAAAAACCTTGAAGTATGCCTCTATTGATGTGAAACGGGTTCCACCCAGACCTTCACTACAAAATATTCGACGTAGAGTTTTGACCAAGTCTAAACAATATGCGAGTATCTTAAACACAAAGACGTACTAGTTAATGATTAATGATATATTGATAAAAACGTATTTCTTTTACGACATCCACAGCATTGAAAAAGTTAAAAGTTTATGAATGATTGCTATTGTCGCAAGTCGGATGAAAATCAGGTTGTCGGATGAAAATTTGACTTATACTCATCCATTTTTCATATTTTCTTTAAAAACCTCGCTCTAAAAGTTGACTTAGAGTATCTGCATTGAATTAAATAAAAATAGACATTATTTGTTGTACTTTTTACCATGAGCAACTTATTAATTTTCGCACATTGATCAATTTTCAGAGTAAATTTTCATCCAACGTCTGTCGACTTTTAGCATCAGAACAATCACATTCAAAACTGCTTGAAGCCTATAATTTATTTGGAAGTGAAATGCCCTCCTCCACCACATCAACGAATCATCCCAACATGTTTAGGAAGAAGTTAGATAGTGTACGACCAGTTTTACCCGTAAGAAAGCGGAAACCGATTCTAACATCATCCCTAAAAGTTGCCAATATACCACAGAACTACCCTTACTACCGCCAAGAACGGTCCCAAGCTTGGCCAGTAGAATCCCCAAGCTCTCATTTGATTAAGCTCCGACGAGTTTTTCTTTGTTCCACTTGGGACTTAACCACAGCCTAGAAACTTACTACCGAAACCCAACGAACGGAAAACTAACACGCCAAGAACATCATGAACATGCACGGTCCGAGCGGGAAAGAAATCCAAGCTTTTGATGATTGAGGCAAGAAACCCATTCGTTGGAGGATTCTTGGACTGGTGATTGAAGATTGACTAGGTCGCTTCAGTTTTTGGGACATCTCGGGGATAGAGAGGCATGCAGTATACATCCATGGAGACAAAGACGAAGATTTATTGAGAGCCCCTTCCTAGGGAGACGCTTCGCGTAACTCGACTGAAACAATCATTGAACCAAAGCAAACGTCCCAAGAGGAAGTTCCAAGTTAAATACAACTCTCAAGCATGAACAAAGACATAGCAAATGGCGATTCTTTTCCACAGACAAAAGACAAGAACTCACTCTTTAGAGAAACTCAGTATTGTGGAATTGGCGTCATTGCTCCCTGACCCGAGGTTGTTGCCAAATGTTGATTGTCAAGCACGTTCACCTCAAACAAATGTTGTAAAATACTGCCTGGCTCTGTGTTTTAGTGCCACATAATCCAAGGCTCGAGCTTCAAGTTCCTTTGAGAAGGGCTTATCCTGCTTTTATTTTGAGAGCCATAATTTTCACTCCCTGCCTGGTGAAACCAACAAAAGTGGAAGAAGGAGGAGTGAAAAAAGCCATAAATGGAACATCGAAGAACTCCCAGACCCCCCCCATAAAGAGAAGACAGATAAGAGAGAGGAAAGATATTTCGGTAGCTGACCACCAATTTTGTGCCTTCACAAATCTCTTAGAGCAAGAAAAAAACTATTGATTGGCTCGGTTCCTATTTTTGGTCCACAAGCATTTCTTTGAGCTGACGATCGAAACCTTCACTTGAGAGAGAGGAAAGTGTGAAATTTTCCCAATCTTGATGGACAAGCTGGCCAAATGAAAATCAGATTAAAATCTCTACTTACATTCTGGTTCGGGACTGCGTGGTTCCACCGGAGTTGTGCCGACTTCTCCGTTCACCAGTTACCGGGGTTTGAGAACCAGACGGAGTGGTTGGACTCCCATAGCCTCTAAGCTTAACTGGTCTGGCAGTTTCCACGTTGGTGAAGGGAATCTCCCCTTTGACAGAATCAGAATTAGGTTCCACCAGTCCAAATTCCACGTGTTGAAGCACTTCTGCGGGCAGACGATGTCTGGCCTCGGAGGCCGGTGATCTGGACCGGGATCTAAGTGGACAAATGGGAGGAAGAGGGAAAGAAAAAAGATAAATGATGGTGGGTCTTCAATGGGGCTTTAACGTGTCCATGCCTTTGTGAAAGCTTAGGTTTTTGCTAGAACGACGCGAAAGGAAGACTACTATTCGTTCTATCCTAAAGGATTTATCGTCCAACAACCGCGCTTTTCGATAACCATGCAATTGAACAAGAGCATCAAACACACTTGTGTGTATAATGGCGTGGAAAAAAGATCGGAGGACCTAACAAGCACAATGTCAGCATTTTCCTGCCCATTGTATAATTCAATTTCACAATAGGTAGAACCTTAAAAGTACAAATTCATTAGGTGAGCTTTTCGATTTAGTTCGGAATCTATGCCCTTTCAAGCTAAACCATGAAGAGCATTTGGTCGGTGTACACTCAAGGAAGGAGAGAGGTTGGAGCAAGCTGGTTCTCTGATAATGATTGGTCCAATTTACCCGTCTGTGTTAAACCAATCCCACTTTCTTCCGAGCAAACTCCCTGAAATCTTCATCTCCATTACCCTCATTTTCCCTCATGGTCAGAAAATGTATGTGCACATACTTGAGGCACATGCCAGACTCGATGGAAAAGATGGTAATGCTTTCACCGCTACTTCATCACGCCAATGTACCCTCATGTGGTGGGACCACTTTTGGGAGGGGGAACACATCTCAAAATATGACGGCATACCTTTGACGACGTCTCGTTCGACGCATGGACGAGGACACGGCGGTCATTTCGGATTCAGTTTCAGCCCCGCTATTCATATATCCCGATTTACGAACACCAGCCTCCTGAATACCAATACCGGATGCTCTGGAACTCGACCGACCGCGATGGTTAGAGGACCGTTGCTGCTGAATGGCTTGCCATTGCTCATCAGATTCCACCAATTTATAACTGCCTTGCCTGAAATGAGAAGAATGAGAAATGATTTCGCCGAAGGTATGAGCCCATTTCACGAAATCGTGGCTTGTTGGAGATCCAAATGGGATCAAAGAGTATCAGCATATTTATAAGGCTGACAAAATATATATGGAAAATCATGTTCAAAGTTTATCTTATCTCTTTAAAAGAGCCAACCCAGTAGTCTTATCATTAGGTACATTATATCCAATGAGTGTTCTTGGCTACTTTTCGTTGATGAATGACAATAAACGGTAAAATTATGTGAGGTATACAGAATATGTTTAGATCTTCCAATTATGGAAACACAGCAATACGCCATGCTTTCCCTAGTTCTTCAATTTCGAAAAAATCTTGTTTCGAGTTTTTTTTATTTGGTCTTGCGGATAGACGGTAATGAAGAACACTCTTAATCCCCGAGCTTTCGTACCCAATCCCCTCAACAACTACTCTATTCCATTTGTTTGGAAAGATCAAACGTGTTGTTGAGGAGTTGGGAGGTGTTGGTAGTCTCGGTACTTTCCCCAAGTTGGAAGAGGCCCAAGAAAGTATGAGGCAAAGTGCATGGCTTACCACCATGTCCTGTTAGAGAGTAAAGTGAAGAGGAACTCAACTCCGTAAGAGAAACGAAAAGAACAGAGTGTAATATAACGTGCTTTGAAGGAAACTGGCGTCAAAAACCACAAGTTTCCCCCATGGATCTAGCCAACATCCATGGGAGTGCTGCAGCATGAGTCGAGAAGCATCGTTTACTTGGTCGGCTCTTCCTCAACCGCATTGTCGGTTGAGCCACAGGAAAATGAGAGAGGATTAGGCCACACAAGTTCAGAAATCGCATGAGCAAATAAACCATTAATCTTGATAAGAGGACCAAATTGGCAATAGTACAATCTATCCAATGGACCGAGCTCAGGGGCCAACTGTTCGTGGTCAAAGTTGTTTAAAGTCGACGGTTTTGGAACGAAGGTAAACTTGCAAGCAGGTTAGCTTCTTGGGAACCACATGGCGCCCACAGTGAGTGTGATGACATTTCCATCTACCATATCGGGTAATGTGCATTTCATGACAATAGTCGACAGGATTAGGTGTTGGCAAAGTTATTGAGAGCAATTTGTATCCCGCTCCCTGAATCTCAATAAATAAAGGCTGGGCCGTTCTCGTATACCGGGGAGCCACACTCTATATAGTCCTTGGACTATTCCCTCTTTTCCCCTCTCTCAGTCTGTTTTATTGTACAAACAAACTACTGAACAGGGAACCAGCCACACAGAAAAGAGCCTTGGCGGGACCAATGACAAGTATCAGGTAGCAAATTTCCCCCTCTTTCTCTTTCTTCTCCTCAACCTTGGACTGTCATGAGCAACGCCACATCCAAAACTCTCTTAGCCCTCTCTCGGTCTTCTGGCCTCTCTCTCTCTCTCTCTGTCTTTTCTGGACCTTGCCTTGAACGGATCCAGGGTGACTCATTTTTGATCAGTTACAGAACATTTGTCGCGTTTCTTTGCAATACAAGGTCGTTAACACACAAATTAAAGGCTTTCAAAGGACAGCATTATACAAAGTGCGTTTTGATCAAGTGTTGGAACTCGTTTGTGGCGTCATGAGTTCTTCTTTCACAATGCCAGTGTATTCCGGATCCACCTTGGAACCAGTCTTAGTTATTGCCCCTGAGCTGAGAGAAACCCCAGACTTTATGAACTGGAAGAAAGCCATGGGGACCGGGGAAGTGAGCCCCACCACTCTATTACTCGTGTTAAGAGTAGATTGGAGGAGGGGAAACCATTGTGGTTCACAATCCATAAGGCCATACCGAACGGAGAGGAGAGAGTGTATTTCCTGGATTCTTATTGTAATATATCAAAGGCAGTCTTAGTCAACTTGCTAGAAAGGGTGGAGGTGGACTTTGACGGCATTTGGTCTTGGTTATTAGAGACCACACCTTTAAACATGGCTTTGCGGTTGTCAACACGACTGCAATGGGGCACCAAAGGACCAGAATTGGAATTATGGGCCCTTGGGAACAACATAGTCCGTACATTTTTCAACTACCCGTCCCCCCCCCCCCCCTCCATGACGAGTACACACTGTCACGTCGAGACCGCGTGGAGAATTTTAATGGAAGGAGGTTCCCTTGATTGTAGTGTTCTGTTCTTCAGTGTGATTCTGGTACAACATGGGCACAAGATGTATTTGATAATGGTGGTCCGTAAATGAAGGAATGATCTTGACAAAGTGGCAAATCCCAGCGAGTTGACAAGTACACGTAGGCTTGGCCCGCTTAAAAGGTGTCGTTGTCACTTCAGTAATTTGGTTCCAAACTTATGACACCCCGTCACGGAAACCAACCCGAATCCGTGACAAAAAATATTCGTAGGATCTCGAACAAATATTGGCACCCCACGAGGATCGTGCCAAGTCTAATCAAGGTCTTACCTTTTCCGTCGACTGCGATGTGTGCGTCGACTGGTTTTCTCGGACTCTGATCCGGATTCGTGTCGTCGTCTTTGGTGAGGATGAAGACCCGAAGTCAGTGAGACTCCACTGGCCTCGCTTTCATTGTCCGAGGCATTACCCATAGATTTCCTCGATGGTACACGATGGCTAGAATGGAGAACAGTTTGTGGTATTAGACATGTGTTCCTAGGCTTATGAATCTCATTCTTGTGACGACAAAGATGTTTTTTTTGGTGTGATTCCCATGAATAACATTTTAGACCTCAACTGAGGCAATCCATTCATAATGACTTTTCTTCTCCAAGGCATGCAATCCCCTCATTTGGTTTAAGGCATATTCAAACATTTACCCTTTGGATGAACCTTTTCCTGGTTACTCCGAGTATTTTGATCAAGAATCCAGATGACAAGCTTTGTACCTAATTTGCAGCCTCTTTTAGTTTAAGCATTCGTCATCCAAAGAAGGTTCCATTTCAGCCTTGAGCCTTAAGTGTAAATTCAAATAGGTACTTGAGAAAAGTGGTCTAGAATGAAGACTCTTGGGTTAATCCCAAGAGCTCACGGAAAATGCTCATCAACATGTCATCATGTGCTTTTGGGAAGTTTCTGCTTTTTGACGAGCAAACAAAACACGAGATCCTTTTGATTTCAAGGGAGGCTGAAATTTCATTTGTGGGACGGCCAAAACTTGCTTGAGAGACACTGTAGCCTTTGTGGACTTGCGTGATGGCCACTCCTAAAATTGTGTCTGATGTTACTGGAGAGGGTGGATCGGAAAGATCCTGGCCACAACTGACAAATTCCTGGAAGAGACGCGTTTCCTCCCTCCCTCTGTGCTTGCTTCCCCCAAGTTTTTGAACACCCTTTGCCACTGCCACAAGACAATGAAGGCGTGTAACTGCAGAGTTTCTATTGAGGTTGTAATACAGTGAATGACTAGAAGTCGTGAAAGATGATATCTGACAATTTAAGAGGGGAACTTCACTTGAGAGAGAGAGAGGGACAGATAGGGAGGCAGCTCTTGGAAATGTTGCAAACAAAGTTATTGGAGAGAGAGGGCCTTCCGTTCAAGCTTTACCTCTAAAGTTGGCTCTTCTTTCCCGTAAATGAAATTAAATGGAACGAATAGGATGTCTACGCAAAGTCATTTCTCATTTCATAGAAGGGAAACCGTTTGACTGCGAGACGAAAGAATGATCATTAGGGAAGGCCTCACCAAAAGCAACGTTAGGAGTCACACATTATTTTCAAAGCGTTTATCATTGAGATCCAATAAAAAAGAACCAGCACGTCCGTCCATCTTTGCCTTAAATGACTGTCAAAAACTCAGGCTTGGATCTTCTTAGCATAATTGCTTGGTTACAGGAGAATTTTGAGTTGAGCGACCTCACATATCTCATGCAGACCAGAGCCCAGCCTTTTAAAGCCAAGGAGTGATTCCCAGATCGGAAAAAGATCCATTTTGTATAGCATAGCACAACCTTTCTCGATCTAAGATTCCTTTCTTCGCTTTGAAAAATTGGGCTCAGGTCTCCCTTTGACAGTTTACTGGGGTGATGGGTTATGTCTTTGACTCGATCCCATCTCTTTCCTCGGTTGTGAATCTAATTTTCTAGGACTCTCAATATAATGAAAGTTACTGCCATTGGACCTGTTCTATTTCCTTGTCTTTAGTTCTGGGACAGGTCTGCAATGGATCCTTGGGGGAGGACAATTGTAGCTGAAGATAAAAACCATTCGGGATGATCAAAATATGTTTGCCACCATTCATAGCTCCGAATTACCCTCCGGTGATTTCCAAATTTGTAATGGAATAACTATAATGAAATACTATAATACTATCCAACTATAATGGAATAACTACCTGACGTGAGTGTTGACTAAATTGTTTGTTCCAATTTCTGACGTTGAACCACGGCGATTTCCTCTCGTTCGGTGCGTTCCATACAATCCTCGACTCTCCAACCATTGTAGCGATTGGAGAGAGAGATCTTGTAGGCTCTCCTCGGGTCCAGCTTGATCCACGAGGTCCGGTCTCCCTGTTGAACCTATGGCTCGGTTTCGGAGCGAAACATTCCTAGGCAATGATGAAGTGGATCGATGGGGCAATATTCCGTTAGACCTAAAAAAGTTTAAAAACTGGGACTTGACTCGGCCAACTTGCGGTGTATGACGTCCTATCCTTCTTGGCTTTGGTGTCAGTGACTCTTTTGTATTGCTCATTCACACCATTTGGTCCTTGGACCCCTCCCTCTAGCTCATTCGTATTTCGGTGTCTGCTGTTCGACTAGTCTTTAGGAGACTTCACTCCATTGAAACAGTTGTCATGGGGGAGAAGAAGGAGGTGTTGGATCCAAGTTCCCGTTTTCCAAGCAAGCGAGGCTTTGGGCTCCTGGCCATGAGCAAGTTGGCGCCTTCCCTCCCAGAACCTTACTTTAAAGTACAAGGCATTCTACACACTACTACTGTACATACTGGTGGCGTTCGAGCAAAGCTATGCCACCAACAGAGACAGAGGGACAGAGACAGAAGTCATGAATAATTGATACCAGGCTCCTTTTTCCATCTCACTAGAGAAGTAAGAGAAGGAGAAGAAGGTAAAAAGCAGTCCCTTTTCTCGGAATTGGGAAGACGTGTGTTCGGACGTACGGACGAGTATGAGTGTGTATGCAATAACGATGCGACTTGAGGGAAATGCCGCATTACAGAAACTGGCCTCTAAAGCGCCTTTTCCCCTCACATCGTCAAAGCTCGAGGCTAGCCGGACCTGACTCGAGCTTTAGTGGTGGTGTGCGCAAGGTTGGCATTGACATTAATGTGGCCAGAGAACTGTAGCAATTGGTAGTTCCTAAAGTCCAAAAGATCACGAAGACGCATGCATTGGATGAAAAAGCTCGATCATGCCTCACAATAGTACTCCATTAACGAACACACAACAAAGTTGTCTTCTGGATGGAGGCAGGATATCCTATGGTTTACAAGCATTAAGATTGATCACGACAAATTGACCTTTTCAAAGAGCATGAAGATCAGAGCGAGCGGAAGAAACTCACTCGATACAGAAGGGTCTTAATCGTAATCTAATGTCAAGAGTATATTAGGCTTTGTTCAAGAAATGGGTGATCAGCTGGACCGAAGTAATTACAGCTATGGGAATCAGCACTTCGAACTCATTTCGTTTTGAGAGGAAATTGACATGAAAAAAATCAAAGAGAATTTGGCTCTTTGGAACTTACAGTAAAACTATAATTCTTTCGTGTACATGATAAATGAACCAAAGTCAAAACACACTCACATCAACTAGTTTCTTATTTTCATTTCACTCAGTTACAAGTTGACAGAGAGCCAATCCAATCAATGCCAAGAAATGCCTGGTTCAGCATGGCAGACCCCGAAATACTCGTAAGATAGGGAGATTTCCTTCCTTCATTCATTCTCTAAAGCTGCAGTCTTAGAGTGAGTGAAAATGCACCAAATCCCTCTTAATTAGCTCCAAAAGGGAACCTAAGGATCATTGAATCCATGAGAGCTTACTTACCTCTTGCCGACCACGTTTCGGTGAAGCGATCCATTGAGAATGTGTTTGGCAGACCCATCTTCATAAGAATTGGGATGGTCGTCGGCTTGGCCATCAGGTTGATCTCGTGGCATACTTGGCTGCCCATTACGTCGAGAGTAGCGGGTGCTGGGACGGCGAGAAAACTGGACGAGAAGATTGATTTTCAATATCACATTTTCCCTCAGATTTGTGGTCTGAACCTGACGTTCAAGGTTATGTGGAACTTACGTTGGGTGGCGGGCGTCGAATGCTTTGTACTTGCGAAAGGGCTTGTTTTTCTGTGGAGCCAGAGAAACGGAACCTAGAGCCCAGTGAGAAGACACCAGTGCCTCCAAATGAGGGGGATACCTAGAACAGGAGAGCTTTATTCAGTAATGGGTAATGGGACGATCCTTGTTTGTGTCTACATTCCCCTCGTAATTCTTCATTTTCGGGAGAGTAAAACTCTTCCCCTCTGCGACACTGGGTTCAACTTTCCAGAGAAATTGACGGTCTTTTGTGCTCAAGAAGAGCACTGTTAAATGTCCTCTCTTTGATGGAACTCTAGTTGAGACCTCTAGAGGGAATGGGAACAACATCAGAGCTCCATAAAGTGAGTGAACCAAACATCAAGGAAGGGGAGGGGGCATGAACAATTAGCTCGGTAGAGAGAAGTTTTTGCCAACTAATTCGGAGTTGTTCCTCACCTGGACCAAACGAAAGAAGGCATGATGTTCCACACAACACTTCCAAAGATGCTTGCAAGCTTGCCGAGAAGGAGTTTCAAAACCATACGTGCTCTCATCATTCTAGAAACAAAAATTAGGATGATGATAAGTTTCGAAACGGAAACAGTATTGACGGTTCTATTTTCTAGATTTTAAAGGTTAGACCGATTCCACTTACGTGTTTATCTCTAACTCGAAGCATAAAGAAGCGGCCTTTGAAGTATATTTTGGCAATCCTCGGCCTGCAAAAGAACACATGCAAGAAATCTTAACTCTACATTGGTAATTTTTAGACCATTAAGTGCAAGATTAGTTTTTTAGCTTTAAACCTGGTTTGTTCCGAGATTCGTGACTGTGATGTTTGCTCCTGATACCTGCTTGATCTGGCATTTCACCATCTGGGAGTGTTCCCATGGAACGAGCTCGACGTCTCCAGCGAGACCAAATATCAGATTAAAAATTCAATTTCACTCGTGAAAGCATGTCATATGGAAATAGCGCAGAAAACATCTCCGCTCTCAAAGTGAATTCGTGTTCCATCCACTTACCAAAAGTAATTCCCAACTTTCCCACGATTTCTGAGAACTATGATTCCACTCGGAGTCAGACCCAGGTAGTATTCGATGTTATCTTCACCCTAGATAGGTTCCATCATCCCGAGAAAAAAAAGAAACGCCATGGATCATTAGCATATTCATATAAGTGTGAAATATACCGTAGTTGTACAATGAATGTCTGTGAGGAATTTTGATGGTTAATTCATTCTAAGAAGTCTTTAAAATATATCTATTTAACACGTGAGCTTTGATATTGATGTAGTGTAGCCGAATGTTCGTTTGAATAAGGCAAGAATCTTCCCCACAAACTCTGATGCGGGCAATTGATTTTCTACGTAATGAGGAAAGATGGCACTGTAGCTTCTTAGCATGCGATTGGTCCCAAGTTTGATTCTTTTAACCCGACCCCGTTACTTTTTTTTTGTTTGAAGTTTACGAAAATGAGACTTGAGGCGAATCGATATGGTCAAGGCAATTTTGCCGAGTTCGCCTTTTTCATGTTATTAAGTTTCAAGAAAAGAGTGAGATTTGATTTGCTTCAGTGTCCCACCCCGTGTTGACTATGCTGACTTTTTGAATGTCAAACTTTAATGAACTTTATGCCACTCAAGGCTCAGTTTCTTGGGTGATAACAGGTTTTCAAGATATCATATTGAGATGGAACAATTCACAACCAACTTTGACCATTGCAATTCAATTTTTATTCAATAGTGACTAGAATCTTATTCTTCAGCCTCTGGTTAAAAGCCAGCCATAAAATTAAGTTTCCAATCGTGGCGTTTGGTTTCAGAGTCAAAATTCTGTACATGAATATTGGGTTTCACAGAAGAATAGCTATTTCTTTAATAGCGGGGGCATTCTTGGCGTGAAGTTGATAAAAGTGAGGCTTGAAGAAAGTCGACAAGGTCAACACCTAAAACGTGTTTGCCCATTTCATGCCGTCGAGTTTGAATAGAACGAGCGAGGAGGGCTTGCCCGAGCTTCTCTTCACAACAGAGGGCATGATGAAATAGCGAACTGAGTGACTTTTTGAGATCCGAACTTGAATAAACGGCATGCAAAGAACGCCGCCTCTATTTAATACACAGTTTTCTTTTACGATAACCGGTTTTCAAGGAAGGATTTTCCCTCGAAACCACTCGAAGCCAAATTTTACATTAGATAATGTCTATTTTCTTCACGAGTAGCTGGACACTTAGATTCCGGCCACTCGTGAACACAGCGCAATGAAATAAAATTTCTAATGGTGGCGTTTGGTTTCCTTTGGTACCGGAGAGGGAACATTATACCGCTGTAAACCGGTCCTTGTAAAATGAAAACTATTCCTTTACAACGAATTCATTCTTTTCACCCGCATGGGAAGAGGCTGGCATTGACTGTCAAAGATATTTTGAATGAAAAAAAGGAATTGAAAAGGAAAAAGAACGTTTGCTTAAAGTAAATGTCATTATCTATCAAGTAAAGACTTTGTTATTGTTGTCAATTGTAAAAAGAGTTCATATATTTGTTTTCAAAAGTTGAGAATCATGCAATCATAAACAATTGATGAATAAGGAAATAACTTCATTTCAGGTATCTTATCTGGATTATGAATGTTGCCAATCTCCTTCACATATTGAAGTGTGGCAATCATTCTTAACGGGGGGTAATAACTGCACTGACAAAATAGTGCGTATATGTAGGTATTTCTTTCAATAACTCAATTGGTCCGCTAAATCGAGTGATAAGATGATTAAGGAAATAAGCTTTCGCTCTCTCACTAGCTAATATCGTTCTAGCTTCTGGCGGGTAATCCAAGTCACATTTATCGTGAGTGGCTTATTCTGGACATACTTCCTTCTCGTTTCACTAATTGGCATAAAGGCTGATTCTAACTCCCCCTAGGCACCCCTGTCAGACCAGGACTAAGCCAAGACAATAGATTAAGCACCTCGCCATGTTCCCATTTCCCTATTCATTCGATGGCCAGGTGTTATTGGAATACGATTTAGTTATCGAAATATGCCCGCAAAAAATATCTTAACTTGGAAAAAATGCACCGGCCTGTGCTGTTCCCTCTCTCTTTTCTACCATTACATTCGTTTTTGTTAGGCCTTTGTTTTCCAGGCTTTCAGTTTTCCCGGTTCCTTAGCACAATAACGAGACGCTACGTCATTTACTCGGGTATTACCTCCCCGTCTCCACGTGTTGCTTGGAGCCCTTCTACTCTGTCCAAGCCTCCCTGTAGTATGAGAACTTAGTGAGAGATGAAAAGGCCAATTATTAAGTAGCACTTACCACCACAGGATGTAAGTCCACGCCATACATGTCCAACCATTTGACCTTCTCTAAATAGGCCATTTCTGCCTCCGAAGGCAGCATACCCTGGAGTTTCCGATGAGTCTGCTCAATATCGTCCTCCATTTCCTCAGTTTGCGAGGAAACGAACCGGAATTCGGACACGTACCCAGGAGAATGGCGAGAGGAATCATAATCACCCAGCTCAGCTGCAAAGCAAGAATAGCAAGTACGAGAATTATTCCTGTACCTTCAAGACCCAGAAATACAATTATAAAGGGGGGGTGGGATGGGGAAGAGAGGTAGAGAGAGAACCAGAAAAAAAGGTCGGGGGAGCTACCCAAAGCGAGATGAGAAGGTCGATGTTATCAACATCCAATCACTTAGTTTCGCCTGTCCCAAATGGAACGAGAAAGATGGAAGAGGCGAGACCCGCAAATCGACACTCTCTTCGTTTATCAATTAATTGATTACCATTCGTTCTTCCTTTGAGGACAGGTCTGTTCTTTTCCTTTATCATGGTATGCTTTCTGGTTCCAATCTTCGAAACAACGGGAAATTATGACCTAAGTGAGTTGATTTCTTTGAGCTCTAATACAACCTTCCAAAGGGTTTATCGAGGCTTAATAAAACCTTATTCAACACTTAATGTAGCTCTTTGAGGAGATCCGATTGATCATGGTAAACTAGTGATAAGGTTGACGCTTATTTGTGGGATTGTGGTTTTCATCGATGGCCTTAAGTACCTACGAATCTTCAAAAAATCAATTGAATACTACAATTTACAAAGACAATGAAAGCCAAAGAGCACCAATCCAGGCCTGTTGTCAAGGCTTACGATGCCCTTAGCTTCTTGGGCACACTAGTTAAAATGCCTTATCATGTTTCGAGGCAAATACCGAAACGTATCCTGGCATTTTTCTGGCTTGCAAGATGATAACGAACACTTATATTTCTTATTCCTTATTACTTTATTGCTTTACAGCATTCTTACTGGGATAAAAGACTCGCGTAGTACTACTTGATATCGGCGTAAGTTGTCTAGGCGTGGGCAGTTTGGAGGTAAAGCAGATTCAGTAGGGCCGTTTAGTTGTATCTAACTCAATAACGTCTGGCTTAATAGATCCTGGTCTAACTTTTTATTTAGCGATTTAGTGTGCTTCTAATTTCCATTTGGAAAGTGAAGCTTTTCAGATGTTGTTTGGCATGAAAGTTTTTACTCTAATATGAGCTAGCTAGAATTCCGTCAAGCAATAAAACCAAAGTTGTTAAAACAGTTGCTAGAAACATGCCAAGATGTGGGTACTTCCTTTCAAACCTAATAAGCTTTTTAACCATTGTGTACAAAAAGCTAAGGGCCTTGTAAGCCTTGACGACAAGCCTGGATTGGTGTTCAATGGGCTTGCATAGTCGTCGTAAATTGTAGCATTTGCCCTTGGGCTTTGGGACTACTTTATTACAACCAACATTGCAGCAGTACGAGGCACGCAAAGGCCGTTCGGTCATGAAAAGGCTCAGAACGAACGCTTTTCATCATTTGTACCACAAAATAAGGAGTCACCAGAAATTAGTGAACTGTCAATGAAAAGGGGTAAAGCAATAATTTGTACCCCCATAATCACCTTGACTAGATACATGTGACCTATTGTGTTGTACGCGTATCAGGAGAGGTCAGACCCTTAAAGATTGTGTGTTTGTGCCAAAGTCAAAAGCAATTGTGACAAAATTGACACCAGCTGGATCCAGGAACAATCCAGAGACGTTCTATACCCCTCACGTGACCTCCATGCCATGGTTGGCGTCGTAGTAGTTGGGACACGTGCATTTGGAGTCCACTTATTTGGTTGACATCCATGGGGACATTCGTTCGTTCGTTCATTCGTTCTTTCGTCGGTTCGTTGGTTGAGCGGATATGGCAATGAGCTAATGGGCTTCTTGGCTCTCTAGTGTGCTCTACATTGATGCCCTGAACCCGTGAAAGTCTCAATTCCATGGATGGATAAATGGATGGATGGATGAGGAAGAGCTTTGAGCTCAAAGATGCGATTCAGCACATGCAGTCACTTGGAACGTGTAGGCGGGAAACGCCATTGATTCCGTCTATGGACAACATGGATGGATGGATGGACGGAGCCATAGATGCTTGGTTGGTTGGTCGGTTCGCTCGATAGCTTTACTAGCTTTACTAGCTAGCTCTTAGCTCTACGTATGTACATACAGTTGTTGATGGTGGTGCTAGAGTCATAATCAGCCTGGTGGTCGAAGGGCTTAGTTTTCTGGCTCGGAAAGTTCTTCTCGCCTTTCCTTTCCATCGTTGAAGACGAGGACTTTCAGTTTGGTGTCGTGTGCTCTTTTCTCCTCTATTTATGTCCTTCCTGCCTTCTACATTTCCTTTCTATTTGTCTATTTCGGGGTCAAGACCGTGAAAAGGGACAGAAGCGGCAATTCGCGTTGAACAACGAACTGAACAAAGCTTTTCATTGGTTCGCCCACCCATAAAGCACATACTTTAATTCAGAATGTCCAACATGGAACATAAGATTCCAAAGCTATTGTCAAACCCCAAATCTTACTTACATTGAAGGGCGTATGAGGCCAACTCAATGGCCAGATCTTGGGACACCGGAAGTCGACCTTGAAGGACATCCGATTTGACTTGAAGAAAGAACTGGTATCGGGTGATCTCCTCCACCAAACGACATGGATCGGCCGCATAAAACTTTACTCCCAAGTAAAGAGTAATGGGTGAGATTCCACGAAGTTGATCCCCAACCTTCCGACTAGGATCCAACCAATGCTGAGACAAGAAAAGAAAGGAAGAACATAAGCCCCTATTGATGGCGGTGCAAAAAGATCACACTTATACTCACTGTTTGATTAGTGGTGTCTTGATACCGAAGTCCAAAGTAGGCCGTCTCCAAGAGATTGAGGTGCTTGAAGATGACATCCAAGAGGTCTTGACCACTACTTTTGCCCGTCACCTCTTGGATGAGTTCCTGCTTGTCGAGGAGCAGAATTTTGACATGGAAGCTTTTTACCTGATGCAAGCATGACAGACACTCCATGGCGTTACCCAAAATGCCCTGAAAGCAAATACAAAAACCATTCGTCAGAAACATGGCATTTTCCAATCACGTGAAATACTTTGAGGCGAGCCCTTCTTGTTCTTGCTCTCCTGAATCCCCCTGCTTTGTGGAATGTGAATGTGCGCCGAACCTGCCCAAGCCCACCAAAACACTCCTGTTGGTCCCTTCAAACAGCATGATTTCAAAATTCTGACATACCAAATGGCATGGAGAATTCTTCCGACCGAGAAGCAACTAGCAATTAGTTTCCTGGGCTGGGAAAAGCACATCTGGAATCAAGTGGCCAACTAACCAACCTCTGGATGCATTCTAAGCACCTCTGGTTTCCGATCATTATCTTGAGAGCCAATGCATTGCCCACCAAAACGATTCAAGGAGGGCCAACAAACGAGGCCAACAAATAAACTCACGTCATACAGGGAAACAGGGTTTCTTTGAGCAATGGCCTTATGAATGCGGGGCTGGTTCATCAATTTTCTCACAATTTATCGGGGCCATTGTCGCTTCCGGTTCTTCCTTATGAGACCCAACTTGTTTCCAGAGAGGAAAAGGGCATTTCGGCAGCTCTTAAAACTCGGAACAATCGCTGTCAAACATTGCTTTTTTTGTGGCGAGTCTCAACTGTCTCCCGTGACTCATAAACGAGACAAAACACGCCCCAGAGATGGTTCATTCATCCTTATTTGAGACTGGCATAAAACTTTCAAACTCATGCGAGTGCATGAAACTTCATGCCATATCACTTGAGAAAAGGTCTCGTCTTTCTTTCAAAAGTCTCGAGGGACCTCTGAAAAGCCGTGCATTCGCCTCCACGCCCAGATTGTTCTCTCCGGGGAGAACCGATTGACTTGTTCCTCTTTTTCATTTCAATTCATCCGCTCCCAGGCACATATTACAGTAGTAGATCTCACTTCGCAACTCGTTGTTTGTAATTGGTCTAGTTTTGAACAAAAATAGCTCGTCAAGGCTAACGAAGTTGCCCGACTTGAAAAGCCACAACAAGTTCTTGTGGTTAAAGCTGACCAAATAGGCGCTGTTCCAGGATGAAGCTATCACGAAACGAAGAGGGGAAACACGAAACACATCATCTCCTTTTCTCATACTCATGGAAAAAACGAGACAAAAATGAGAGGGTAACAACAACGCCAGTCGCTTGCGTGTGTCAATCAAAGCAGAAAAAAACAAGCATGTGAAAGCCTCTGTGTTTTTCCTGTAATTCAAGGAGGCTTGGTCAAAGCCCAGACCGATGAGAAATTGATGGGTTAGTGACCTGGGGTTGGTTGTTGATCCGAATATCGCGCTTTAGGAACGAACGAACGAACGAACGAACGGCTCACAGGAGTTGCTGTGGCTCCTTTTGGCAGGTTACGAGAAGTAAGCTTGGGCTTATTTGCAGACTTTTCCCTCCTTCTTTCGCCATAAAAGTGCCTGTTTTGGTATCCAAAAGAGTTGTCTGAACTCTTTCTAAAGCAAGAAACAAAGATTTATGGGACATCTCACCTACTTTGCATGCTTCGAGTTGTTGTCTTTTGATCTGGCCTAAGCTCACGGCCGAGTCGTTCGTTGTTGGTTCGTTGTTGGTTCGTTGTTGGTTGGTTGGTTGGTCGTGTCTACTGAGCTGCTCTTGGAATGCACCAAGAACATTGAAGAAGGTGCCAAAACTAAACAAGAACAAGACCCAATACGGAGCAGATCCAGCACGCTCAAAGTATCTGTATCTCTCCTCAAGCGGGGGCCAGGAATTGACAACCATCCCTTGCAATCGAAACCACCGACTCGAGTTATGTGCCTCACTTGGCACTTGGCTGGATCTCTTGATTCAAATTCTGTTTCGAGTCGTACCAATCAGTGAAATCAGAGAATACTACGAGTCCAGTGAGACCATTGTTTCGGCAACGAAATCGCTCTTTCTGCTTTTATGTGAGCATAGCTCTCATATATGGCACTCTTCACAATGTGCGATTTGAGTTAAGGGAGCCAGAAAGAGACCCATCGCACTCGTAGGAGGGAGGGATAAAAGCTGTGTAAATCCTTTTCAGGCCAACTCGATTGGAGCGGATCAAGCTTTAAGACATTTGTAGTTCCTTTTCTATTTTTAACTTGGAAGATGCGCACTCACGAATTGCACAACCAACGAAAATAGTTGGCACAACAATGAATCCACATACTTATGTCTTACTTCGTTTACGTTATCCTCTCTTTCTTTAATTCCAAGGCAATGCAGGGTCTCTCCTACATGCAGATCAGTGGTTGATTTTTTTTTACTCACGTTACTCTCGCGTCGTGATCGTTGACAACAGAAATGGGCGACCATGTGGATGTTCCCGAGGATGACATAACAATTTACATGTGCGGAAACTTCCTTAATTGGGGACTGGCCATGTCATTAGTGCTGACTCCAACACCACCCGATATTGTCGTAGATAAAATTGATCGAAATGAACTCGTTAGCTTGTCCTGTAATTTCGGTTTGACCCAAAAATGTAGAAGATACTGTTTTGGACTATGAAATTAAGATTATATACTTGTCTGTTACTCCTCAATTTCACTATGAAAAATGATCGTGAATTTTCACTTTATCACTTTCATTATTCATTGATATATTCATACTAGTCAACATTGCTTTACTGCATTGTGCGTATTTTCCGTTCCACAACTTAACAGTTATGGATCTTAATTACTACAGCACAAAAGTTAATGTCATACTACCTCATTTGTGGACAACACAGATATTAATTAATATTAAACGCGTGTCATAATGTTGCAATGTCGAAGCTGACGTATATTAAACATTTCATTAATTTTTAGCATGCTCTCTAGTAAGAAAAAAAAAACAATCTTCCTCGGGTTTAAACGCTGTCGATTCGAAACTTAGTCATTAAACATTTACTCGCCACTCTGTTAAACATTAACTAATCTTCAAGTTTGTAGGCAATGAAATTCAGAATAAATATCATTCTCGGGACCAAATCCACTTCTTATCTGCTTGTCATTTTCTCAGCCTTGATATTTTGCTTTGGTCGTCTCTTCATGACGTAGACAACAATTGCTTAAATTTAAAAAAACCGCTCAAGTTACCTTTCCGGGAGAGTAACATTTCCATAGGTGCATTCAAAAATTTAATAAATGCCAACGTTAAGAGCTTTGGACGATTTCGAGGATCGAACTCGTGTCCTTTGTTTCAAAACCAGCCTGAGGCGATATACAGTACATTTTTGAGATATCCAATTGAGCTTTGAAACAAGGAGTACATTCGGAGAGTGATCAACAGTAAATATTGGAGAAGTTAACAGAAGCGACTTGATTTTTTTCTGCAATATTCTTATTAATGACAACCTATCTCTGTTCAGACCACATTTTCTTGAAATTTAATTAATAATTGGATTGAACGAACTTGTTTGGTCTAGCATCCACCATTACTGAAATTCCTATTGAAATGAAGCTGGAAAGAGACCGTCCAAAAAAATTGCAGCATGAATTTCAGAGTTGGAATAGTCCATTGCACTTATCATTTGACAACTGAACTCGTTGTATGAGTGTGAACAGATGCCTTTTGGGCCATATCTCCTTTATTAGTCCTCCTATCTATCCTGAGTCTTTTGAACAAACCCCACGCCTTGAAACATATGGTTTCTCTTGAGCAATTGCTCCCACTTTTTGTTCCAATAACGTTTACAACAATTCCAGAAATCACCACCAAACACAACCCCCTTGTTCAACGAATCTTAGGTTTTGGATTAGCAACGTGTTTTGGCGCGCATTTTAAGAAACATCGATTCGAAATAGTAGTTAGGTAGTCTATATCGAGTATGTAGCCCAACAGAGTGTGCAATATTGTTGTGTGGTTCTTGAAACTCCACGGTTCCTCGTGTCTCCAAAAGGCGAGGCGTGACTTCAGAGAGGGGAAACCTTGAATTTTGGCACGAACAACAATGAGTCGAAGCAGCCATTACTGCATACAAAGTGAGACCATGATTGGTGACTGGCATCTCGTACTGACGTACTGTACATTCACTGTCCAACGAGTGAAATCCACAATTGTCCCATGCCAAGTCACCCAATGGACGAGCACTCTGAACATCATTCCAAAGCCCAGGCAGAACTTCTCCATGACGGACACAATTGAAGGACCAGCTAAGAGATGTGGTGGAATCTCGGAGACGAGTTCAATCAGCTCCGTTTCGAGAATGTCACGTTCACAATTAGGTAATCCCGGCCAAATGTGTATTGAAAATCGCTCTGATGAGGGAAATTCGACAGGCTGTATGTACAGTGCAGACCCTCCGTCACGTAACTGCTTTGAGGCTTTAAAGAGCCAAAAAGGGCGTTGGAAACCTTCTCCTACTATCTACGAGTACAGTATACTCTTGATACTGTTTTGATCTGGAACGTCAACTCGAGTTCACATTTTGACTTGTCATCATTCTGGGCTCAAGACAACATGAGAAACAGATCATTCATGGTGATAGGAATCCTTCCGAATAAGGATGCTCCCTCCTTCACATCGGCCTCACTCGGGATTTCGGGATTTGGGAGGGTTGGAGAGGAAGGAACGAAGAAACTAGCGTGCTTGGTCATTTTGTTGTCAACTAACAACCATGGTCTCACAATCACGAACCGACAATGGTAAAATGATTCTCGTTGAGCCCATAATCATCACAGAGAACATGAACTACAAAAGGACGTGATTTGTCTCAAGGCCCCATTTTTTGTCTTTCAAAAGGAAGAAAAAGAGGCTCCTACGATGAGATCCTACTTAACATGGTCGTCTGTTGAGTCGTGAATGAGAGAACGAATAAGCGGAACTCTGAAGATAGATCTGGTAGAATTTCTCCTATCGATGATGGTGATCCCACTTTTTGAAAGTGCCTCGCACAATAGACCCATTGTCTTTCAAAAATATTTGCAGAATCCATTTTCAAGAGTCTCTTGGAAGAGCAAGGAGCAAAAACTAACATCATCCAAGAACTGTATGCAACTGACACTTTCTTTCTTGGTGTGTACAGTATATGAAACGACTCTGAATGGTGGGATCTTGAATCAATATTTGCCGGATATTCAACCCCGAACGGACAAGAAATGATATCTGAATTGAAGTATGTCTTACCTTGAGAGAACAGCTTGGCGATGTGATGGAATTTTGGATCAATGCCTCCGATTGATTTGATGCCTAATCCATGAGTTCTTTTCCCGGACAATTACCACGAGTGAACAACTCCATAATGGGATGGATGGTGGCACAGTTTCCAACCATTCTGTCACATGGAATTCTTCAATGGCTTTGACAACACTTCACCAAAAACCAACCAACCAACGGACAATAATAACAACATCAACAACATCAACAACACCACCAACACCACTGCTACTGACGAAGTAAGTCACACTATATTAGCTCTGGGAACCCGTGCATACACACTCGATGGATGTTCTAAGAGATTCTAGCAGCAGAGACGATGAAGGAGGTAGTAGATCTTCGTCAAAAATGCTCTCGTCACGGCTTTTTTCCCACGTTCGAATCACTGCGATCAATGAGATCAAAGCAAATAACAATAATTCCCCTTTATAGAAGCAACCATTTGCCGGACCAGGTCTCTAGTCAGCTGCGCTCACGACTGAAGAATCTGATCTTTTTTTCCCCTCAAAAACGATGTGATGTGCTGCTTCAAAGCCGTCGTCGTCGTCGTTGTCGTCGTCGTTGTCGTGGTCGTTGGAGACGTCTTTTTACCTGCTGCTCTTCTGGTCCTCTTACATGGTTTGGGTGCTTGCCTCCTCGATTGGTGTGTTTGTCTGCCACCTATATTGGAGCAATGCTTGAAGTAGTCGTTGCAGCAGTAGCAGTTGTAGTAGTAGCTATGCTTGAGCCATTACCCACAGATTTGAACAAGTTTGAATTTTTATTTCTGATCTCCCATTCAATAACGTTGGATCCCAATCAACACTGATAGCCTGCATGCAAGCCCTAGATTGAAGCCGATATTCAGGAATATGCGTTGGCAGATCTAGGTTTTAATGTCTATGACTTGTTGGTTGGTCGTCGTTCCTTTCGATCCTGCAATCAAGCAAAGAAACGGTACAGACATTAAGAAAAGACGAGCACGAAGCGAGAGAGCTTCACTCGTTCAAAGCGCCCCTATGACTGACTGACTACTGACTGACTAGTGACTGACTGAAGGCGCTGCCGAATCCACCTGTGCCTCTTTCCTTCCTCACTCTCTTTCTTTTTCATCTTGCCAACTATCCGCGCACGAATTTTAGTTTCTTGAGCATGCTCCAAATGAAGCACTTTTCAAAAGTACCGGCCAAGCAACCAACTAGAACGGGCGTCGTGCAAAGAATCTCGGATTTGTCTACTTGAGTCTGATGTACTTTGTTCGCAGTGTTGTAAGGATATTGTAGCTGACTAAAAGATGAGGGCTTGAACATGATGATCTCAGTATGTTTAAAATAACCACAACGATACAAGCACCTAATCATGATGAGACCAATTTGGGTTTTTACTCAATGGTGGGTGAGATCCATCCTTGAATATCTATCTACGGCGTTTCCAGGCAATACTCAGGTAAAGAAGCGCTTTAGATTGGCCATTCCATTGAGATTGTAACTCATAACTTTTTGGCCCTGGTTTTTGAGTGTTGAATGGTGCATGGTGCTTGGTGCCAGCATTGGGAGTCTCAAAACGAAGCTTCCAAGGTAGAGGACCCGCCAAGAGCGAGGATGTGCACAATCACAGAGCAAGCAGGCCATCCCGTAAGCCCCATCATCTAACAAGTCCGTATTTCCCGACGCATTCAGCATTCACCTTGAAGCAACAAATCTCGTGCAATCGCCCGTTGGAGCGGGAGGACGTAGGATGCCTTGATCTCTCGAGATGTTTCTCCCTTATTCAGGCTATTCCAAATTAAGAAGACAAAAGGGTTATTGCCCTCCAGTCATGGGCCAACCAACCATCCAGCCCCATGCAATTCATGAGCCAGACTCAAACATGATGTTCCCGAGGTTCAGCGAAAACTGAAATCGTCCTAATAGTAGCGATTAAGATTGCATTTGAACCTGTCATCGGCCAATTTCAATGGCTTATTGAACTAACCTCATAACATCTCTATCTTTTCGATCGAGGTACCTCATCCTCAAACTTTGTCGAGGTGTCCCTTCAGGCCGGGAACGAGATATTTGAAAGGGAAAAAAACATGACTCAAGAAGAGCAACAAAAAGTCATCCCGCGTATCTTTGCTCAACATCGAACTCCATGTCGTAGTCTTATGAAGCAGTAAGCATTGAAGGCAGTAAATGCTCACACTTTGCACCTTCGTCTTCTTCCTTCTGTCTTTCTTTCATGGATGCACACAGGCACGAATGAAAGAACTCTTCGGGCTCATCTGGTCGACAGTGAGGAGGGCTTCAGAGTTCCCATCTTGCATAGGATAATTGATTTGTTCAGAGCAAGAAAAGCCTCACACCGTCTCTCTTTCTCTCTCTCACACACACCGTCCATACACATGTACAATACACTCACAGAACGAGGAGGCTCATTCGTCTTTTTCGTGGGGCCTTTGAGTTGAAATCCTGAAAGTAATTCTCAGCTCACTTGAGCCTGGTGCTAAATCTAGTCGAAACAGAGATTCTAAAAGCTGTTGTTGTTGGGCACAAGATTACGTTTTCATGAGATTCAGGGGAAGAAAAATCTAATACATACTTCATGGTTCGTGAGGGTAAAACGTGATCCCAAGTCGTCGTTGTCGTCGTCGTTTTGGTCGTCGAAACCTCGATCAGAGGGTCCTCAGTGAGTACGAACGAGAGGGGCTCTTTTCCTCCCTTCAATCTCTTCAATTCTTGTTGGAAGAGTGGAAATATTTTTCCTGAATGAATTTAAAATTCCTTCGTATTTTCCCTCTTGGCTAGATCCCTGAAGTGACAAGCACCCAATGGCTTCTCAGAGAGGATCCCCATTGGCTTATCGTCTGCCACCACTTGCTCCCTGGGAGAGCCTCGGCGTCTTTGTCGTCTAGGTTCCAGTTTTTGTGGCATACTTTGATTCTCTAGAGAAATATCAAATCTTGATAGAGAAACGAACATCCATCATGGCCTTGGCAATTTTGAAGAGACACATTCGTGGGCCAATACTACGTGCAAAGTGCATTCGAG
This sequence comes from Tigriopus californicus, assembly GCF_007210705.1. Lineage (NCBI taxonomy): Eukaryota > Metazoa > Arthropoda > Copepoda > Harpacticoida > Harpacticidae > Tigriopus > Tigriopus californicus. Next base: position 7,995,890 of record NC_081443.1, read on the forward strand.
CTTGGTCGAGAGAGCGTGTCAAAGGATTTGTCTTAAAGAAAAGGTGCGGGCCTCCTTTGGATTGTTCCACTCGCACTGAAGCCCATGAAGGCTTCCAAGAGCTTTCTTCGATATCGAAGCCCGCTATCTTATTGGGACTAAAACGGGAACTGAGGGGGTACACTGAACCTAGACATATGATGAACTCTATCTTGTAAGGGAGATGATTGTATGACCTTAACCTTATGTACAATTCATGCGCATAAAGTCCCCTAATTGTAATCTGGGTCCAAATCATGTAATATGGTTCGAACCGCATGGTTCAGACAAAGCTTCTGTAAAATTGAAGTGGTTTTGTTCTAGTTTTGGTATGTGATTTGTGTAATCCCCAAAATATTCAGATTTCAAGATGCTTGCTCCCACATCAATGATTATATCTTGGTCACTAAGAGACAAACGCCCGAAATCCTTTGAACTGGGCGGCCATATCGAAAAGCCTAAAAATCTCAGTTGGAGCACTCTCGGAAAACATTAGATTCCTGAATTCAGAAAACAAACAATTGAAAAAAGTATCCTTTTCCTCAATTTGTAACTGAAATCGAAAAAAGACACCCACTCTACAAAAGCTGAAAGAGGAATATCCAGTTATCCACTGTATGTTTAAGAAAACAATCAAAACCAAATCTGTGCTCTAAGGGAAAAATTCATTCTCAGGAAAGCCATGTTGACGAATTTGGATATTTTGGGCGACTCATTTGCATGAAAAATGGTGAGTAACTGAGCGTTGGGATGAGGCTCTAGGCAAGTAAAACTGCCTCACAACGATTATTTTATACACCTCTTGAGTTGGCAAGCACTCGAGTGTTCGCCAACTGGTTTCTTACCCCTCCAATTTTCATTATTTATGACCAATTTTGGCAAGCGTTTGCCTGTTGTTCGATATTCATTTTGGCGAGCCACGAACAAGATTGCTCATGTTTGGATAGAGATCTACGGAAGCCTTGTGCATACGGTAGATTGGTTTCGCACAGAAGACATTTGACCATATGCACGGACACAATGTGTCCATGCTCTTTTCTTCGTGTCTATGTGCAGTAGTGTGTCATTGTAATCAATGCTCCTGGATTTATGGCATGTTTTCGTATTGCGCATGATAATTATATTGCTCGATCTGGATGTGATAGTAGTGCGTGCGTACTGCATGTTCATATTTTCGTCTTTTGTCCGTTCTCAGAGCGAACAAAGGGGGCCAAAGGGGCCAAAGGGGCCCTCTCGGGGTCCGAAAGAACATCATTACTTCTTGTTCTGATTATTGGTTTCCAGCAACCCACTGGGATTCGTCAATCTTCTGTGAACAAGAACACAATGATTTCTCCTCCTCCTCCTCCTTCTTCTCATCATCATTTTCATCGTCGTAGTTCACGTTCAAAAGGAATTGCGTATAAATATTCATCCCTAAAACTGACATGCTCCTCAAGAAATCTGTGAGGCTTAAAAAAAGGTGCAGGTTATGATAACTTCTCCGCTTGAGGGGTACACATTTTAAGCGGTCAATCCACATTCGGACGGCCAGATTTTTGACCACGAAATAACTTGCAGGGGTTGTTCCAAAAGCTCATTGAGTTGAGGGAATTAATTTCTGGCCTGAGCGAGTGTAACTGCGACGTGTGGTGTACTCGTTTTAAAAGCACGGGCAGGTTCGTATTGGCAGGAATCACTTTATAATTCAGGCTCAAAGACCTCCTGGAGAGGTCAGTCAATAGGGCGCTTTACAAAATGGACCGAGCGGAATCAAGTGTGTCGGCAAAAGTTACAGATTTTTCGACGAACAAGACGATGGCTCAACAAAAGACACCCATTCGGACACAATTGGGTAGGGAATGGAAAAGGCTCACGTGCCCTGGGATCTGACTTCGTTTTTTGGGGTCTTTCAATATGTTAAAACCGTCTTGTTCGAATTTAGAGGGCTTTTTTTTCTTTTTGAAAAATGGATATGAATGTTCTGCCAATGAAAGATTTGTTTGAAAACATGAAAGGCTTTTTGCACTTACCTCCACTAAGGATGATAGCCTCATTCCTAGTCTCTTGGCCCCTAAAGTGCCTTCATCAGGCAGCAAAATGAAAATTGGAGCAATTTTACAACTTTCTCATTTTTATCTCCCAACGTAATCTTTGCCCGTAAACTGCTGTAACTCTAAAATGCGCAATCTACGAACCAACGCATGGATAGAGTACATACACCCGACACACAACAATCCTGGATGGAGTTTTGAACCCCTTTTTCTTAGCCCCAGCAGCGACTTTTGGCCGGTCCTCATAAAATAGCTGTGGAACGAGACGAGACCTGCAACGGTCATTTAGCAAAGAAGACTGAAACATTGTAAATGGAAGTGGATGCTCCAATATATTTTAAAAGATATTGTGATAAGGCTTTGCTTCTGAGTTCCTCAATGGAATTTCAAGTTTTCTTGTTGCATTTCTCAACGCTATTGCACTTTCTTTTTAGGGTGTTGAGTTGGTCATTTCTTTTCAATATTGTTAATATTCTGAAATGCAGCGTTATCCGAATTTCCTTAATTAGTGGCAAAAGATTATATCGATGAAAGAAAATGCGGCTGAGTGATTCGCGACCTTTATCTATTGATTATTTTCTGGAATCATCTGCATCAAGTACCATGCTTTTTCTAAGTCTCACAATCTTTGAAACGAATGGAGAGTGTTCTCAACATTTCGTTCTTTTATAACAAATACCTTGAAACACACAACAATCTTGCCACCTGGTTCATAAAGCTGATTCTTGATTGCCTGACCCACAGCAACAACAATAACGTCAAAAACAAAAGAGCATTCTCCATATACCTGAGTAGGCCGTTTGTTAGTAGGGTCCGAGTACCACCAATTGCGTATTCCTCAACTAATATGCGAGTAGAACTGAAGTCTAGTAAAACATCACCCGCTAGGTCACACAGCTTCACCATCACGTTTTCAGTAATGGCAATCCAGAGTCTGGCTCGTTCGTCCTCTCATTTGAAACAGATCGTTGGTTGGAGGGCGATAGTGATATCAGTGGTGGTTGTTGGTTGGTTGGTTGGTTGGTTGGATAGTTACCCTCTCATTTTCTGAATCGAATTTGTATGATGTCAAAAATCTAGACAGACTTTCAACATTCCCGCCCTAATGAAGAGCCAAGAGGTCAGAAGATCATCGAGAAGGGTGGTCAAGTTGGAATTGAGGAAAGAATTGCTCAAAAATGAATGTGTGGTGAAATGGGCGAGAGTGCTCTGTTTTTAGAAGGGGAAATCGCACACCAAATTTACTACCCCGAGAACTCAACCGGACTCTGGGAGTTGTAATTAGTGGACAAGAGCACTAATTTCAGTTGGACGAGACACAAAAGGACTCTCAAATGAACTTTCATGTGTTTGAAGGAATCCAGTTGTTACTTCATCCAATCTTGACGTACTCACACTCTTGCAGTGGCGATAGCGTTAATGAACTCTAGAGTGGCCATAACATTAACTTACTAAGCCATACTGTTGACAGTCAGTCGATGTTTAACGACGAGTAGCTCACTTGAAAATCTATTTTAAGCTATTTTTCAAGTAATGATGCCCATGAATGCCTCTCTTGTGGCCAAGACTCTATGGCCAATTCTCATGTTCGATGTAGTACGTGCTTGGTTAAAGGGAAATATTTTCTCCCTAATTGATTCTCCGTCAGTTGCCTCTTGATTCGTCCAGCTGTTGAAATATTTCAATACTCAGAAAGCCCTGTCTTGATTTCGCCAAAGCATGCTCGAATGAATGAATAAATTGGCGCATTCTGCCAATTTCGTGCAACCACTTTTCCTGCAACTTTAATTGATCCACAGATTACCATCAGAGAGGAGAAAGAGAGAGATGAAATGTTCATTACAAAAGTTGCCCAATGTGGGTGGTCCATTGGTTGAACCCTCGGGTAATTCATGATAACTCGGTGTTTTGAACAATGTACAAGAGTTCAGGTACTCGTCGAACTCGGGGGTCTGGAACCTCTTCATTTTACTGAGACAAGAACCACTCCAAAATGGACAGAAAGCTTCACACTTCTTGTTAAAGCTTTTTGATTTTAATTCCTTGCGGCCTCCATGAGCAATCTCGTTAGCGTCGTTGGAGAAAGACCCCTCTCCCTAGGGTTCCAAAGCAAGCATTCCATTTTTACTGTTTGAAAGACGATTTTTAGCCTTCGCCTCTCCGTCCACTTTTCAAACGGTTCTTGATGCAGGTAAGCCTCATTTTTTTCATCAGGAAACCCTCTAATCTGTCTGGACGTGATTCAGGATGGAGCCAACAAAATGATAGAGATGTAGGTATTAGGTCCTGATTTAGATTCCAAGTCGAGCCCACACTGACATTCAGAACTTGAGATGCTGGCATCGATCACCTCAGATGGTGACGGGGGGTGGGGGCGGATTATCCGAACTAGTAGATATCTTCTTTATACCTGCAGTTACTTACAAATGTCAAACATTAGTTCATTTGTGAATGTGTCATGTGTTCTGAGGGAGATGTCTTGCCAGGTTTTNTCTGTCTGGACGTGATTCAGGATGGAGCCAACAAAATGATAGAGATGTAGGTATTAGGTCCTGATTTAGATTCCAAGTCGAGCCCACACTGACATTAAGAACTTGAGATGCTGGCATCGATCACCTCAGATGGTGACGGGGGGTGGGGGCGGATTATCCGAACTAGTAGATATTCCGTCGTGGCGGCGCGTTGTCTATTCTAGAGGAATACTATCTTCTTTATACCTGCAGTTACTTACAAATGTCAAACATTAGTTCATTTGTGAATGTGTCATGTGTTCTGAGGGAGATGTCTTGCCAGGTTTTTAAAGCCACAATTCAATAGAGTGAAGATATATCTTGTTCTTTGTTCACGTTGGTTATATGATGTTCCTTAGTCTGACGATGTTTTGAAGTATAAACAAATTTTTTAGAAGCGAAGACAGGTGCAATACATAGTTCAGATTTCATCACAGAGTCCATAGTCAAATGCATTCCTTTACTAGTTTTTCATTATGCACATCGCAATTTGGAAGGATGCAGTAACCTAAAAAAATGATCTGGGCACGGGGCACGGGAAAGGGTTTATTTGCTATTTGCGTTTTGTTTTATACCACACTTTGGACTGAACATAGCGAATTTAGGTGATTAGATCAGGTCATTTACCTTCATTTCTCCTCCACGGTACTAAAATGCTGCAAAGTAATTATGCACTCAAAACTTCTTTTTCAAAAAGTTCTTTACATTATCAAATCACTAGAATTTTCTTTTACTCTGAAAAAGTCAAGTACCGCTCAAAGTTTGTAGCATATTTGCCTTCACATTTCCACGTCATACTCCAAATGCAAAACTGCAAATTAAATTCACTTGTCTTCACCGAAAACATAGCCATTGATTTGATCAAAACAAATAGATGTGAAGTGTCCAACGAAAAATCATTTTTTCCATTAGACGAGTCGAGTACTTATGGGATTGTCTATTAGGAACTCAATGAGTCAGTCTCCGATCCTTAACTGCCAAATCCTTCAAGCTAGGGTCTTGGGGTCAGTTCATCAATGAACGATCCCTGCCCTTCACTGTCTGGTTCAAGCCATTTTGTTCCTTCAGATCAAAAATTCATTTTTCAAGGTTTCGGACCGTAATTAGTGCTCTCTGCACCTTTGCCAGTAACAAAAGAAAAAGCACGAGATGCAGTCCAAAAATTGGCTTTTATTGACCGAGATGTGATAACGGGGTCCACACGGCTTTACATGGCGCCTTCGCTGCGGTCCATCTGCATCTTCTGGCGCTTCAGTTTCTTCTGCGAGACTTTCTTCTTCTCGGGCTCGGTGCCGGTGGGGCCAGCCTTCTGGAACGCCTCTTCCTTCTCAACCAGACACACCTCAATGTGGCAGGGCGAGCTCATGTAGGGGTTGATCCGACCGTGAGCACGGTAGGTGCGACGACGCATGTAGGGAGCGCGGTTGACTTGGATGTGGTCAATCACCAGATGGTCGGCATCCAGACCCTTGTACTCGGCGTTGGACTCGGCCGTCTTGAGCAGATGCAACAAGAACTCGGCCGATTTCTTGGGCCAGCGACCCTGATCGGTCTTGAAGGCCTTGGCCTGAAAATAAGAAGGAACCATTAGAACTCTGGATAAATGATAGCCGTCAATGTCCAAAAGCAGAACGGAAATAGTCTGTTTCCACAAAAGATTACTTTAGAACATCCAAAGTGAATCGTTAAATTGGTCCAAGACTATCTCGGACAATCATCGGTGGAAGGTTGATGAGTGAGTACAACAGTAAGCTCGAAGATTGATCTCAGATGTCGCACACAGACTCGCCACGTTACTTCAGAGGAAATGTCGTCGATAGCGACAACCCGACTGAATTCAAATTACCTGAGCGTGTCGGCCCACTCCCCCACGGAATCGTCGGAAGGGCACGATCTCCTTCTGCGTGATCACGTTCTTCAGGTAGGTCACGGCGCGGTTCAAGGGCAGCTTCTTGATAGCCTGAGCCGTTTCGCGCGTATTCTAAACGAGTAGAAAAAGCAGACAACCATTTTCATTGAGGTTTGCGGTACAACCGCCTTTCAACTCAATGCCGTCCCAGGACCCACGAGGTTTGGGGCACCACCCATACCCCCTAAACTCGCGTGGAGACGGGTCACCCCGGGAGACGACACCAGAGTCGAATGAGCGGGTCGGGCCCAACATCAAGCAAGGACTGGGTAGGGTTCTGTGATTTAGTGTACCTTGAAATGAACGCGAAGATTGGATCCCTTGGCTTTGGCCGATTTTGCCGCATTGTCCGGCTCAGAGGCGTAACGACCCATATTTGTCGATTAGGCGGTGAAAATCTATTACAATCCAGTCACAGGAGGAGGATAAGTTAGGATTTTAAGGTCGACTTGTCAAATTTCACGTCCTTACCTTATTCAACACCACGCGGAAAAGGAAGAAGAAGATAATGTAGGAAAGGGCGAAAGAAAAATAAACAAAGACTTAGGCCAGGCCCAGTGGTCGGAGAGTCATACATGCGTTCGATTTGATGAGGAGTTTTGGATGTGAGCTAGTTTTAGATTGGGATTGGAAAGTGCCGAGGATGATACGGTTGACTTTGGAATTGACGGGCCGAAAACTGATGTCGTTTTCTTTTCTCGCTTAAATTGGGCTGGTGGAGGCCTAGCCTGGGCCTGATGTGGACCCCGGCCTTTAAGTGGGCCATGACTTGGGATTGGGTGGCGGAGCTTGTGTCTGACCTTATTGAAAGGGACCTTTGAATAAAATAAATCATATTTGTCACACAATCATGGAAAACTTTGTTTCTCTAATGTAAACTGTTTGTCAGTACTCTGTTTGTGCCTCGTTTTTTTGTAATGAGTCAAATTATGCCGTAAGCCAAATTGTCTGCTTTCTAAATGGGCTTGCTTGGATTATCAAATGTTGACCCTTTAGAGTTTATTATAAACCCAGCTCTAGTATTGTTGAGCCAGATAAAATGAAGTCTCATGAAACTTGACCAACAGCGAGCCT
>NC_081443.1:8003469-8003598 GCF_007210705.1 Tigriopus californicus
CACACAATCATGGAAAACTTTGTTTCTCTAATGTAAACTGTTTGTCAGTACTCTGTTTGTGCCTCGTTTTTTTGTAATGAGTCAAATTATGCCGTAAGCCAAATTGTCTGCTTTCTAAATGGGCTTGCT
>NC_081443.1:8003634-8011924 GCF_007210705.1 Tigriopus californicus
GCGTAATACAGAAAATTAATCCGATCGACCTCCATGATACATTTCAACTCGAAAATTGAGCGGACGGTCTTCTTTATCAAACCAAACCCAACGCCTACAAAAGGCCATCCCGACCCAAAAATGACTTTGCCCGAGCCATCGATGCATTCCCTGAATTACATGAAGGGATGCGACTGCGAGATAAAGGAGCGGGGAGTGATTGTGGTTCATGAATTTAAAAAAAATAGTCGCGTTTGGGGGAGTCTAATCGTACATGAGTAAAGCTAAACATACAAACATTTTCACTTTTGATATTTCATGGCTCACAATCGAGCCTTAAGTTACCCGGAGTCGTTGTTGATCTTCCCCGGCAAGGTTAGGTTTTTACCCAGTCACCCTGGTCGTTTAGGGGTCATTGTTGCTTTCAGGACATTTTTCGGGCTCAGCTGCTCTTTATCGTCGATAAAGATGGTCATGAATGGAGTCAACCCAATGTCAATGTAGCCTAATGTAACATATCGGCGATTGAACACAACTAGAGGTGACAGAGAAATGACTAAGACCACATTACAACATAGAAAAAAGATGATCAAAATTTGCCGAAACATTTGTTTTTTAACCTTAAATATTGATTGATGTTGAAAAATATTGCAGTTAAAAATTGCAAAAGTTACAGAGGCAATATATTTGCAGAAAAATCTCGGATGTGCATTTTTTTGCAAAATTCGCACAATTTGCAAAATGCCGTTTTGGCTGGCCCAACAGATCATGCTGCACAGATGTAACAAAGAGGATTAAAAATGGTTAATAAGTGAAAAAGTGAAAATTTAGCTCAAACATTTTTTCCTGCCAAAATGGCTCAAAAATCAGATTGTTTTCTCATGTTTTTCAAGGTCTACTAATGATGATCTTTAGCCATCGTGCCTTAATGAATCAAAATCAGGCTATTTTTTGGCTTTTGTACTTTATCTTCCGCGTCAAAACAAGAATCTAACCTACCATGTGGTTGAATTTCAGTATAAAAGATGATATTTTCTATGTTGCTGCCGGTCTCCTTGCAAGACATTAAAATACATCAATCAATCAACACTCATCAAAAATTTTTATTTACACATTAAACTAGAGAGCTACTCTATTTTAAACCCTGGTCAGCTGATGGTGTATCCCTGCTGTCGCTAGCCTCTTATCTATACTCTTATCTAATCTGAGAGTTGGTCTATGTTTTTAAAGCCCCTGGTGTCCACTTAGTAGTTCATGAGGGAGTTGATCCAAGGTTCCAATCCTCCGTCATCGTTCGTTCAAGACCCGTCCCACCTCGCCCATTCGCTCGCCATTCGACCCGTGTCACCCGTGAGCCGGATTGATGTCGGGCAAAAAGTCCAAGAAACCCCCGCCGTTGCCGCTGATTTTTCCCACGGACGAACCGCTCAAGTTACCCGAAGAGTAAGTCCCCCACATGAATACCACCAAGGCTGCGGTGATTGACCTTTGTTTCTTGCTGCTAGACCGGATTCGGCCAATTTGAATTGCACGTCGGTGCCGGATGTGGCGTTACAATTGGCAGATGTGGCCATTTCCGATGTGGATGATGAACAACGCAAACGTCTGGAGTATTTCATCAATCAGAAGAAGCAATTGGGCGAGCTCAGAGGCGACGAGGACTTTGAAAAAATCAAGGAACTTGGCGCCGGGAATGGCGGTAAGTAAGCCAAAACTCAAGCGCCCACTCTTAATGGAATGAGCAAGACGGATTGAGGGAAGAAATTTGTCTCTTTAGCTTGTGGCCACTTAATATATAGTATGAAAGTTTTGTTACGACCATGCATCTTTTTGAATACGGTCATAATACCTTGGTTTGCCCGACAAGCTGGTTTGAAGCCCCAAACTTGCATGGCTGACACTGGTAAAAGCCCACCAACGAGTCTGCCTACATGTCCCCAAAATGACAAAGTAATCTAGCAGTAACGTTGTACAAATTGCTGTCCTCAAATGTTCACCAGGAATTCGTACAAGAAGATCCGCCTTGACTTGCACGAAGTTTTGACCGAAATTCGTGATCAACCTTCCATTCAAGGATTATTCAGATTCGCCATAATCTTATTCGTAGGTGAATCAGATATTTTATGACTTTAAAGCGAAATAAGGTGAAAAGATTTTTATCTCAAATTGCTGAGGATTCCTTTCCCAGTAATGGAACAGAGAATTGGCTCGTAATGACCTTGAGGGATTGGCCCGTCCCCGGATCCATGATGCAAATGATTGAGTTGATTGAGACGAGCCCGAATACTCGGGTTTATTGGTTCAACCCCCTGGCTCCTCCTTCAATTATGTACCGTATTGGCCCATCAAATGGCACCCCGATAACCTCTGAATATGGGCCCAACATCAATGATCAACCCCCCCATCAGATGGGTTCAATAACACCTTTTGTAATGTAAAGTCATGCCCAGTATGGTATTGATATCCAATGAGGCTTGGCCCTTGTGTCAAAAATATTAATAATCGGCCTTGTGAGGCAAGATTTCCTCTAGTTGATGCCATGAAAAAAAATTCAATTTCCATTTATTTTAGGCGTGGTGCATTGTGTGCGACATAAGCCTTCAGGCACGATCATGGCCAAGAAGATGATTCATCTAGAAGTCAAGCCCGCTGTCAAGAAGCAGATTGTAACGGAGCTCAAAATTCTTCACGAGTGCAATTCCCCTTACATCGTGGGCTTCTACGGAGCGTACCATAGGTGAGAAGGTTCACCAGGTTTGGCATTCATGATTAGTAGTCACTCCTTGGATTTTATAGTGACGGCGAGATCAATATATGCATGGAATATATGGACGGTGGCTCGTTAGATCTAGTGCTGAAGAAGAAGACCCGCATCCCGGAGAAGTTCTCGCGCAAGATCACGTACGCGGTGCTTCGCGGACTGAGCTACTTGCGCGAGAACCACCGCATCATTCATCGCGATGTCAAGCCCAGCAATATTCTGGTGAACAGTCAGGGCGAAATTAAAATCTGCGACTTTGGCGTGTCCGGCCAACTCATCGATTCCATGGCCAATTCGTTCGTAGGCACTCGCAGCTACATGTCCCCCGAACGATTACAAGTAAGTTGTATCTGGTGATTTGATAGATTACGCCACGGAGTTCTAGAGACTTGGACTGCGAACGGTAGCAAAATTTTCTTATCCCCTATACCATTCACTTTATTCCAAATAAGCACTTGAAACGACCACAAGATCTTGTTAAATGAATTAAGTTGGCCAATTTTGAGCCCAAAATATGCTGAAGGGAACTCAGGAGATAAGTTCAAAGTTATGTTGTAAACACTACGAAAATTCGAATATTCGGCGTGCTCTTTGTCAGCTACATAATCTTTTGATAACTAGTTTGAAACGAACCACTATACAAGTAAATCATAGATGACCTGCATTTGATTAAAAAGTTCTACGTTTATTATCTTGTTACTTTAATTCGAAAAGTGGCTCAGAGTTGCTATGACCAAGAGCAGGCCGATTTTGCGGGAAGTTCGTTTAAAGTCCATATTTCTAGAAGTTCGTGACTACGCCCAGTAATAGAATTCTATGAATTTCTGGTCAGCCCCAATTGGCCTCAGGTTATTGAATCATTGGGGGGCGAACATTGTCCAACAAGTGTAAAATATATGCCATTCAGGCAATGAGTTGACCAAATTAACCTTCGCCTGAGAACACTACAACAACAAGTTGTCCATTCTAAAACAAAGCACATCCTCGAAACTTCATTTTTGTCCTTCCCGTTTCGGTTAAAATCCACATAAAAAATGGATCAGAAAGAGATGACAAGGAGATGCTTTTTTACTCTGGTTACTTTGTTTTTCAGAATTATAAGCAGAATTATAAAAGAATGGTTGAAAGCAAAAACTTTTATCTCACCTTATTTATGCTGGGAGCCACAACGCAAAAAAATTAAGTGTCTTAGCTTACTAAAGTAACCCTCAATATTTGCCTTGAACAAATACAGCTTACATTAGAGCGAAATGTGAATATTTTTTGCGACAGAAATTGGCTATTGTTTGCATTTGGTTATGAATTTTTAGTTACCAAACTTCTTTTTAGTACTAAGACACACATCTTCTTTGTTCTAGGGCTCGCAATACTCTGTGGCTAGTGACCTCTGGTCTCTTGGGTTGTCCTTATTGGAGATCAGTCTGGGGATGTATCCCATTCCACCTCCGGATGCGCACACCTTGGTCAGAATATTTGGTCCTGATGTGGCCGATGATCCCAGCGTGTTGACTAATCCCCGCACGCCAAGAACCCCGAGGTCACCCAATGTCTTAGGAGGAGCGGCCAACACTGGTGGTAGGTTCAAGTCCCACCCACGACAGTTACACCCTTGACAAGAGACATTGATTTGAGGTCCTGTAGTTTTCATTTCAGCCAAGCCCATGGCCATTTTTGAGCTCTTGGAATACATAGTGAATCAACCCCCGCCGAAACTTCCCTCGCGCGTGTTTTCCGAGGAGATGCGTGATTTTGTGGATCGATGCTTGAAAAAGAACTTCAAAGAGAGACCGGACCTGTCAACACTCATGGTAACTTAAGGATTTCGCATATTTGATTGTGAATGGAGCTACATGAAATGGCTTATTTTGCAGGCCCATCCGTGGATGAAAGATGTCGAGTCCGACAATGTCAACATTTCTGAATGGGTCAAGGGCATAGGAGAGATCTCCAGTCCTCAATAGTTTTGAGACTAGAACAGTCTATTGTACCGGGCGTCCGATATTATCGACTACACCTTTTGTCAACCGTCTGTTTCATGAAAAAGAGCGCAAAGTTTAAAATTTGTGACCGATTCACGTCACACACTATTACAAAATTGTAGCCAGTAATATCGGACCGTACTTTAGTGAACAAGAGTGACTTCAAGTTAGTGTGAACATTCATCGGAGAAAGCCCTGATTCTCCCCAACCTCCCTGATAAGTGCCCTCACTCTGATTCACAGCCATCCCTTTCATTGACCCACCCAGTGATGAATAAAGAATGCATTTCTGGTTCCTGACGCCAAAAACTCCACCCACCCCAATCAATCTTCCAATGCCACAGAGTGTAAACGTGACCGAAATGAGGTGAAGATGCGCTCTAGTCTCACGCCGAGTTATGAACCGGTCGCTTTCGTTCTCAAAGCACGATTGCCACTTTCCTACGCCCTTCAACAACATAGTGATTTCAGTCACATTGGGGGAAGGTCTTGTCAAGAACGAGAAGATCGAATACAATTTGGACCACGAGTTTGAAGAAGATTAATCCGTGTTGCGTTGGCCTTTCCGATCCACGAGATACAAACAAATCCTCAAAATTCCCAGACCTAACTAAATTATTGTTGATCACGATTACTTTAACCACCATCATCCAAACCGCTAAACGTTTGTCCACTTAGCCAAATATCGATGTGAACATTGCTTACAACACCCATTGCCGTTGTCAACCACCATAATGAACTCTGAAATCTGCGCAAGTTTTACCTCTCGGACATTGAAATCAAATCTTAGAAAATGAGCACGTCTACATGATGATTTATTTTGTAAGTGAAAGGTCTATTGGTGCGTGAAATTATGATGCATTAATAACAGGGCCGTCTAGAAGTAGCAGATACCAATAATCTTTTATTAACACAAGTCTACAAAAAGAGCAGAGAGTAATGACAGAGCCGAGGCTTTGATTATTTCTCAAGGATTCTTATAGCTAATTTTACCTTCGAGCGAAACCATTGCGAAGACTGGAAAGGTTAGGCTAATGTTTTCTATAATGCTTTTGCGATGTGCAGTATGGCAAGCCATCCTTTTGGGACTTTCAAAGAGATGTCTTCAAAAAGATGAAGTAACCCGATTTAGCAATGCCTTCAAACTTCTTCACATGAAACTATTTGTACTTTTTGGTTCTTTTTGACATCAAATCGTGAATCGGTGATGAGCCTCCAACATTACGTGTCGATAATTTGGGCTTTTTATCATGATGTGGCCATTTCATTTTCGATTTGGTAGTCCCATGAACATTGTCCCTCTTGATTTGATATGAATATGTGCCAAAAAAAAACCTGAAAATTGCATCGAGGCAGAACAAGGGCGTTTCAGATTTATTGATGATAGCATGAAATATATTTTTTTATCAATAGCTAGTATAAAATATAAATTGCAGCCCAAGCCAACAAAACAAGCCGCAAAGCAGAACCACTGTCTATAAAAAAGATAAATGCCAAGAACAGACAGTCCTTTGTCCAGAAGTTCTTCAACTTTTCAACTTTCAATATATTTTCAAGAACTTGAATGCTTTTTTACAGATATTAATTTTAAGACCCAAGCAACCCTAAGAAGCTGTAAAAGCAAATAGCAATTAACGCAGGGGTGAACATGCCAATAAACAAGGTTATTTGTTAACTGCCATGAGTTATAAACCGCCAAACTCAACAGTTTGGAAAAACTAGTACTTTGACCCCACTAGAGAGAGACTCTCATTTCTAGCTCAACACGACTGGATGATCCTTAGTTGGAAGAAGGAACTTTATTGAATGTTATTATGTGCTTCATATGTTTTTAAATGCATCCCAGAGAGTTAAATAGATGGGATAGATACAATTACCAATCGGTTGTGCTGCTGGTGTTCAAAGAAACCTGGTGCTAAGTCATTTTGATCCATCATCATCATAATCGTCATCTTGTTCGTTATCCAGATCCCTCATCTCGCGCAATTTCTCTTCATCGTACGTTTGTTCGTTTGTTCGGTCGTCTGGCGGATATTGTTGCATTGTTCCATCAACTCGGATTTACCACAACATGAAACTGGCCAACCTCGACACGAGGTCAGCAAGAAATGGCGTCTATATAACCGCATTGTGTTGGTAGCCAATCTTGGGCTTTGATTTGTTCCACTCGTTAAGTTTTTGGGTCCGTAGCCGGTGGGCCAATTTCAAACAGTATTATAAAGAAAGGCCTCCGAAAAGCGGCCTTTAGCTGAGTGAGTCCGAGGCGAATGGAGAACATGGTTCTCACATCTGCCACCATTTGTAACAATGGTGGCTTTTTTTTCGCCTCCGTGTTTTTTTGTGAAGCGAGAGCCAATGTTTCCACCCATGAACCATCATCAGCATTGGGTCAGCCTTCAAGGCTGGCGAATTGGATTGGACCTTTCCAGCTTGACCATGTGGACTCATTGGAAAAGAGGATCATTCAACCTGGGCCAATTGGATCCACATCGGGTGATGATCAAGGCCAGAACCCCAGTGATGAGCACGCACCCAGAGAGCCTTGGGGCGGCCTTATTCACCTGCAAACCAGCTCGGGTTTCACCTGCAAAGAAAGCATTCCGGTTCAAACAACAAAGTTTTCTTTACGTATCGAGAACGACCCAAATATGCCCAAAGGCTTTGATAATCTGTCTCCTACAAGTAGTGAGAGTGTTGAAAAGGGCTTTTTGGCCTTTGCTACATTCCACGCGTGTTTTCTCAAAACTAGAGACTTTTCTTCCCCGAAAAGCATGAGGGGAATCTTGAGTTCATCCCAAAAACGAAGGCAGCGAGTACACAAAAGAAAAGATTTTTCTCCCATACTCCCATCATCATCCGCAAATGTCAACGGGGTTTAAAGACCGGGTACATGCTTGCTATTTCTGGCACTGAAGGCCATATCCAACATCGGAATGTCAGTTTGTCTTCGGAAAATCTTGCTGCTAACCCCGTTAGCCTTCAGTTCTATTATCCTATGGGCGTTTATTGAGGCTTGAACTTGATGAGGACAGCCCTAACAAAAATCAAATGTCCAAGAGAAAAGACGGGAACTAGTTTAATGCTTGGCGGAAACATGGATCTGGTCCATTGCGTGAGCTCTTTTATGTGCCAGACCCTCAAAATATGCCACACCAACACCAGGGAACTAAAATTCAAGCACAAAGGCCGTCGTCCACTATAAATCGACTCTCCAAGCCCCACTTCTGGTAGTCCCTGGTTGCCTTCAACGGCCATTTTTCAGTGGATTATCAACTTTGACCAAAGGCGAGCCTTGTGTCCACAACAAAGGGATCTTCCTCCTTTGACATTCTTCCTCTTTTTCAACTGCTATGAATCCTAAAGTTCCACTGAAATGTGCCGCATGAAACCACAATATTCAAAACTGACAATGGCCAGAAAGAAATCCAAGACTAGCAATGTGTTTTTGTGCTGAGTTCAAAATCCCATTTCATTGTCTGACCATCGGTGCCAAACTTTGCAAAGTTGGAATCGAATTTTGCCGGAGGAGGATGGCTGATGGGCTCACTTCATGTTTGACGCATTCATGTTG
>NC_081443.1:8011960-8048332 GCF_007210705.1 Tigriopus californicus
AAAATATGGAGCCTGATTTTTGGGAAGCGAACTTTATTGAATCAGATTCTGTAACGTTTGAGTTTTCTGGGTTCCACTTGGTCAACAGAAAAGGATTCTTACATTGTATGGTTTAGAACCCCTGCTGATATCGATAAACTGAATTTGGTTCCTCGTACTTCATGCAGTCATAATTCATATTGTAGTAGTTCCTTAACAATTGTAGACTATTGTTATGCCGAAATCGAATTCAGGTGATAAAAATACGTTAAATAATAATGATAGAGGCGTCTAATCGAAATCAAAAGATTCTCACAAATGGACAATCAATTGAAATCGATGGTCTGTCGATTGTAAATTCATCTCAAGTCGGGTGAAAGTCTGGGTTTTCTGGCTGTCTTTTAATTTTTACAAAGATTAAAAATGCAAAAGTAATAAAGTACATAACAATCATTTTAATTCCACCGCTTGTTTCGATTCCCGAAGGCAAACTTAGATTTCCGTTCAAACTGCTTTTGTTTCATCCTTAGAGGAATGCGCTGCAAGTCTAGAAATATTAATAATAAGTCATAGTGTTGAGCCCTTAACTACTAATGAGGCCTTTGTTTGTCTCCAACCCCTCAATTCTCATTTATCAATACTTACCTTATAATAGATAGATATGCAGTAATAGCTAGGTATGAGCTGTCAGATGAGAAGGACGATATCCTCTAGCCTCCCTTAACTAAATCTAAATGACCAATCATCTCAATAGCTTTAGAACCTGTTAACCCCTGAAAGTGCGAAGGAAATATGACTGACGTTGATTCATTGATCGATACGATGACAACCCGAGAAAAGTGCCGAACTTCAATGTTTCGAAATCAGTTTTCAAGCGTAGAAATATCCCGCTGGCTCAGCATTGGTCATCATCCCAATGATGATGAACAAGGCTCAAAAGCGTTGTGAAATCGAGAGGCTCAAGGCCACCCAGCAAGAGCCTTAGTTTTGGCCTTCCGTCCTTGGCCAGCCTCTACTCGAAGGGATTGGCCTGAAAATGATGGCTCATCTAGACAGGCATGTGCACACCCTGGAACTTCTTCGATGGTTGAAACCGAATTTAAACCACGGAAAAGGAGAGTTTTGGGTTTGCTCCCTCCAAGCTACTGTACTAGTCTTTTTTTTCCCTCCTTTAAAATGGAGGTGAACCTGGAAAACGCTTTGATGCTTGGTTAATTTAAATGAATCCTTCAGGTTGACATTGTGAATGCTCCGTTAATTATGTCATTCAATGCTGACGTCCTAATAGGCTGTCAAGGATAAAACGGATATTGCTGGGTTTTCATTCTCTTGGGAGCTCAGTGGAACCATGATCATCTATGACGGGGATGCACCCTAGTAAAACAAAACTTTGTTGAGCTTGCAAGCGTGCTACAAAAAAGTGTTATTTTATCTTTTCTCTAAAATATGATGGAACTTTCTTTTACGAATAAAGCAGAACTCCCGTTCCCTTAATTGGATGAACTTACCAAGAGAAAACTTGATCAGGAAACCAAAAATCAAACATCGCTGATCAGGTTGTGCAATGCTCGAGCTAACTTGAATTTATATCTCTTTGAGACTTCGAGCATCTTCCTCTCATAAAATCTTTGCCCATTGATTTCAGGTAATAATTGCCAAAAAGTATCAGTGGAACCTGTCACATCAGTAGTGCAAAGCCAAGATTTGCGAGCGATCATTACAGGAAATGGAGTGGAGAAAGGCGGAAGGCGGAAGGGAAAAGGCCCAAGAAGGACCAGAGACACCATTGCTCAAAAGACATAATGGTACGTATCTGATAAGTCATGTCTCGTTCTCACATGAAGCACTTTCCATCTACATTGTACACTGCATGTCCTGTAAGCATTGTCTGGAAGGCCATAAAGCTCTGGCATCCCCCACATCCACTCGGTGGATATCGCCACGATATGAGGCCTCTTGGGTCGCTCGAGTGTCAGGTGTTATGAGGGATTTTATGGCGTCCCACTTGACCTTGCTCGCTCCCGGGGTTATGGGTCCTTTTTTAATGTATGGCAATGGACAGCAATCACTGGTAGTATATCTGCTTGGGTGTCTTTGTTCCACATGGTCGTTCCACTTGGATGGACATGGAGTTCATATTATTTCAGGCCGAAGCGTTGAGCTCTTCACTAGATTTGGAGTGTGCCATCAAGGTCCCATAGCTGGGATTATGATCCATCCAGTCGAAAAGCAAGGGATTAAGGCATGACTTGGCAACTGAAGGTCCCCTATCAAGACAAACCGAGCATGTGCTACAATTGTGTACTTATTTAAAGTACATTCGAGGTCTGCTCTGCTTCCCGGCTAATTCTACACCTCGGTGCTGATTTACAAAAAAGGTCAAAAATGCAAGGTCGGGACCTTCAAGGTTGCATGTGGAATGATGCACTCACCGAAAAAAAAAAGACTGGTATGCCTGATTGAATCTAGAAATT
The DNA here is from genome assembly GCF_007210705.1 of Tigriopus californicus. Lineage (NCBI taxonomy): Eukaryota > Metazoa > Arthropoda > Copepoda > Harpacticoida > Harpacticidae > Tigriopus > Tigriopus californicus. Next base: position 8,014,414 of record NC_081443.1, read on the forward strand.
AGGAAACTTTCAAGAACGAATGACCTTCTGTAGGCGTGTCAGCACATATTGAAGCGGACACCAGAATACACACATGGTTGGAAACTCACCCGTAATGACATGGATGGAAGTGGGCTTGGATTCCCCCGCTTCAGATGCGCATTTGTAATTGCCCGTGTCCGAGGATCGCGCCATTTTCACCAACAACGACGATGTGACAAGCATCTTCCTCTTGCTTCGATTCCTGCCTCCGTTCGATCCTTGGCCTTGGTTATTGGCCGCCTCAGTCCCAGATGTGGGATTTTGACCCAGGATCTGCGTGACCTTCGACGATGAAGAGGACAAGGACGAGGAGGTTCCATCCATGGGCATGGAAAACTTTTCAGATTGAGATTCCACAGGGATCGTGGTCGTGGAGGTGGACGTTGACTGCTCTTCTTTGGACTTGCCCAGACTGAAATAGAGATGCAAAAAGAGATAAATGGAACGACCAATGAAGGCATTTCTCGATCCCATGCATGTTGCTAATACAAAAAGGAGCTCTTGTGCTTCTTCCCAAAACGTCAGGTTTTTCAGTATTTGGCAATTGGATTTTTCAAAGCCTTCAATAGATTTGGACATAAGGAACAATTCATGTCTGGGGGACGTTTTTGTCACTTCTCGACGTCTGGATGACCTGCCTTTGGTGTCGTTGTTGTATCTCTTTCAAAGAGTTCATTATCCGCCAAAAAGCGAAGGGTGCGAGAGAAAAACTTTACAACAATATTGTTACGGACCAAAAAGCAAACAACAAGCAACTTTAAGATCACAGACACAAAACAAACTTCTGCCTTCATCCCGTACCTTGAAAAAAAAACTAACTTTTCTCTTGTTTCACAATCTCAAAAAAGGGACCGGGTAAAATATGTTGTCACTGTGAGCAATTATTTGATCCAAAGGGAACAATTTTACCAAGTCCATCAAGTTTCAAATAAAGTTCACATCTCGTCTGGGCTCTCAACCCAAAGTCTCCGAGGATCAGGAAAAACTACTGGATAGGACTAAACAAAACTTTTCGTATGTGAATTCCCCACTCTTGTGCTGCTCTTTAAATCGCTCTGATGTCAATGAACCGTCTCTTTTGTAGTAAATCTTGTTTTGACTAGGGCTCTACTGCTGCATGTCACTCTAGATGAAAAGCAGTGCAATTCACAGGAAACAGAAATCACACGCAGAGCCCTTAAACGTGTATTTATGATACAGTTTTCGTTGTTGTTGTTGTTGTTGTTGCTGTCGTTGACGTCGGTTTGGACCATAGTGGTAAAGCAGAGCCCAAGGGGCCCAAGTCGTTCCACTAAATTGTTTGGGAACATGTCGTGTCATGGGCTCGCCATGTTCCTCCCCCGAGAAGGAGAAGAGGAACGGAAGAAAAATAGTTCCCCGAGAAAAGTTTCGATAATGAGAGTGACAGTTGCTTGAAACTGTCTGTTCATTTTCTTCATACTTGTTTCCGTCCATTTTCAAAGAACATCCAAAGGGACGAAAGGGTCCCGCACTCTGAAGATAGTCTGATCCCAAGTTTATTTCAACGAGCCACCGCTATGGAAGACAAAACCCACCCCAAAAACCAAAAAAAGTTTAAGGTCAAGATACGACTAGGATCCAACTCAAGTGGCATTTACCGCAGCTGTAACTTGGGTCATCGATTTGCTCGATCCATGGGTTCACTTCAGTCGCATTTCAGAGGGAGTATTTGTACTCTGCCAACTGTATTAGATTGACTTTGACTTTCATTAAAAAACTTTGACGCCCTTCGTAGACCAGAGTACACAATTTGTGATCGTTATGAATGATTGTTTAAAAACTTACCTGATAAGTATCCTGTCGGATTCGAGTAAAGGCTGAAAGCACAAAAATCATTTGCTATCTGTGATGTCTTATTTTCCATTTTTTTGCACCAAACAAAGGACACTCCTGGCATATTTTCTTTATGGGCTTATTGAACTTTCCTCTGCGTAACCATTAGCTTTTTTTCTGGATCAATTCACCCACCAGAACCAATAAAGAAGCCCATCGAGAGGAGGCCATAAATTATCATTCCAAACAAAACGGATTCTTTTCCAGGCCAAGGTTTCAGAACTTGATATGCATGTGAAATGAGGATGCCAAAAGATGAACGCAATAACCCACGAGGATGGTCCTTTACAACCATAATTCATTTTACTGGGCGGAGATGGAAGTTATATGATTAAATTGATTGGATTTCCATCAAAGGACAATCCCTTATCAGCAAAGCAAATAATATCCTCCCAACTTATTTTTGCTCCCGTGGTCCGTGGACTACGAAATGTGGAACTTTAAGCCTTCTCAAATACCTCGTCAGCCTGACCTATTGTCACCCGAGGGTCTCTGTTCCAATTTGCCTTTTCAAGGAGAAGAACAGAACACACCTGAAGGTCAAAGATGGAGTAGTCCATGGCTAGTCGGAGCCCCTCACAATTTGTGTTTAAGTGTTAGAGATAGTGTATGCTTGTGTGTGTATAAGGCATGAAGAGTGGGCCTGTGAAAAATGGGAAAACTTTTCAAACTCTGGACCCTTGATATTGGGCCATGTTCGAGTTCGAAAATGCGTCTTGGTTCCCGTTTTATCAATGGGACCGCCATAATAGAATGATATGAACATCCGGACCCGAAGATCGGCCTTACCTTGTCATCCTTATACCATACAATATAGGTGATTGGTTTGGGAAAGTTGGATATCTCACAAGAGATATTAATACGGGAACCGAATTTGATGTGCAACTCAGGCCCTCCTTGCATGGTGATCACCGGTTCTGGAAAAAACGAATGCGAACCCGGTCAAAATAAATTTTGACCCCTCTCTTTCTCTCTTGAACCAAGTATGGATATCTGCGATGGGAAAGCATTTCTACGCCCATCCAATTGGCATGGAACATATTTCACCGCAAATCGTGGTTACTATCTTGGGATTTGTTCGCTCTACTTCAGAACTGGCGAGAGTGTCACCTTTTGGCACGATGGGTTGCCAAGATCAAATCCAGATGTGTCAAAAACCTGAGTGCTTAGGTGACGAAGACCCCCTCGAACGCCTCTTGGACTTCGATTTATCTTTCCCAATGGGGCTTCAATTTGGAACTTTTTCAGAACTCAATTGAGAAGATGGGATCATCTTTAGGTTCCAATGATATATCAACAAGGTAAAGCCAAACGAAAAAAAAATGATTAGGAACTTACCTGCTACGTGTAGGGCAATAAGTTGACTCCTCACAGGAGTGGTGGAGACCTGGCATTCATAGATTCCTGAAATATTTGAAACAAAAAGGCCGGTCTTGAAATTCCAGTTTTGTGCACATTTTCCAATTCAGTTCCAATTGGGAACAAGAATATAGATTTCCAATGATGAAACCGAAAAGAACCGATTGGCTTCTTGTCGTATATTTGGCAATGCCATGTCTCATAAGACCAATTTGTATGCATTAGAGAATTTTTCTCGCGGGCGCACCTTGGTCTTCCAATTGAACGTTCCGGATTTCCAGTACCCAATCTTCAGAGCTAGATCGGTGAATGGCTGAAAACCGCCGTTCTGGAGTGAAGGTGTACAAACCAGTGGTCAATAGGTGGGTATCACTGTGGCGAAGCCACGAAACCTGAAAAAAGTATTTGAATTGGTAACCAGGAGCGATGAGTAATCATATGGTGAGTCATTGCTTTGGATGTATTTAGATTTTTGTCTAGTCTTATATTCTAGTGGTAGTCTAGAGCTTGTAACTAAGATAGTGGTTTTTAGTTTCTATTACTCTCCGTTTACCTGAACACATTGTGATGTTACCAAATACATCAATAAATATGCAATAGAAGTTTATACATCAACTTCAAAGACAAAAATTGAATTAAGCTTGTGTCCAAAGTTGTAATAACGGCTTAATTAAGTATTCGTTTGTTTTGTTGTAAACATCGCTTTTGATGAAAAAAGACTCGCAATAGCTTAAGGTCTAATCAATACAATTTGATGCTCTCACAAAATTACCGAAAGATGATGTTGGCTTGTCGTTAAGGATTGACTCTCACTTTTCTCATCTATATGTATTTACCTCTATTTTTATAACTTACAAACCATGAATGAGCCCAATGCATACATATGTACAATTCGATGGCAATATCTTCTCTTTTTAAGATGACTCAGATCAAGAAGCTCGAATTGCGCTTTTCTTTTAAACGCATTGAAATTGGTCACACTTACTGTTTGGTTCCCCAGGTTCTTGATTCGGCACACCAGGTGAGTGGTTTTGCTTTTACTGGCTGTGATATTGACGTGCTCTGGCATATCAAACCACGGTCCTGACAGAGATCCCGTCGGATTGGGAGTGGCCGAGTCGTAGAGTTTGTTCAGATCATTCCCTGATCGCCATTCGTGCGCAGGATTTGCTGAAATAGGGTACGTAGACAGTGGGTAAGTGAAAGAAGTTGGAAGCTATCCGAGTGTTTGGCAACGAGCCACTGCAATACATAATAATTAGACCGGCATTTCTCTCTCTCTGGGACACTTTAGGAGGGCTCTCAGTACGTTATAGCCCCCGAAATAAAGATTTAATGTCTGACCATTTAGGACTTGCTTTCGTTCTTCCATGACGACGAGTCGTGGCTGCAAATTCTCGTCAGTTCTAGGATGAAGGTGGTTTGGTTGTAAAATAACATAGTAGAAGGGTTACCTCGACGAGAATATCGGTTAATGGTATCAATCCTCGGTCGGAATAGACAAGTTATTGTTCACAAGGATTCCCCAAAAGAGTGCATTAAGATAAGGTTCTAAGACAACATGAATGGCCCTGAGATTCTCCTCATTATCATCCATTAAACGAGTCCCTAATTTTGGACATTAATTTGCCAGTAATGGAAATTAAAACATCAAAGAGACCGGCAATCGTGAGTCACACTGATACACTTCAACAACTCGACAGCTGACTCAAAATGGCGGCCATTTTCTTACCAGAAGTAAATCCAAAGAGGGTTGTCAATTGAAATGAAGTGAACCAATTTTTGTCGGAGAGAGACAAGATGTTGGTATTGTATCCAACCAAGAGACCATCTTGACAGAGTGAGCGAGAGAAAGAAAGAGCTTTTTCCAATATTGGTAGACTAGTTCTGACCCAAAAGTAGATAAATGTCTGGGGGCCTCCTTCCCGTGGCCCAGAATGGCCTTCTGTGATAATTGAGTAAGCTCGTCTCGCTATTGTTCTGCCATCCAGTTATTCTTCGATACAGGAAGATATCAACCATAATGAGGTGAAAAATACAAAAAGAGCTAGATGGTCGCTCCATCTACCAAACCCCGTAAAACAGGGCTGGCCATAAGAATGGCGCTTTTTGTCTCGAGCACTTTGAATTTCCTTAAAATGAAAATCTATGACACAGCTTATTGGATGGGCTCCCTTTGAATTTTCTTTTGGAATGCCAAGAATCCGATGGTACCCTCAAGAAGAACGAGGGTGGGTCGATTTGTGGGAACATCAAGGCCCTACCACAAATATTTAGATCCAATCTCCGTCTTCTACTGTAGGAACCACGTTTGTTACTAGGAGAACAACTCTTATCCCATTGAAAATCTTGAAACTGAAAGTCATCAAAGTGAAACAATGGCGGTATTTGCCTTTCGTCATCTTAAGTCTTTGAAAGGCACGCCTGACAATGAGAACTTTGAAACTCGCTAGATTCTGTTAGAAAGCATTTAATGTCTCTTGGGTGCATTTCACCCAGGACCAATATACTTCGAAAGGCTATTTTCTTCCTAAATGCTGTCATGTGAAAACAGTTTATCGAGCTCGAAACTGATGTAATGAATTACGAAATTACTTATGTGCGTCGTGATTAATTATAAAAAGATAATGATTAATGCCAAAGCATTACTTGAATTGCACATCTTTAAGTGAAGCACCCAACTCATTCGAAATAGAAAGCCTGCAAATTAAGTTAAATCTCTTTGTTGCAATTCGCCTTGTAAAAACTGTTTATGCTAACAAGAACAATGGGTGCAAATGCACTTTTTTGGCTTCCCCAAATCTCGGCCACATTGGTCTGCAGCTAGATTGCCAAGGAATGGTTGGTCCCAAGAACCGTGAATAATTGGATGCAGTTTTCCTTCGAGCAAAGGTCATCACTTACATGACAAGTGCATCCTGTGGGTCGTTACTTAACCGCTCCCCCCCCCCCCCCAAGGACCCCACATATGTAAGAAAGCCTTTAGGCCAAATCCAAAACCTTAGTCTATTGGATCGTACTTAAGATCCAACAAAGGAGTTCCCCTTGCCAAAAGCTGACTTACTTTACTATTCCAAATCCCACCCTATCAAACAACCAACCAACCAGCTAACCAACCAACGACCGTGTTTGATTTAGGGTCATATTCAGAGCGCGAACTTGAGTGCATTTCCTAGACTCGAAAATGAGGTGCATCCAACTTGGGTAAAGTTTACCTTAAGGGGGGACATTTTTCTCCTTCAACATCGGCAGAACACCTCAATTTGAAGTCGAACCCAAGCTCGGCTCGGTTTCGCTTTCAACACTTGGAGAAAACACTCGCTCGTTCTTGGGATTGAGATCATTTGGTTGGAAGTCATTAATACCAAGGAATCCCATCCAAGATAATGAGAGTAACGACTTGAATGAGTGGAAGGTCGAGATTGGAGCAAAGGCCATTATCCTTGTCGTTGGTGTGAGCACCTTAAGATATAAGATTATCTTGTAGGGTTGGAAGAGATTTGACCATGTCTTTGCAACTAACTCGGGCGCTTTGCCATGAAACATCATTTATCAAAAGTGACGAGAAGAGAGGCTTGGAAAGGATACTCGCGGTTTCATATCAAAGACTGGAATCAAAGCTCAATCACATTCTTTGTCTGCGACAGGTGTTTGAATAGAATATTTTGCCAGTCTCTAACATTAGCCTTGGATGAATTTCGAAAGGCTACTGAATTGAAGTGAAAACTTTGAAGAAGCCCCCCCAAAGGAAGGCAGAGAAGAAGGGGTGATGCTTTACCCTGATCATTCCATGAACCTCTAAAGCCATTGAAGCATTGCAGTACACCCATCAGCTGATCGTTCCACTCGTCTTGGGTATGGACCTTTAGACGTGATCCTCTTCCTTATTGTGCAAGTGAAAGAGTTCTTTACTGTCTAGAGGGACTTGATTCCTCGCTAGGAAGAAGAGCTGAATTCCCTGGAGAGGTCTGAGAGAAAAAGAGAGACAATTCCATTTCAGGACTTCAACAACATCAGGGGATCAAGAGTTGGTGTTCCACTATCTGTGCTGAGCTCTTCAGCAGCCAGATCGACGGAGCAAATCTACTCTTCTCCAATGGGTTCCTTTGTTGAGCTCTGACTTGATAGAATAACTTGAAAATGAGACCACTTTTTATCCACCGGCCTTCTTCTCTTTCTAAACCTCAATTCACGCTTGGAGACGCACAGATCCTAGGGTTCAAGTCTTGGGAGGATAAAGGTGGAACATGGAGCAATGGGGGAGAACACGAGACGAAAAATCCCAATAGTGCAAACTTAAGAGGTGTCTAGTGATCGAGATCATTGCCTCAGCTTCAATCCTTGTGTCAAAAACGATATAAACACATAAGTATTGCTACGTTTCATTTCATGTAAGATGATTAGTGGTTGGTTTTAGCACTACCTTTGATCTGCCTCAAGGGGCACTGATGCTTTTAGTGGATAAAAACTCAAGCCATTAAAGATTTCAATAGGAGACATGAATGTTGCGATTCGTTATTCCAAATAACGGGCTAGAGGAATTACTCGTCAAATTTATATGTCTCGAGCTTCCTCGTAAATATTGAAGAATATCCCATAAATCGAGCTTTGAAGGCTTAAGGATGTCTGAAGGTCGGTGTTGTTCTTGGCAGCAACTACCGACCTTCAATATGCGGCGATGTATCTACAGCTGAAGTAGAAAAAAATCCGTTCCCGATTTGAAGATTATTCCATTGTGAAGCACGATACAATAATGCCGGACAAAGACTGAAAACCATTCGATTCATGGTTTCATAATATCCTGTCCTTTTCTGCCTCTACAAAGGCACGGGTACAGAACAGTAGAGTTCTCTTTATTCAGCGATAAATCAAAGTAAACCCCCAAATCCAGTCAAATCCAAGCAAAATTCAAGATTCCTTTTCAACCAAACATGTGCTGAGTTCGAATATCTCGGCTCAAGCGAGAAAAACGTGGAATGAACCATAACGACTTACGTAAAAGAAATGTATCCAATCCAGGCTTAGAAACCACTCGTACATTGTACAGTATTAACTTGACGAGAGAGCAGTACTCTAGCCAAATCTGTATCCAAGGAGCGTTTTGCTTGGTGGAGTATTTTTAGATTAAATCTTAAATCTCGACCGTCACTTTTTGATGATCGAGTACGATGAATGGACTCGCGAAATTCAGTTGACGAGAGCCAACCATTCTGAAGGGTTCTGAAGGCTGGTAAATGACATTTTTTGCTGCACTTGCTGGTCCAAGTGAGACAGAGGGCACTTGAATGGACGGCAAGATACCGACCAGACCAATGCGAGCCTCCCCAAGGGCCCGGCCATGAATAAATAGCCATGGCTTCGAGGATAAAACATTGGCACGACATGCCTCCTCTATTGGTTCCACATCCCAAGAACCCAATAAAGGGGTCTTTGGCAGCTGGAAAATAAACTTTTGACAGCCGAAGATAGTGGCGGTGGGTGGGCCAGAGGGGAATTAGGGTAAGCAGACTTTTGTTCTCGCCCAAAGCATTGGCAGAGATTTAAATTGGACCATTTAAACCCTAAAAATGACTCAATAAGCCATAAAAAGCTTTACGAGACTTGCCTTGGCCCAGAGTCGTTTCTTCACTTCTCTTCTCTCTCATTGAGTGTGTACAATAGAAGGGTCTACTAGTTCATACTACAAGAGTCCTCTCCTCCTCCATCTCTGCGTAGTTGAAACGTTCATAGTGGACGAACACTATGGACCCACCGACCCATCTGGTTCATCCACCCAAGCCCTCCGACCAACTAACTCTTTTTGGGAGCCCTGTAAAGTGTCCCTTGTTTCCCTCCATTGCACTGGTACTCTTTGTACTTCTGCTCTTCTGTGTCCGGGTTTTCGGGTAAAGAAAAGATATGTGACGGCTTTTCTAGCCTGCTTAAAGACCATCTTTGAGCTTGGCCTGTCTTAGACATGAGAGGAAAAGAGATTGGGCGGTATTCTAGCTAAAGCGGATAAGAAAGAAATTATCCCCTAACAACTCACCTCTCATATTAGAACACGAGATTAATGAGGCGAACAATGCATGTCTCCTAAAACTACCGTTCCAGGTTCCGCTTATGCAAAGCTTCTTGAAGGCTTACCAGAGATAACAATTCATCTATCCAGACACTGCCGGATTAGAGTTGAGACCTTGCTGCACAGAAATGAAGACAAATAACGTGGCATAATAATAGCAGCGCCGCGATGTTTCGTCCCGTCAAAAAACTTTAGCGGAGACCAATTAAGCAATGAAACCCGCTTTACCTTGGTCTTGGCCAGTTTTTTCGGCAGGAAGAGTTCCAAAGAAATGAGGTTTCTCTCACAATTCGATGGTTTATTCGTATCCTTCTCTTGAATGGAACCAAATCCAAGCCTGCAAATTGCAGTGAACGCTTTGTTTGCAGTTGCAATTGAAATTCGATACTCGTTTTCCGCGGTATCCATAACTAGCTTTGCTCCGGGAGCCAAATGGCTCAATGCAAATGCTTGGGAGCATCCGAGTGAAGGCATTAGGGCTCAAAAAAGGCGTACCCGATTTTGGCAAGGCTACGCGAGAAATGTGACAGGAATGATTTACGTCAAAGCCACTCGAGATATTCGAGAAAACAACACCAATGTCAACGCCGGGACATCCAAGTTGCTAGTTTTTGGATCTGTACGTTAGACGATGTTTTGTGACAAATTCTAGTTTCACCTGAGACATCTCTCATGGATATGTCACGTGTCAATCCAACAAGCACTTAGGTATACGAGAACTTTTGACTGGAAATAGTTAAGAGGCCAAAGTGACAGTGTTGGTTGTGTACGGAAAGAAGGCTTGATTCGATGCACTTTGTCCGTCCTCGGAGGCCAGTTCTTCTTGGACTTTTTTCCTTTTGCTCTTTTTGCTCTTCCCTCTTTGGCGGAAAGATACAGTTCTGAAAATGGACTCCACGTCGTTGAGTGAGATGCATCCTTTGTGTGAGAAGCTCTGACGGTAGGTGGTGAAAGAGGTTTGCAAAGGCCAATATGCTCTCTCATGGCGACAACGATAGCTAGCGGGCTAACAGATGACTTTGTAACCCTCGAAGGATACCTCTCGATAATGGGAAAGTTGTTAGTGCCAACTGGGATTCACTCTCAAGTGCAAAGAGGTCTATCTACCATTGGATTTTACGCAGGCCTTCAACGTCGAATAAGAAGGCTGCAAATCTTTGAAAAATCGACAAATCATGGCCGACATATAAAGGAGGCAATTTATCAAGCAATATAATTTCGATTGACTGAAAGGGGCCTGTCAGTCCTGACGAGACTATCTCGAAAACTTTGAATTTCCAAGACATTATTCGAACGTCACATTCTGTTTTTGGCCAGAGATTGGACTATTTTGCCAAAATGAAAGTGAATACCATTTGAAGTCATGTCACTCTGGTTCCGTTCAGGTATGTTTAAAAGATGCATAGCTGAGATTGTTGTTTCCATTAATATCAACTTCAAAGGCAAACAAAGCTTCATTCATTTGTTTTCTCGTTGGCCGGCTTTTCCTTAACGTACTGCACAGTATCTATCCAAGGTTGCATGGATTTGATGCTGAATACCACAGAAAGCAGGTCGTTAGTGTCCTTCTCACTTGGAAAAGTTTTTAACCCGTTTGGGTTCCCATGGGCATTTGACAGGATTATTCAAGGTTTTGTTTTCTACAGCTTTTAGAGCAATGGGATGTCTGGTGAGTAATCCATGGGCCAGGCCGTAAAGACCAAGAAAGTTTGCTTCAGCGTTTATGCCAGAGCCAACAGTGGATTCTACCATTAAAACTGCTCCCCAAACGCTCTTTTCTGCGAAACTCTTCAAAAGGCCACCTGGGCAAAATTTGACGCCCTTTTATGGCCTAACGCACGAGAAATGGACGGCGTCTTGCAATGCAATGAGCATTGCAAACAAAGGCCATTAACAGAACCATGAACAAAGGCTCAAGAACATTTGGGCTCAAAGACTCCTGCTCATAGTACTCAATCACGAAAATTTGAGTTCAGGTACTATATGAATGGAGTTGTGTATGAAGTCAAAGAAGCGCAACAGCAAACTTTGGGTCTTATACACAAGAAGGAAGAAGGCCTGTTTGTTGGAGAGAGCGAGTGAGTGAAGAAAAGAATACTCTGGCCAACGTCATTCTGCGGCAGTTTTTTATTGTTTCTTTTTTGCGCTGGAAGATCATAGAAGCAACAATATTTGCGGATTCAATAAAAACAGCTCTGCAGAGAATAAACCAGTGGTTTTAGTAGCTTCTAATGCCATAAACGGATGAAGGGAAGCCCATGATACGTTATGACTTCCCATTCAAAGGTTTCTTTGAATTGAGAAACTTAAGGGCTGGCTCCGCTCTCATGTCAATGTTATTGACTTTCCGCCGTCGCACATAAAATAATGGCATTCATCGATACCAGCCACCCTGGAGCAATATCAATCTCATCTATCTAAGGATCCTTCCGATCCAGATGGCCACGATTGCTCTCTAATAACTGCAGAGAGACAAACTTGGCCCATCTTGTTCGGGGGAAGGCTGTAAAAAGAAATTTGCCGTGAAACCACCTTCTCGAGTGACTTGTATTTTGGCATTGGCTCAATGATTCATTGACCATGAACATAGCCAAACCATCTCGTTCATGAAGACTGACAAGCTCAATAAATCATAGAATAACCTCGGCAACCACAACAGCATGGCCCAACGAGGTTTCCGCGGCCGAGGGTAAATTCCACAAGATACTGGAGACCACTACTGAGATTTCTTCCAAAGAGCCTGGCCAATGAATCCCTTTGGTCACTCGGCCACTCGAGACTTGGTGGCTATTACTTAGTAGGGGCTATCAATAAAGTTAAATAAGATAGTCGGGGAATGGAGAGCTGGAGAGCCTTTGCTAGATACCAGCTCTTCATAGGCACTAATTGGGAGGACCATTCTCATATTCGCGAGAGCCTCTTAGTATTCGAGATGCGTGTCCTTTCTTCCGGAGAGCGTAGGGAGCCTGGATAGCCCGACAATGTGGTGCTCTTTTCTCTTGGGATTACCATGAATATCTACGTTCACGATGCCCACTATTGCTATTCAGGGATCCCGCCAACATTTGCTACATCCAGTACAATTCATAAGCCTAAAACCCGCTCAGGATTGAAATCAATATACAAATTTCACCTGAAACATGGATCCCTGACAATCATATCCTCATGTAGTTCGTGGAACAAATAGGGGAAAATGGCCCTTCGGCAACCCTTTTCAAGGAAATGTTGAGACACAGATACGTACTCGCAACGACTGAATGTCAGGTCCGGAAACAATGTGATATGGACTTAGGAAATGGTGATAAAATTGGCCCTAAACCTATTTGAGAGCAGTGGAACGCACGACCTTCACCATCTCATTGTGCCGTATCTACTGGCACCGTCGGCCGTTGAAGAAACCTGACATTGGTCGAGAGAGAGGCTCTTAAGAAGAGAGCCTTGGTTCGTCTAGTGCGATATTTTTCCGCCAAGGTAGGCCAAGTGTTGGAAGTGGAGAAGGTCCTTCCGGGGATCCATTCGGTAGGAAATGGGCTGGATTCCGGCGAGGCCTGCCTAGCAGCATGGGAAACGAATGTGGGTCCGTGGCCTTTCAATCTAGGTGGTATGTTAGCATACTTGGTTTTTACTCTTGTTTGTATCATTAGGATTGAGATTGACACGCCAACTATTTCGGAAGGAACCAGTCAGTAATGGTTTTGGGGTAAATCTTGGGGAACTGGGTCGATAGGGAAGCTTTTCTTTGGTCTTTGTTCAAGCTCCTTTGCACACCAGGTCTCGAAGGAATTGTTCCTAATGAATCCAGATAAAGAGGAATTAACATGGGATTCAGCCATGCGTGCCCATTTCCAAGGATCAACCCGAATATAGAGCCACAGCCTCAACCAGTCGTCCATATATAGTACATGCACATTCACATGTGTAAGATGTTTAAACGGTGGCGCGCAATCCCACTCATTCGAGGAAAATTCGGAAGTACGTTTGCTGTACTTGGCCATGGAGGTCTGCCTCGGGGCGACTCTGTTATATGAGCCGTCTAGTAACGAGTCCAATTTCCAATTAATGGGGGACACAAATTGGGCGGGGAACTAACATTGACAGGCACTCTCTTGGGCACTACTACCCTTTCTTGAACTTTCCAAATATGATCTACTCTACCATGTTCCAGTCCAATTACAGCCCATTCATGTTATTGACAAGAATCCGGATTTTAAGGGAAACCGTTTTTTTTATTACGTCGAAGTGAAGCATGAGAAACTTTGAAAGGGAAATTTGCCTCAAAAATAATTTTGGAAATTTAGATCAGTCATTTACACCTTCCGCCAAGATCGGGGTCAAATCATAAGTGTGTTTATTGCGACTTTTTTACACGTCATTAGGAAATAATTATTTGTTACTGATGTTATTGTATAGGATCTCTGAAATGAAGCTTCATAACATTTTGTGGAATTTAGCAACGCCTGAAAGAAAAATCGTCTCACTCTTATAACAACCTTTTGTGAGTATCCACCTTCCATTCTCGTCTTTTCATCCACTGACAATGCCCTAAATCTCGGGAGGACTTAGACAGACGGATCAACTTAAGTACAGGTTATCCCAAAAGGTTTCGCCGGTTCAATTTTTTTGTAAAATAGCTAGCACCTTTTGCAACTTGATTGCTATACTTCTCAAACAGTATTATAAAATAATGAGGCATGTGTTTATTCATATTTATTCGCAAACCTGGATCGTACAGGCAAACGGTATTCACTTTCTCCCCTCTGAATTTCCGTCTATACCCATGCATCTTCAAAATATGTATGACCCTTACCAAGGCAGAAGTTTTTGACTGAAGCCAATGATTCTTAACATCACGTGGACAAACAGTTTCAAGGGACTGTGATCTGTCCTTATGACCGACTTTCAAATATGTATTCATTCTCTTTTTAATGTGCTTTAGAAAAACTCGATACATTTTTTTTCTCCTCCGTTTGGAAGCTAGTTTAGACTATTTTGGCCGATTGTAGACTGTCACAACAAAAACTCTGCTATGTACGTACATCATTAATATACCAACTTGACTAACCAATGTTATTTATCTGTGTATTACATTTCTGATTGATTGTGTTGTATTCCAACCAAGCGTTGGTTTCTCCACCTTTACTCTTCTAGACAGTTCCGAATGCCTTAATGCCTTATAGGCATTTCATGGGCTTTCTGAAAGGGGCAAATTTATCTTCTTTAAAAATATTCTTTTTGTTTTTGGACAATTTGAAACAGCTCTGAAGTAGGTGTGGTTTTTGTATTGATTTGGAATCGGCAAAAACTTAGGGGACATACGGTACCCAACAGATCCTTCAGATTGCTAGAGTTTGCCATTCGGAAATTGAATTAAGTGTGGATTTGCCTTCTTATCACAGGCAAGAGTCATTTTAACGAGATGTTATAGAACTGTACTGTACTGCAGGTTTGAGAACGCCACTCCCACTTCGTTTTCGCGAGAATATTGAATTTTTTACACGACTGAAAACTTTCCGCGCGTGATGCTTTGGTTTTAAATTTGCAACGAATATTTTCTTCCACTTTTAAACAAATTCTCATGGTTTCTTCCCCAATGTCGCACAAGTGATATATTGCAACAGTTTTAAGACCTGCCAAATTAAATGTAACGATTATCTGTCCTCCTCTCGCTTGTGCAGTTGTGAAACAGAAATGAAAGTTGCCTAAGGTGATGTTGTAGAATACAAATGAGTGGGTTTCGTAAAATACACCTACCTTCATGCCTTCCACTTGTTCCTCCTTCTCGCTCGTTTTTTGGAACAGTAAGTAGTCAGGCTCAAATAAAGAGGACAACAAGGGCTTAAATTGAAATTCCAGGCTCCCCCTGTTCGCCCCCCGCCCCAAAAAGAATTAGTTTGACCTTGTGCTCTTATCCTGGGTTATTTCTTTCCAACGTTACTACTAACGGAATGACGAACTCAGAAGGAAACGAACAAAAGGCCAAGATGAAACCCACCACGATTTGGCACAAAAACAGCCATTTGGTCCCTATACTATTGCGTACGTGGCATTCTCCTTGGCCTGGACCAATTCAAAGAGATTTGTCATTACGTTCCTCCATCCCGCAAGCCACAGATTTAGCATTGATGTCGCTCTATCGCCCACTCCAACAGTCAGATGAAGAGATCTTAGACTTGACGTATTCCACCAACGAGTCCAGTTGGTTTGAATGACATCTCTTAATACCTTCCTCGGAATTGCACGAAGGATTGTGCCTGACATGGCACTTCCACTTCCGCTTTTCTTCCTTCATTAAATGCTTGTGTTCCAACAAGAAGTCCCCCTCCTTCCTCTCTCTCTCTGCCTCTAAAGTGGTCTCAACCAACAACTTCTGGTGGAAATGGCCTCATTGTAGCCTTGGGGATTTCTTTAAGGTCAAGCCCAAGAAGATTCGCAAGAAAGACCAACGTTATCAGATTGGGATGCAATGACTCTCAGACAGGTCTACTTGCGGGGAGCTTAGCCTTTGATGTTGTTAGACCATTCATTTGGCTTTTTTTCCCGTGTAACAGTAAAGACATCTTTTTCGCAAGTGCGTACTACAATTCTTCCCCCAGTTGTACATTGCAAACTTGTTAACTGACAGTAAAATGTATTTTAAACTGTTTTATTGTCGGTAACAGCTTAGCTCATAGGCCAGCTATTAGCCGGATTTGCCTAGTGTTTTGAGTTTGGGACATAGAAGCGGGAAAGAAGGATGACGTCACCTTCAAATTTTGGGAAGTTACTTGCTCTTTTGAGGCTTCATAGTTCTTTGTTGAGGGATTAAATTAGAGTTCCAATAATCTAGCCATAAAAAAGAAAAAAAAATCATTTAGCATTGTCATTTTATAAGCTGTCACAAGTTTACTCATTAACATGCTCTAAAAAAACTTTTTACCTGAAAAAAGCCATTTTTGTATTTACTTTTTCCTCTTTTAGAACTTTCTATTTTTACAAAAGACTTTTTGAAACCTTAAAAATGTTTTTTTTGTCTAATAGTGTACTTTGCATTTTGGGTTTTTTAGTACCTCTACTGTGTTGAAAAGTGCCCTAGTGACCTCCCAATATTTGTGCTGAGCTCATTTCATCTTTCATCAATGATTAATTCGTTCCAAAACGCATTTTGGTTGACGGGCCGACCTGGCCGTTAAATGCAGGGTTGGTCTGAAAATTTGTTTAAAAACTTGTCCAAGTCAGACTCCCTTTTGTAAAATTGAGAAAATATGTAAAATGTCGAGCTCACTAATTGGATTAGTGATCGCCAAATCAATAAGTTTCATGAAAAATCCGTTCTGCGATTTCATGTGTAATTTAAAATGATACTTAACTACATATTACACTTACAAAAGCAAGAAATGTACCTCGAGGTACATTTTCTCAAACGTCTGACAAGAGCTTTGAATAATTTGAAAGAATGATGAAGTAATGGATAATGCGCTCGTTTGACATGCAATAAGATAAAGCAAGATCTAGGGGAGTTATTTGATATTCACGGTAAGTTTTTTTCATTTTATGCTATATCCAAAGTTCTGACAGAAGCTTTCTTGAGTTAAGATTATATTTCAAAGTTGGTCAATGCAACCACAGACACAAATTGCTGATGGAGATACGTTTGAATGGTGGTAGTGAGACACATTCTCTATTAGCTAGCTCAACAACCTGTGGAATAAAATGCAAGTGTGTATTTCCGAAGGTGTCAACTGTGGCAAGGTCGACTTTGGTCTTGGGAATGCCAAGGAAGGCTCAAATATTTTAGACCCTACTAGAATATTTATGACCATCACATCATGATGTATTGTATGAAAAGTATGTGTACCATCATGATGCGCATCTTTACGACCCCACATGATGATATTCAGTTTTAACAGGCTTTTGGCTCGAGGCGAGGTCGAAAATTGCTCTGTTTGCGGCTAAAAAGCCATTCAAGACCTCCGAACTCGCGAAAGTTAGAAAGAAAGAAAAATGAAAATGCGTGGAGTAAAGATCGATGTCCCAATCTCTTATGTGGCATATTTTATGATGTTCCAACCACAAAGTGCGTGCGGCATACCAAAACCTGTTCCAACTCATTTCCACTCTGTCATTTTGATTGGTATTAGGTTTGCCTCCAAGTGAAGCAAACCCAGTTGATTATTGAGAGTAGATTAGGGATTTTCAATCTCCAGCCCGCTTTTTGATGGCGTTGATGGTGGAGATGAAAAAAAAAATGATGATGAGCAGATCCTTGCTCAGCAAAATAGAATCAAGATCTGCCGCCCCCATCGTTTCCCATCGGGCTGACGCTGAAGTTGACTACTATAGATTAGATAGGCTCCCTGAGAAATCTTGAAATTCTCCCAGAATTCTCCCCCTAATTCGGGTTTTCAAAGGAACCTCGTGCGGAGGAAGAAAAGAGAGACGGATAGGAACAGGAAGAGAGAGAGAGAGAAAGCGAAGACGTTCCAATTCCAAGTGGAAAAATAAAACATGGCCGAAATGTCTAGGGATGCACACAAGTTAAATATGTTTGTTGACTTCCACCATTTCTCGAGGGAAATGAGGCGAATGCATCTCCCTTCAATTTGGAGCCCAACGAGCCCACTTTTCAAAGGCCTATATCTGCCCACCAAAAACGGATCAAGTTCAACACACCCACTCTCGACCCTGGTTGGTCCTCTCTCATCCATCTGTTTCTTGCCACATTATCAAATGGAAATATTCAAGATGCACCCAAAGGTGTCCATGCTCAGTTCTCGGTTTCCATCGCTTCGTAAAGACATGAAGACATGGGGAAAAACGAGCTCTGAAGACGGATGTGACAACATGATTGCACAGATGCATCCTCGCTTTTTGTCACATGCTTCCAACCAACAAGGAACGATGAGGAAACAAAGTTTGATTGTGGTCTAGTGGGTTGAAATTCAATTCCTTTCCAGTAAATACAAACGTTGATTGGGCCCTTTGGAAGGAATTAAGACTGGAATAAAAGCCACCACCATCTAGCCTTTCGGGTGCATTCCACCAGGCCTGAGTTGGCATAACATGGCGAGTTTACCCAAGGATAAATAAGTTCCTCGGAAAAAGCTACTTCCAGCCACAGGCAAAGTTGTCAAGTTAATGAAATTGACTAGATCTGCTAGGTTGATCTGGCTTTGAAATTCATCAACTTCTGTAAAAATGGTCCGGGCTTTAGAATTTGTGGTTTTTTTGCTCATTTCGTTCAAATGTCATGGCCAGAAACCATGTCAAGTGCATGCCATCAGTTCTCACCTGAGGATCTTCAAGAAAGGTGGCCAATTTCCCCCTTAACCTTGACGACTGGCACTTCAAGGAATATTGACTCGCTACAACGAGATCAGGCTCAAGATATTATTTCCCTCTTGATTTTGGTAAAGTAGATTTTTGTGGAAGATATCTCGGCGACGGATAATGAAAAATCAGTAAATCGTTCAACTGATGAGTTCAATTTTATGCCATGGCACTGTCAAAACGATTTGGATAGCATAGGGTTGTTTTAAACTATATTTTAGTCTTTATTGCGAGAATGCCTCATTGGGTCCGTTGATTTTTACTATATTACAATATATACAATTCAGCCTGATGTATTGAGTCTTGTCTCATACTGGATTCAAGGAGCGCCATTGGAGGCGATGATCCACTAGAAAAGGGGGGGGGGAGACCTAGGATCGAACCCATGAACCCGAGTTTTCGCTCGGTCGCGCGTTAAGCAACTGCGCTACAACCATCTCCCTTTCCCTTTTCATCATTTAGTGGTTGCGGTTAAAACCAGATTGGGATTTAACTTGTTTTTGTTGCTATTTATATTGTTGCTTTCTATATTGCTAGAGAGCAAATAAAAGTAAATTGATTGCCACCGTATTGTAAACACGCTGCCAGAAATATTCGTTCCTCTTGAAGTTGCTAATGTTGCAAATAGTAGTAATATTTGCTTCATGGTCCTAAAATATTGCTATTTACGAAATATCACCAATTCACACAAGTTCAAAACCGTTCTGTCGATGCTTTTTTTTTGACTGAACACCATTTCGTTCGTCCTCGATAAATTCCGCCTGCTCCACTTGCAGTAGCATTGGCCATGGAGTACGCTAGTAGTGGAGAGGAAAGCTCTCTGAAACCTCGCTAGAAGACGTTTCAGTATTGCGTTACCTCTTAATCGAGGATAAACGTTAAGATGGAATTCATTGAGCACTCTCTCAGCGGGAATGCATCTGATCAGGAGGTAACTCATAGCTTTACAAAACCTCGCTAGAAGACGTTCGAGCTTCAACCGAGCTTTCCTCTCCAGTATTGAAGCACTCCATGAATTGGCCCACGTTAAATGTTTTTTTTTGGTTTGGTTTCTTTTTTCACGGGTTAGACGGCATTTTTATTCTTTAGAAGAAAGGGTAACGATTTGAAAAATTTCCAAGGCATAATCTTTTTAATAATGTTTAGTTGATCTTGATGTAAAGTTCTGCATCAAAAGAAATCTTACATAAGACAGAATGAGCTTCTCCAGAAAAAGCTGGCAGGCATTGCAAATCTGAAGTGAGCAAGACTCCAAAAGTTGTTAAAAACCATGCCATTCAAAATGAATGAAACATATACAAGAAAGCAACTCAATTTGTCAAAATAAAGTATTCTATTTGAGACAATTACATTTGGAAACATGATTTAAGGACCAATCGGAACGGATTTCTTTGTCAGTGTATGGAATCATCAAGGAATAGTTATATATCCAAAACAAGTAGCTTGATAGACAAAGTGCTTGTTACCAAATGGCACCCTTGGATGCATAAAGACAGTAATATTGGTGAGCACCTACAAAGGTCTACCCAGTGGAAACCATTGGGCCTTTGAAATTCTATTTTGGGTGGATCTTAGGGTTCATTTGATTGGTTCCTCTCCAAATTACCTGCATTAGTCATGTTCTATCAATGTGTCTGGTTGGCTTGTTACTCAAGACGTTGTCGTCCTTATGGCGCAGGAAAATTGACATTTTTTTTGGTCCAGCACAAATTAATACATGTCAATATTCTCTTTGGCAACAATGTCAATGGCTTTCAAAGCGGGTCTCCATTGTTCCGTCCACAGAAGTGTTGTACCAACAACAATCTCTATGGCTTGAAAGTGGAGCACGGCCTCCTGTGAACCAAACATGTGCAGCAATGTGTGTACTCATGTTCAACGGGTTCCCCAAACAAAGAATTTGTCCCGACACCCATGGAAATGTAGTTTTCTTTTATCGACCTCTGTATGATTCATAGAAATGGCAAAGATAGCTCATCAAACATTCAACAACCCAATCATTTAGATGTAGGATATTTCATCGAGTCAATTTCGATTTTGCAGAGCTTTGTCATCGCAATGTTTCATGATCTACTTTTTTGTTCATATTTGTTGGATTTACAGAAATCATCGTCAAGTTCAAGTGAAAGGCTTTCTGATTTGAATTAAGAGGTGTCTTTCAATGACACCTTAATGAGTGCTTTACGTAGACCGTAGACAGGTCCATATGTCCCTTGGGAGCCTTAGACAACTCTTGCGACCATGGGCTAAGTGCCTTCTATTGTTTGAAGGCGCTCTTATCTTGTTCCAATTTCAATATTCGGGGCCGAATGCCTTTGACACATCTCCAATATTTTCGTGCATGAGAATGGAAGAACGCCAGTGATAAATATCATACAAAACTCTAGCTACTCCCAGATATAGATAACTACAGTACTACAGTATCTAAGGCACACACAAAAAAAAATTAGATGTATCATTCGAGGTGCATATTTAATTCTTACCAAGTTGAAGAGCGGGATGGAAATAAACCGAGATGATGAAAGTGGTTAGTAAGTGATGACTGAGCATTGCCATTTGGAACCGATTGGAACTGTATCTCAAACTGGTGGCCATGATGTTCCACAAGCCTCTCCCTTGAAATCACAGGGGAGCAAAGTACATCCAGATCAAGAAGCACAACCTTCCCGAAGCGCAAGAGATGGGACTAATTTGCTCGTCTTGGGACGTGTTCCACAAACAAGTTGGGAGGGTTTCTAGTATCTTAGTATCTAGTCAAGCTCTGAGGTTTCAGGGTGTTCCACTTGGAGGCTTCCGCGATGCCATTGTTCAACAAGGTCCTGTATCAAGCCTGAAACAAAAGCGAAAACGGATTTATGAATAAGAAACCCCTTCAAGCCCAATGCAAACTCCCCATTGGCATGGAATGTGAGCCAGGGATTGAATAGCATTTATTACGTCGGAAAGAGATGTTCAAGCACAGCAGCACTCTGGTTCCTCCTTAACGGCAAGAGTGTTTTTTGTCTCGGTGCCTACCGAAATCTGGCTCGCCAAGTCCACCAGCTTCTTGAGTGTGGGTGTGAAAACCGTGAATATTGCCAAAAAACATTCCATATTTCTTCCCTCCCAAAGCTGTTATGCTCCTTTACTTCTTCGAGTTGGGTCCAAGCCGTTGGTTCGTTCGTATCTTGGTTCGTTCCTTCGCTCTATTCCTTTATCCCCTCTCTTTTTCAAATTGAATAGAGCCACTCACGGCGTACTGACACTTTATGAGACCGGCCTCTACTTTATGCACGTTTTCGTATGCAATGTCTAATGGTACGGCCAACGAGGCCACGATGAAGTCCTCCATCTATTTCGAGTCGGTCCAAGATCCAAGTGTGCGAAGCTTCGGCGTAAAAGTGCACCGAATATTGCGTACCACGATTTGACAACACTTGAACCTCGGCCTCTGAAAAGAAACCATTTTACAGGGATGCCATACGTGAAGGTCGACCGGAGAAGGGGACAAATGGAGTGGTCGAGACAAAGGTGATGGGTGGGTCAATCCGTATGAATGCAAAGGTCGGAAATGAAGGAACTAAATCGATCACACTCCTTTTTGGCTAGTTTTCACCAATATCAGCCATGACCTTGGTTTTTAGGGTTGGGCCGAGTTTTGCACTAGCCTGGATTTTGTGCGAGTCTAAGACTTTTTGATCCGATGAAGATCTACAGTCTTAAGCAAGGCTAGGAGTCTGTCGGTTATCAGTTAATACCCTTAGGTTATCCCTAAAAAAACTTAACTTTTTGTTGGGTTTGTCTAGTAGATGGACAGACTGATGACCTAATGTCTGGGGTTTGCATTAAGTTTGACTGGCGTGCGACTGACAATTAAATGAAGAAGTGACCTCAATGGCACTCACTTGAGTATGCCGTTTACAAGGAGAACGATATGTTTTCGTTCTGACAATACCGTCCAAATCACGAGTCTTTTGTGCTTCATCTCCAAAGGGAGGGCACTCAAGCAATTCAGCACTAAGCTACTTCAATGGGCGGAGGAGGACCCATAACTGACTCGGTGGAGAATTAGCTGCCAGTTGGTGGAGAGAAATGCACAAACACAATGGCTCTGGACTGTTTTTCTCTACAATACAAATTAGAGGGGACTCGTAAGGTTCGGGCAAAAAGGAATCTCCCTTTGAAGGTCGGCTTGTCCGAAAGTGACTACCCAAAAACCATTTCCTGGAGGACCAGGAAGCATGTGTCCCACACGCAGGAGGGATGTCTGTGGTGAAAGCAGACGACATTCTTCCCTTTATTTGTTGCTCCAGCGTTTCTCAATAAGGCCAAAATGAGTACTTTTAGGATGCTGGTTTGACGGAAAGCGTTAGAATGGTTAAGATTTAAAGAAATGTTTGGTTTAAATTGGTGGGAGATTGAATACCTTTTGATGGCGTGAGGTGAATCTATTGTTCAATTACTTGTAACCACGTCAATCAGATTCAGAAAATCGCTCTAAAGAATGGTGTGTCGAATGAATGAGTTTTCATACAATAAAATGAAAAAACATCTCATCGGCCTCAATATGTATAGGCCCGAAAAAAAGAGATTGGATCAATCCTCCTTTGGTTTAGATGTTCCCAGATTCGACCGTGCCATATTGGAAGAAGCCATGAATCACTGTGGTCCTCCAGACTTCGACTTATCCTTGCCAAATCGTTGCATCTTGTCTGGGCACGGATGATTGAGCTGGTTCCACTTTGAGGAATATGTGACACGTTGGGCCCGAAAGTAGAGTGTTCCTCCCTCCCATTTGGTTCACCCAGTTTTGAAATTGGGTCCCATTCTGTGTTCTTCATCCATCCTTCCCAAAAGGGGCCATTTACTTAAACAAACCATCAAGACCACCGAAGAAGGAGGAGGAGAGAAGGGACGGCCTTGGGAACGCTTTGGGTGCACTTTTTCAAACTAAATTTGAATAAGACCTTGTTGAAAACGGATGGTTCTCCCTGTTCTCTCTCTCTCTTCTCGCTCTTCTCGCACTTCTCGCTCTTCTCACTCGCGACATCATGCATGCGCCCATAAGTGATCGCAATGAAGTTCCAGGTCTTTCCTTGATGGAGAGCAAACAATCACTCGGAGTTTCCCCCAATCTCATCTGGCCGATTGGACCATCGAGGCCAACTAGGATCAAGCATAAATTGGCCAAGAAGGCCAAGAGGTCTTCTTGCACTTCGTTTTTATTCAGTACAATGCACTCTAAGGATTTTTATTGTGGTGATGGTGGCCTTTACAACCACCACTAACCACTAAGTGCACATTTATGGCCTGATGGCAGGGTTGCACGACCCACCATGCCTCAACCATCACCCTTAAACTAAGGAGACTGACTAGCGAAACCAAAACCAAGCTTCAACAACTTTTGCAGTTGGCTTAAACGTGGTTCAACACCGTCAGGCCCTGAAGGAAGAAAATGGCAAAGCTATTGGCTCCGTTCCAGGCAATACACACTACACAATGGCACAGATATGCATTTATTGGAACACATTTCAATATTTGCTTTCAGACTGCCAAGTAGGGAATTCTTAATCGAAAACCACCAATAATCTAGCCTTGTGATTCATCGACCTGCCCGTCAAATATCAAATCGCACTTAGTACGACGTACACTATGTGCCTGTATTGCACTCGCTAGTTTGGGCATTCAAGAATCTGATGTTTCTCAAACTTCTTCCCTTGACGTTTCAGCAAGGTCCAACCTACATGTACTCTTTCGGTTATTAAGGTATGATGAAATCAAAGCCCGTGTTACAAAATTTAAAGATAAATCTAATTCAAAATTGGATAATTCCTGAGGGATTTCAAACTGGAGCGAAAAAAATGATATGCGCCGCCTTTCTCTCAGGTTCGTATTTATTTCAGTCGAAGGAGGAGAAGTTGAGTCAAATTCTTGTTGGTTTTGGTTTTGCGGTGAGGGAATACAGCAGCCAATTCTGGGCTCCAATTTCGTCGCGAAATGGATTGCCAAGTAAGTAGCTTATTTATCTAAAACGGAGGATTCTACCGTAGGTTAAAAAGTAAACAAATAGGGACTTGTCATCAGATCATCTCCATATCAAAAGAATGGTTGGCTAAAAATCTACAAAAGCGGTGTCTCAAAGAAGGTGGAAGACTAGATGGAAGCGGATCATATATAATTGCCAATCAACGGGAGACAACATGAAAGATAAGAATTCCGAGGTCATCCGTCTTCATCAAGGTGGGTGTCTGGATCTAGTTTTCAAGAAACTCGACCTCGGTGAGAAGGAAAATTTATGTTAAAATAGTTTCCATTCCAAAAACATTCCCCGCTTCATCATGAGGATTGAACCATTGGGAGTTTGGCGGAACATTGAAGTCACGAATGGTCTTTTGATGCAATTGTCAAAAGTCATCCGTCGTTCAACCTTGCAGCCTTCGACCTCCAACCCACAATCCAACCCGCTTCGAAAGGCTGAGAAGGAATTTTGAAAGAGGATGATGGTCTGAATTCGGTTTTACAATCTACAGTGGAGAGGCAGCCCACCCATTCAGACACTCTCCAAGTCCCCCTTGTGGTTGGTTGTTCGCATTCATTCACGGCTCACCAACCAATTCTTCCACGAAATTTCGTGACAGAACTCGAGAATTCCATTCTTTTAAAGGCCCCTCTCTCCGCCTCTTCCAACCTGACCAGACACCACACCCGTGAACGTAACACCTTAACATTGTGAAGAAGAGGATTCAAAAGATCTCATTCGGAACAAAGTGCAGTTGCCGAGGTCATGATTTGATCCCTTGATCCACAGTCATGACTGCCAACGGGAAAAAAGGCTGTGAATAACACGAATGTTCCAAGGCTTGGTTGAAAGTTTTTGGGGCAGTGGTGAGCTGTAATGGTGGTCTACCCTTTCAAATTCCACGCACGAGCGCTCGATGATGTGCAATTTTCAATTGAGGTTCTTTAGTTCACATGAAAGGCCAAGTAGGGAAGAGAAGGACTGGGAACGCCTTGCCGAATCGACCGGAACAGCTGCCTCTACATCTCACAAGATGGAGGTCGAGATATGCAAGACTGAGAGGAGGGAAATTGAAATCCTTCACGCTGTACCAATGGTGGCGATGATGATGATGATGCAAATCTTTGGAACAAGTGCACTTAAAGATCTTCACACGGGTCTTTCCGGATGTACGGTACAGCAGTGATGATGATGATGCAAATCTTTGGAACAAGTGCACTTAAAGATCTTCACACGGGTCTTTCAAAATCCTGGGGTGCGTTTTACAC
The DNA here is from genome assembly GCF_007210705.1 of Tigriopus californicus. NCBI lineage: Eukaryota > Metazoa > Arthropoda > Copepoda > Harpacticoida > Harpacticidae > Tigriopus > Tigriopus californicus. The sequence continues at coordinate 8,040,281 of NC_081443.1, forward strand.
AATTGCATTGTACCGGGATTATGCAAGGCGGGAGTTCCGGTCCGAATCTTGAAAAATCATTTTTTTGTGTCTGAACAGGTCTCGGTTTTTGAAATCGAACCAAACCAAAGGTATATATGGCTATTAAATGACAGATTTCAGGAGTAAGGAGTAAAAAATAATTGAAATTAAATCTTCATCCAGCAGTAAGTAGTAATTAGATTTTATTTAAATTTTAAGCCTTTTTCTAAAATTGTTAAGCATTTTATATGATAAGTCTGCTTAAAAATGAACACATATTTTGAAACATTTCGCAAGATCTTAGATAACCCGTTATGACTCAACAAGTTACCTCATTTCTGACCTCATTAAAGCCCATAATTTCAAAATTTGTGTTCTTGAAAGAAGAAATTTTGGTTGAATAGCATTAGGATGCGTTAATGCACCAATTGCGCTCTCTAAATTGTTACTAGAGACCGGCGTAAATATCAGTTTCGCACTTTATCCCCTTTTTTCAATCCCGATCTTGACATTCGCAGTTTTCAAGATCGACAATTGTGCACACGCTGACTATGACTATCAAATCTTTTTGAATCAAAATTGCCCGAGAATTGGTTGAGAAAAGCAAAGGAGTTGAAAAGCATGATGTGTTGAAGCATTTTCGGTATACCACATGTTCCATTTCAATGCTAAGAGGCCTTTGCATAAGAATGTTTTTGCAATAACACCATTGCTAATTAATTATTAATTACTTGAACGACCCTGTTTGTAAAAGAACATGAATAAGGCCAGTAGTCAATTCATCACTATGATCTTTGAGCCAAAATGCTTTTCCATGGAATTGCATAACTTCACTTGAAAATGGCTGCCTATTAATAATTGTTCTTGAATCTAATCTCAAGGAAAGCTGAATACCTTCTGAACCACGTATCTATCGATGGCTCAAGGATTTTTTTCTCTACGGGGAACAACAATTCAGCCAATATAGCACAACCAAATCGTTTTATAAAAACTCTCAATGCTTTTGAAAGAGAACAAATAATGCGAAACTGACGAGGAGCCCGGCTCTCATTCATTGTTGCCCGAGAAACTCCATTTCCTGTTCCTTTCTTGAGACTTGTGTCAATTACAGAGAATAGATTTGGAGCACGGCTTGTCCAATCCTGATAGTCTGGTCATGGACTTGGTTCCAAACAAACAGGACACCACGCAAGCTCGTCAATCCTCACACCTCTTTTTTGAAATGAATTTCATGCAAGTCGGATGACATAGTAAATCCACTGGCAAATCTCTATTGACAGCCCAGGCTTCTCACGTCCAATGGTCGTTCAATAATCCAGACCACAGAGACTAAGGCAAAGACTGAATCCATCGCCAGCTTTGCTCTATTTTTGTGATGATTGCGTCTCGAAATAGGATCGAAAAAGTAGGTGTGACCCGAGTAGATTGGATATGGAGCGATGTCAATTTTTTTATTTATTCAACTTCAACATTAGATGTTAGTTGGGTTACGTTCTTGACAACCGACACTATTTTGCCAAGCGTTATGTTGAAGACACCGATCTATCACGAAACATTCTGAATAGCGACCTTTCAACATAAATAAGCCTAGTTTGGTTATTCATGGGTTGTTCTTTTCTACAATTACAGAGGGACTAATGTCCGTGTTTTGTCAAGACTGTTTACAATGCTTTCAAGGGACATTTCCAAAGAGACTCGCTCGTCTTGTTGCTTGGTTATGTCTGATAAAGGTGTATTGTTTCCCAATGAAAGACTCTCCTGTGATGTGAAGTCTGAACAACTTTTAACGCCGTTCGAGGCAATTTTTCTTTTATGTGAACGAATGAATCATGCAATAAGGTTAATTTGACCATCGTTTAAGGAAGACTTAGGGGTAAACTTTCACTCTTTGTGAGGAAGTAAAACAACGCACGAATAATCAGAATAATCAGTTTGTAAGGAGAAGGGATATTACGCATGCAACAGGAATATTTTTGTTTGGAACACTCGAACATTATAATTATTAGAGCTTGAAAAATCTGCTACGTGCAGGACATTAGGCGTAGTTTTTGTAAATAAATATTCTTTTTTTAACTGTATTATTTGCATAAATTTGGATTTGCTTTCCACCAATCTTTAAATGGGAGAAATCAGAAGAAGTTCACATGTGGAACCCCTCTTGAAACGGTTCGAGTTACCCTTGGCCAAGGGATATCAGCCAACCATTTCTTCCCAAGATCGAAGTTACTTCGTTTCTGGAACTTTTATTGCTCTCTTTTTCTGGGCCTCAATTGACAAAGTGCGTCATCAGTCAAAAGGTCACATAATAAATGAGGAAATGCTCGAGAACGCTCGAGTGCACATTCCAGTTTGATGAAGTAATAAAATTTCAGTCCTCGGCGCATTTCGTTTAAGACATCGATGAAGGCAAGAAGGGTCTGAAATCCCAGATCCATCAGCCTTCCTCTTGGCACGGTATTGCATGCACTCTCCACAGAATGAACCTTAGATTTGCTGAGGTGTAGAGCACTTCAATGCAAAGGTGAATGGAGCAATGGAGGAGGAATGGAGCCATGGAAATCAGTCCCCGTCGACCATAAAACTTGAGAACACGCTTCTTCACTCGATTGGATTCAAAAGATTCCAGCCAAGTGGTCTCTCGAGTGTCCTCCTACCATTTTTAGTCTTGCTTTGTGCTTTATCAAATACGGATGGCAGTACCCTACCTCGATCTGTTTTGTTATTCATAAACCACACCTCATTTCAAAGATCTGCAGTCATTTGTTAGGACCAAAGGTGACAAGCACACTCCACACAAACTTGAGGAAAAATGGACTGACGCCGGCAAATGTTTGTCTGTCCTCCTCGTACTTTTCAAGGTCTGGGTTTGTTAGAGGTAAGCTAACAAATTGACCAACACCAAAAGAGAGCAAGAAAACGAAATGGTTTTCCGAGAACCGTGACATGGCCTTCACGAAAGAAGATTCTGGATTCAAGACATGTCGTCGCAATTCCTGCTTTCGCTTTTGTTTACGTTTACCAACAACACGGCGACTTGTCAGTGTGGGCATTTCAAATTCGTTCATGCTCGTTTTTTTTGATAAAGAGATGGCCCAAAAGGCAACATCGATTATATAAGCGGCCTTTTGTGATCTCAAAGACTAGGCCTTCTCGGCTTGGAAGTGGCCCATGGAGAATGTTTCAGACGTCAAAAACGATGGCAGCATGAGGTTAACTGACTTGAACATATCTTCGCACATGCCATTGCTTCATCAACTCTTTCCAATATACAAGCATACTTGTCGGTGCTAGAGCCCAAGATCCAAACTCAGCCACATGGAACCGTCCCATCTTAAAGTGGAACTGTCTGAGCAGGCTTTGATGGCTTTTGGTGGATTGCAACCTCATATTGGCTCACATGACTGAAAATGAGTTGTTCCCACGAAGCACAGCAATTTGGACAAAGACTTTGGGAGGGAAATATGAAGTAGTTTACAAGGATAAATGAGTAGTGGAGCATGTATGGTAAACGTTCTGTCCAAATGAGCTCACTACAGAACTCACGAAGCTTGTATACTTTTTCTCGAGGTAGGCTTTCATCTGCGACTTTTTAGTTACGTTCTCTTAAATATTCTTGGAGATAGGTTTCATGGTATTTTAAAGTACTTTTGAAAAGTTGAAGGGATCTTTGCGGTCGCCCGTTTCAAAATTTTCGGAATAGAACTTTGCCCATTTCGCACAAAAAATGCGTTTACAATATCGTTAGAGTATGTATATGTAGTATGTTTCGGATGCTTCATTCTGTGGGAGACCGTCAAGGTGACTTCGACAGCAAGGTTCAGAGGGGGAAGGCGGCCTGTCTCGTTTTACTACTCTTTTTTTTAATACTCATTTTGTTACTCCCATGGCCAAATCTCGACAATCCGTAACGGATCTGTACATAGATTATGCATCAAACGATGGGGCCGAGTTGTTTTCTTTTGATCCATTTCAGTAAGCGCCTTAGAAGTTCAATTCGTTTGCACAATTGTGAATGGAATGTGCTTAGCTTTTTATCCTATTTGAGGTTCCACTAAAAGCTCTACTTCCAAAAGCAAAACACCCAGACTTGCCCTCACAATTAATCCAGTAGCAACGGTAGTTTTTTGTCTAAGTTCGTTCTCACTGGCAACCACTACGGTGAATGTCGTCTTTTTCCCATTTAAGACGAATACTGGCTAGCTACTGGTGAAGAACTGTAGAAGCTCAGTTCATGGTCTGGGTCTCTAGACGTTGTACAACTTCATTCGTGGTATCATCTTCTGGAATCCAGCAGACGTCGTCTACATAGCAAATCATGTCGGTATTTGACCATAGTTGCATTTCTGTCACGTGTAACAGCAACAACGTCGGAGCGATTAAAGAGCCTTGCAGATATCCCAACGGATCGGGAGGTTGATGATCCCACTCGTGCTGTTTGACTTCTCGCAGTGAAGTAAGTTCATATCAATCCTCGCTAGAATTGCCCAAATCCCATTATTTTCATCTACATGTCCGAATTTCTGAATCAAAAGCCCAGTTACACAATTCAATTTTGTTCTTCGCCTTGTCTTTCAGCTCCAATGCCGGCGTATTTACAATTATGGCCGTCGCAGCATTTCCTCTGTTGGAAACCGTATTGAGATAACATCACATCATTTTACTCCTCAATCTGCTCCCTGACTAGAGTTTCGAGAATCTTTGACGCACTCTTAAATGGAGCTATTAGGCGAAAGTTACCAATGTCAGTAGTGCTGCCTTTTTTTCACTGTTGCCAGGGAATCATTCACAATTTTGGTCAAGGGCCCCATCACTGCCTCAACCAAGCTCTTAAGCGACCGGCTTAAAATCTCGTCAAGTCCAGACGAGTTCTTGGGTTCCTGTACACCAGGACTTACAACTCTTTCTCTTCGAGAATGGGTTAGAACTCAAAGATCCTCATTGTAATGTTCTTTCAATTTTACAACGCGTCCGTTGGGAGGTCTTCATCGGGTTTCAACCCTACTTGGTCATCGTTATTTTTGGAGAACAACTTGAACTTGAGGTTGGCTTCCCGAAGGGTCAGCACTGTGCCTTTCTCAGCTGTGCTGTTTTCCTTCTTTTTGTCTATTCCGGTCCTCACATTTGAAATTTCACAAAGTGCCATGAACTCGAACTAGCATTCATGATTTTTGCCTCAGCCTGCGTTCTAACGTCTCTGTTTTGAGCAAAGGTAGTTTTCTTCCTTAACGACTTAGTGCTTGAATATCTCTCTTTTTGGCTTTTTCATGTTCTTTGTAAGGCTGAGCTTATTTCTCGATTAATTGAAGTGTGCCGGGGCGTCAGGTTGGATCCTTATTTGCTCCTTATTGAGAGCATCCTTGCTGCGCATCCTCATCCAGTGCGTTACCACCTTCTCTATCATTTTTCAATCGTCTTCTTTGGTGTAAATTTCATTGGCACGATAGCGCATGGCGATTACTCATCTTTGAAAGAATTTTGGTGATTGGTATCACCATCCTTAATGGTATCTTTTATTTGGGATTCGCGGTCCAAGATGCCCCTTTAATTGCAAACGTGTCCCCTTCGGACACTATGGTCAGGTCTGAGAGACTTAAACCGCTTCGTAATGTTGTAACAAGAGCCTTAACAACATATTATTTATCTTCAAATCTGTTTAATTCCAGATTAATGTCCCCAAAGATAAACACTATCACATTGTTGTTAGCGTTTTCAAGATGACCAATAAAAATTGCTGATTGTTCAAATTGTCAAGGTAAGGTTCCACTTGCATCCTGGGATCGCCATTGCCCTAAAAAGACCATGCATTGTATTTTTCCCAGTATTATCCCGACACTCTAGCCATATTGAGGGGAAATCCTCGTCCATTTGAAACGCTTTGTGATTTTCATTGGGCTCTTGGCGGATCCAACTGATGATCAAGTTATTTCTTTTCTGCTCCGTTAATTCGAAGGCTGTGTCCGCGTAATTTGCTCTTCTCTTAGCTTTCTTGTTGATTGCGGCTGTTGGAGTCAGGTCAGTGGTCAGAGATTGAACGAGATGCCTATGGAGCGAGGAAATCGCCAAGATCACAAGGTTCTCCTAATGCTGTTTTTCTTCCACTGCATCTGAACGCTTGGACACCTCAGCGAGCCTTTCTTCAATCCGATCCATCCTATTGTTGACTTGTACGTTGACAATATAGTTTTCACTTACGGTACTGTCGCAGTCAGTGCACGTTATGATGCCCTTCCTCTTAATGAGTTCTTGACAAGCTCAAAACGGTGTCATGAAATACATCATCAAACCAGATTCAAATGGCATGCTTTTTCTTCCTCTTGCCAACACTGTTTTCACAAAATGAGCGCTCACTTTTCGACACCTGAGATTGTGGTAATACACACGATTCAAAGTTCTCAATAGCGGTTACTCAAATCTGTCTAGATGAAAAGAAGTGTGATTTGAGGAACCCCTTTTTACGTCTGTCCTCGGCAAGGCATGAATGGATGTTTTTTTATGTTTGACGCAGAGAATGGACATATTTTTGAACAAAAAATGTTTGAGCTTTTGTGATTTATCGTTCGCTTCAATTAATTTTGTGGGGTACTTTCCTCATATTGAAAAAATTGACTGAAAAGTTCCTCAAATCGGAAGAGCGCCAAATGAAGCACAATATCCGAGGACCTTTTAATGCACGCAAGTAATTATATTTCCAATTGAGCATTGCATGATATTCAAATTGTGTATTTGAATAAATCTTTAACATTCAATTTCTCATATCCTGGGGATTTGTGCTAACTTTATCGATGCAGAAAGCCATCAAGGAAAATTGATGATTTTTGTCCACTTTACGCTTTCTCACCCCTCAGAAAATTTGCTCCTCCGGGCTAATGTTCCCATTTTCTTGCATGACAATAGGCCAATCACCAACCCCAAGGAACAACAACTGCTGATCAGGTCGGTGGGAATGTGTGATAAAGAACGTCTTTCCACGTACGAGCAAGAATGTTATTTACTTTCTCCATTCCTGGGTCAAGATAACAAGAAAATTAGTCCATTTTTCACAGGAAGACCATCTCTCTTATGCCATGGCTTTATAACATTAAAACGCTGTTCTGGTTAGCAAATGGCAGTCCTGTAATTGGTAAATAACCGCTTTGTCTTGTGGGTTTTTTTTCATTTGCCATTTTTTCAACTTGAACATTTAGTCAGTGCCTTAGCTTTCTGAGTGAACGTTGCTCTTGGTTTCTCGCTTAAGACATCTTCCGACCACACTACAGTAATAATTTGTAATATAAGAAGACAGTTTAATAGAAGAAAGGCGCGGAACAGGCCCAACGAAATGACATCTAGCCCTTATCGTGTTGTTTTGTCGTCCAAAAAGCATCCAAAATCTTCACCAACAAATAATACTCATAGATGAGCAACTTTGTGAACTAAAGACTAGATTTGAATGGCATTGAGCATTTCCTGATTTTTTACTTTATAACACGGACTGCAATAGAAAAGGAAAATTGGAAGCTCGTTTTTGGGTCCTCGAAAAATTCTAGCAAATGGAACAATGAGTAGTTGATCTAACATTTCAACTCGTTGGGCCATTTTGATCAGGATCAAGGCCTTTCTAGTGGACGTTTGAGACCAATAATTTGTGTGCATTAACCCTTAACTCTGGCCAAGTTTGGTCAAGCAGAAATGTCTACCCGTCCTTCTTCGGCAGATACTGCCAAATCAGAAAAAATAACTGGCGTTGCCACCCAAAACTTTCGTTTCCAACTTCTCAACCATTATGTGGTTGGATTTTATTCACATAACGGGACCAAGATCCTAAAAGCTAGACCAATTGGACCACAAACCCTAAGAAAACCTCTGACAGAAGTTTGACACGCCTTGTTTGCAAAAATGTCCAGTTGAAGGTTTTGGTCAAGGATACCTCCTTCAGAGCCACAAACTTCGCCACTTGTGGCCTTGTTTGAACTGAAAGTCTGTCTCTTGGTATTTCAACGGCGTCTTCGAAATTCGCCCCTCATTAGAAACGCTATGCAATTTAATTCCCAAAGAGTAAAATTTGTATTTTTT
>NC_081443.1:8048368-8059195 GCF_007210705.1 Tigriopus californicus
AGTGTAAAATGATATTTCTAAAACTAAAACCTGTGCTTTACTGATAATTCATTTTAACGTTGTGTTTCGAGGAAAGGTCGCAAATACCAATGGGGGTTTCTTCTTGATTCTTTTCTGTGTCCTAATACCTTCTATCCAAAGTGTTTCTCACGATTGGGCTCCAAAGGGATTAAAAAAAAAAGAATTCTGAAACGGAATAATTCTAGAAAAAACACGATGCATAATTTAGAACCAAAAGAGTGAACCTTTCAAATGCCAGGACGCCACCATGTTTTAACTGGTTTCGCCCCCAAACAATCATGGTACAAAATTATTTTGAAATTTCCAAAGGCTCTGAACCTTTTTTTGCCTCAACTAAAGAACGTACCTGCAGAGTTGGGCAGGATTATCGCTCACTACAGAATATGCTTAAGATTTGTTTAAAAAGATCCGGAATTGGTATTTTGTAGCTCTTTGTTCTCCAATTCTAAAGGGACCAAAATGGACACATGCTGTAATTTGCTTCAACAAAGAGAGCCAGCTACTAGTTAATTTTGGATCTCTTGCGCCTACGGGAAAGGTCCAAATAGATTAAGGACATGATTGTTGCCACATCTTTAACCAATTGAGGTGTTGCCAAGTGAGGGGGCTATTTATTTTACATGTCACACAATCACAGCATCAAGTTAACCAGATACGTTGTTTGCCGAGTGCCCCAAAAGTGTCATTGCACAAGATGCAAAATGTAGCTTAGTTCTTGGTGCCTCCGGTATTTGGGCAATATCTTGGCTTACTGCTCTGTGTTTGCAGATTCAATCGCTCAAATTCAGTAATCAAACAATGGCGAATGTTGGATTGATCGAGGAAAATTAGCCGAGGAAATGACCTGACTTCTTGAAACATTCAAGCACAAACTTTTGTAAACGAGTTATCCCTCTGGAAACCTCTGGAAAGCCAATACGACAGAAACTAACGCAAAATGTGATTACCCAAGATTTTAATTGTATTCATTTCGAGTGGGTTAGCCAATGGTAAAGAACGCCATCTGACCAAGGAAGCAAGTGCTGATAAAATATGGAAATTCAAGAGCGAACTTACCTAACAAGTTTTAAAGAAATATGGATTCAAATTTTCACTTTTTTTTGAACGGCTTACAAACTCGTTGCGTACAATGAATTTATGCCTCTTGACTTCCTGATTTCAAAAAGTGTCCTCAAATGTTGTGGCATTTTTTTTAAATCGCAAGATACAGCCTGGGATTCCCGTGAGAGAGCAAGAAACAAGTAAAACGAATAATTCAACGGTTTATTTCCATGCTGTCCGCGACTGGTTGTGCCATAATGTAAGTAGTAGTGATGTGTTTCGAAAAGTATGTTAGCTTTTTAGCTTCAAGGACCTTGGTTAGGGCTCCCATTACGACAGAAAGAGGGTACACAAGCAAATCAAAACCACTTAATTGAGTGGCAAAACATGACCCTGCCTTTCTAGGTCTCGAAACCAGAGCCCAGTTTTCAAATCGAAGAAGTGAATCTTAGATCGAGAAAAGATCCAAGTTATGTAGTATAGTGCGACCTTTTCTCGATCTAAGAAACTGGGCGCAGGGCCGCTTGCAATATTGTAAAGGGGAAACTATAAGGGAAATGAGGATAAGCAGAAATCGTATTACAATGATGCCAAATATAATTCGCAATTGACAATATTGTTTTCCCGTTTGCCCTAAAAGCTCAATATTTGGTCCCTGATATATTGGCTGGCTACCATGGCAAGAATTGAGCTTTAAGGCTAAACGGGAAAACAATATCATCAATTGCAAGTACCCTTTGGCGTCATTATGATACCGTACTTTATTGTTTTCATTTCACACATAATTTCCATGTGACACTTTTGCTCATGTGGCATGACTTCGACCTTGCTATTTTGGTTATAATCAGCCCTTCCCATGGGCGGCCACCTTACGGAGAATCTGAACCCCATTAGTAGCACTTGGAGCGTCTTATTTGGTAAGCAACCCTCCAGTCCAGCCTCTGTACTATATAAAGGTGTTACAGGTTCGCTTTGACATTATTTTGATACCCGACTAATCGAACAGAATGTGGTTGACAAATTCAGGTCAATTTTTTTTAATTTTTTATTTTTCTTTTTTTTTTTTTTTTTTTTTTTATTTTTTTCTTTTTTTTTTTTTTTTTTTTTTATTTCTTATTCTCGTTGAATTTAGCGCACAAGTCAAAATCAGATGATTTATGTACATCAAAAGAAACTTCAAGCCTGTTTTTAACCAATGCGTTTGGGTGAAGCGAAATTTAATCATTTTTTCCCAAAGAACCTTATTTGGAGCCTTAATATTCCTCGAAAATAATGGCGATCTTGGTTTGTTTGTCATCAACTAAAGTCATTACGCCTTGTAAAAAGTCAACTTTGGCCTTTATTATTTTTTCTAGCGTAGGATAAACACATGGGCAGAACGATTTCCCAGGATCTCTTAAACACGTTAATCATCATTTGGCTTCTTTTATGATTGCAAGAAATGACCGTTTTTACATTCCCAGTCAAGGAAATCCTTGCTCAGTTGCATTAATGATGATGGCCGTCATTTGTAGATGCAATCTAGTGAAAAGCTTAGCAGACCTTTCGGGAATTCATGCCGGTTTTTTTCATCGACACTGCCAGCCTACCCTGAAATGGGGTCATTTATTTCATTTTGCAGTTTCTAGTACATTCGCTTCACAATTCCTGACGAAGCAATAGATTAAGACTACGACTTGTCTTGGTCGACTGATAATGAGAGAGAGATAATAGCAATTGCCCCAAGGGAATCAAGAAGAGGGCGAAGATTCTCAGACCCAGAAACGTGCATCTAATGCCAAAAATCTAGGTCAGGAAGAACAACTCAACGTTAAGAACGGTCAAATGGATTCGGTTTAATTAGATGGGCCATTCCCATCAGAGGTATTGAGTAGGAAACAATAATAATATCTCTTGATTAAGAGAAATAATCCATGTTCACGAACTGAACCTTCAGGGTTTCTATCTGTACAGTAATGAGCAAAATGAGATCCACTGACAAAGGCTTGTCTGTTCCACGTTGGAATTCTAAATGTGATGTGAGGTAAATCACGTGTGAACTTAGGAGTCAAACATTTCTTTTTATATTTGGCAACAACCGTGTAATCATGGAGGGGAAACTTCTAGCCCCGACAAACATGTATATTTCTTCAAAAACGTTTCGAAAAAGTTCCGATTGGAACTCCAATTGAAGAACGTTGACCTCTAACTTTTGGCACAAGTCAAATGCCAAGAACAGAAGGCACCATTCCTTCCTGTTTGAGCAAGTGCTAGAAATGCAGTTTGCCGAAAGGTCATCATCCACAAAAGGAACCTTAAACAATTGATTGAGAACTCTCTTGGGGGAGTTGTGGAGAACTTCTTACACTACATGGACTTTAGGAGACGGTTCCACTTTAATCCAAATAGACGTCCGCCTCACCCACTGCATCCAGTCAAGGTAAGACGTCAGACAGAACTAGCGTAGACTGCCTTTGCTCAATGTTAGCCCGTCAAGGCCCAAGTGAAGCGACTCTCTACGGAGCCTTTGGTCTTTGGATTCAATGAACAATGAAACGAGAGAACCAAAGGATTAGGATGGGAACCTGAGTGAGCGCGATACGAGATTGACCTAAATTGGAAGTTGCTAAACAATTATTATCATTGTTCCTTCCTTGGAAATGCACTTCTGTAGGACGGTGTGGTGTTATTAAGTCGACAAATGGGATCGTTTCTAGGTGCGCCTTTGCACACTTCTCTTTCTATTGACATTAGGTGGCCTTTGAAGATTTGGTCTTAAACCCTGCGATTTGATTGACAAGGATGTACGGCAAAAACTACCAACTATGTGTTTTCTCAATAAACGGAGCAATTGATATTTCTTGCGAAATAACCAGTCTTATTGAAGGTTTCAAAGAAAAATCTTCCATTGATTGAACCCTTGGCCAAGGTTACTTACCTATCACTTTTCCTTCATGTTTTTTTTTTCATTTCTTGGAACCAAATCGACGGTGCTCTGAGCTTGATTTACCCAATATGAGCAGAAGAGACATATACGTATATCGCAAGTCAATGTCAGATCTAAATGAGGTTACGAAAGATGCGGCCTTTATTTCCTCGGACGTGTACATACAAATGGATACGTAGGGACATCAATAGTGGCATCAAAAAGTTGTTGGATGGCATCCCGTATTCTTCGTGGTGGTGGAGCCCTTGAAACTCATTGTGACAAGCCGTCACAAAAGACGGAAATGTTCAGTACAAAGAAAGCGGCTCGAGGAATCAATGGCGAATGACTCGGATTGGCATAGGGAAAACTCACTCAAAGTTGATCCGGTCAAAGACGGAAAACATGACCTCTGTTTTTTTTTCTGATACCGACGTCATTCCCCCTACTTGATTTTTTCATATATCATAGGCTCGAATAGAACTAAGTCGGGATGGCCTTTTCCTCAATGATTAACGGCTCTAGATTTACAGTTGTTCATTACGCACATAGGTCTATGCCTTAATCAACTAATCATTAAACGATTCCGAAATTTATCGCAGCCGGAAAGAATGATAACACGGATACTAACAATGTCCAAAGGTTGATTTTCGAATGTGCCAAATGACAAGTCAATTTCGCTTTTTGGGCAATTACCCCACTGTCCTTGCAATCCAAGAGCCATAAAGGACCCATTCAAACAAATGTAATGTTCCAATCTTTCTGGTTCACCTCATTCAACCTTGATTTGGACATGGGGGTCATGTCCTAAGTTTGGGACTTGGCCTTTATTATATCACGTCCCAACTCGTCGTTCCATTTGTTGGGGCAACTGTCAGAGACTTTCGTTCAATCCTCGTGATATGAGCTTGGTTGGAATTTAAACAATACGGCTCGTCCTCGCCCACCCAACACAAGGTTATTCTTTACCAGACGCCCTAATCCATTTTCCCGGGAAGTGACAACCTTTGTTCCTGATGGGAAAGCTACTTTTTGGCCTTTTTTGCTATACCATTTTCTTTTAGACTCAGATCAGTATCGTTGAGTTCTCAAGCAAGTTTTTAATGGGACGAGGTAGGGAATCAAAAGTTCCCTTTTTTTCGTGAATGACAACATGTGGAAAGGCTGTTACGTCAAGAACCTTTTTTTAAGAACCTACATGGCAAGGTAGAGTTGGACGCGAGAAAAGCATAAGTGTTTTTGCTTTCTCATTTGACACTTGTGTTCCAATTAATAAACGATTACATGTTCTCTTTTACAAATATATTCACAAGAAATTGCTTTGAACTGACCAGCGCCCAATATATTTGAACCCTATTACAAATATCCCTCGCCGATGACAAAATGTCTATCTGAGATACTAGGACAAATTTGAAGTGCCTTTGTACAGATTGGCTTATCACCTTTCGATTGATATTTTATGCCAGTCACTATTGTTTGATTGGATGCCCTGAAGAGTGGACCCAAAGATGATTGGATCCCTTGGACCAGTGGAACTTGGCTCGAAAATGCTCCTTTCTGTATGTACTACAGTCGTTATTGGGATGGATCCCTATAATGGGCCCTAAACATTTGTTTCACCTGGAGGTCTACTTTGGAATCTAAAGCTCATGAGGAATAAATTTGGTCCCGGGACATTGAAAATGGCTAGGTTCAAGAGAGGTTTCTTTTTCATGCCCCAACAAGCTCTCCATGTGTGCTCAATGGCTTCCTTGGTAAAGGCTTCATCGTTCATGCACGAATGCGAATAAAGAGGACGGAAAACTTTTCTAGTTCTCACTTCCTTCTTTAATTATTTCTGACTAAAGTTTTCCCTTGTTAAGAATGGACGGCTAAAAGCGAGAAAGAGAACGAGAAACCGGATTTTTAGGGACATTTTATGGGAAGAGTTTCGTAACCTTTGATTGGCAATATCATTTGTCCAATTACATTAAAGCCCAATCTTCCATGGAAAGTTTGGGCTAAAATTGGGATTGTTTTATTTCTTTTCCTTGGATCATCGATCAAAGTTAAAGACTACCAAGGAATTGCATTGGATTAGTCGAGTCAAACTTGGACGGAAAAGTATGGATCAAGACTTCAAGAACTGCGTCAAGGATAAATCAGGACAGCCCCGTTCTTAATGCTAATCGAGGTTTATAATTGCACCCAATCTACTTTACACGAGGGAACAAGGCTGCTCGGCCTTCAAGTCCGGGTACGCGTCACATGAGCGCGAATTTCAACATTTATGAGCGTAATTAAGATACTGATCAAAGGAGATATAACTGGCACGCTGGTTTGTTTCCTTGGTGGAACAACGAAAAAAGAACCGTTCCTTTTTCTGATTGCGCTGGAAAATGTTCCCTTTACTCGGGTTCGCAATCTAGATTTGACGACTTGATCCCAATTTGAATGCAAATGAACGCAAATCAGGCGCAATCCAAGTGAACCAACCCTGCACCTGCCTGGATGATCCAATAATCATTAGTGTGGTATGCTTCGCACTCACCTTAAATTGGAACCCCTCAAATGTCTACTCTATCCACATTCTTAGCAATGCCAAGGTGTCAAAGTTGCCCTCAATGAGGATCTCTCGAGTTCCAGGAAGTACAAGATGATTTATTGCTCACTTCATAAGGCCGCTTAAGGTCTCTCTTCTTTTCCCTGGGGTTCCTTGGTCCAATTCACCTCACAGATTTCGTATTCTTGTAGATTTTGAGCTCAAGGATGACACTCACACACTGGGAGCTTGGTCTTGTTCGAATAACTTTTTAAGACCAACTTGAACCTCTCCGGCTGGATCTGCTTTTCCTTCTCTGTAAGGAACGCCGGCGCTATTCCTCGTTCGTTCTTGGTCATGACTCCTATTCCTCTTCCTTCCTCTGTGTGAAGGCTCGAGAGGAGAGGAGTCATTTTGCCCCGGAGAAATCCTTCGGTTCCGTGTGTCCTCTGCCTTCTTGCAAAGGCCAGGCAGAAGACCGAGGGACCTGTGGGTCTTGGAACACGGATTGAAAATTTGTCGTTGGCGTGGGGACACCGCCAATTGGAATTGGGCACCAAAGAAAGAAATGTGAAAGGAAAAAAAGGACTTGGGCGATTTTGATGGATCTCTTCTCCTTTTTCCTTGGTGAAGGAAAGGGGATGAATGCGGGAACAGAACTTCTCGATCGGGCTGATTGCAAAATAATAGAAGTCCTAATCACAGAGTGCGGAGTATTGAAGTCTGAAATCAAGTTGAATTGCGACAAAATAATACTCTTCCAAACCAGTCCAGCCGTCCAATATTTTTTCCGCCGAAACGGTCAGACCGTCGGGAATATGAAATGCTAGCTAGAGCCAGCAGTCTGGCGGAAAATGCATTGAGTTTTGCGGGCGACACCATTAAAACGAATTGAAGATTCTGCCGAATACAATCTTGGCTTCATTCTCTCCTTGGAAAACAAGGGCTCCCCAGATTGTAATTGAAGCTCCATGTTATTATGACCGAGGGAGTCGAGAATCTATTGAATTTAGGGAAATGGAATTTCTTCAGTCTACTATACCATAATAAACTCCGCCCTGTTGAAATGAGGGAGGGAACAAAATATGGACCCCGAAGTTTGCCTTTTCTACTCTGGGATTGAAAATCAATTCATTAATAGCCTTCATGGAAGAATTAGCGAGTGCTTGAAGCGTATTGTACCTGACAATCAGCTTTCTTCTCACTCATGTCATCCATATGGTTGGTGTTCCTCTGAAGGTTTTGAGCACTACAAAGCTTGGGTTGTTATGACGACCCTTGATGACGAGCATCAGTCGCATTTTCTCCGAAATCGAATAAGTGGTACCAAGGACAGTTTGATGCCAGTCAAGAGTTTCGTTAGCTGATTTAGATCTACCGATATTGTGATAAGTGGTGAAAAAGGTTAACAACGTGTATTCAAGATCCACTATGAATGTCTCAAATACCACCTCGTTATGTTCCACGTTCTCCCAAGCTCATATCGGGGATCGAATCATATTCTCCATTCTCTTTGCATTGGTGGGCGTGGTCGGTGTGGGACTGAATCGATCCGTGGTCCTGCACCTGTCCAATAATGGGGCGAGATACAAACTCATTAACACCTTGATCTATTTCATCTGCGTATTGGGCTACACTCACTCCACCTTGCAAATTGGAACCATTCTCTGGTGAGTTGATGGAGATCTCGGTCGGGCAAATCCAGGCCAGGAAATGGGTCGGGTACTTCGGATAAGTTTTCCTTGATTCCACATTTGTCCCATGGGTCGTGTTAGTCTTCTTGATCCGTTGACAGTACGGTACAAAAAGAAACGAGCTGAGCCAATCAACATCAAACGGATGATTACCTCATGTTCTGACAGGCCATATTCAACCAAGAGCGAGCGATTTTTAGTGAACATGTGCCTTTCGTTTATTCAGGATATGGGCGGCCTTTTATACGAATCTCCTCACGCTCTGGTTGGGTTACGTTTATTGGATCCTAGTGATTTATTTGTCCTCCCTCATGTCGACTTTCATTATGATGATTGCCATCGCCCGGTATCTGTTCATTTTCAAGGTAATGCTTGTCCTTGAACTTACTTGTATATTGCGGCATCTAGTTCTAGTTTCTAAAAAATCTAAATTTGGAAAGTCACAATTTTATTTTTAGGAGGAGGCCATCCAGGAACTCCGTGAGGACGATCACTTGACCAAGACTGTAATGCTGATTGCAGGCAATGTATCTCTTGTGGCCACACTCATAGCTGCCTCTTCCCTACATAGTGAGTCGAGAGCAAGGCTTCTTTGTACAACCTTCTACCCTGAATACTAAGACCCACGTCCAGATTTCTCGTTCCTCGGCTCTCCTAATTCTTGGATGTCTCTTTTAGATACCCATGTCACACACTTGTGGAATGATAATGTCCGAGAACATGTTCAAATCATGCATGATTCTCAGAGTGTTTGGACACGGAGAGTCTTTCTCGGACTGATTCTTGCCATGGTGCTAGGGGCGATCACGGTGAATTTTCATTTCTACCGAAAAATCCTGGCTTGCAACCCTTTCCGAAGACAATCGGTCTCATTTTCGGCAGGTGAAGATAGGTTCATCTGTAAATAAACTCGGGACCAACATTCATTCGTCTTGTTCATGGTTGCAGTGAACGGCATTTCATCGCCATTGGGCAGGATGGACCACAAACAAAAACGGATCCAGAATTTCGTTTCCTCTTCGTCGCATCGACGCTTGTCATTGCTCTGTTTCAGCTCGTTTCTGCCTCCAATTATTTCCCACTTCTGTGAACCCATTTGTTTCAACCGACTGTTTCTGTGGATCTTCATGTGTTCCCATTTGTTACAGGTAAAGAGCTCTCATGACTCAAACTTGGTGCTCGTGGTTCTTACGACATCATGTTCCAATGTTGCCACTAGCTTAAGCATAAATGGAGGACTTTCCATGTTGCACTAAAAAATGTACTTCGAACATGCGGTCGCAGCCTCTTTGGTCCAATTGGAATTCCTTTTGAATTCTCGATGCTCTTTTCGCTCTGGAACAGACTGACTTTGCCGAGAAGGACTGGGAACATCTGCACTAAGCTTATGGTGTGAAAATAATCCTAAAAAATTCAAAATATTTCCACTCTCTCTCCGCCTTCCTTTCAGTGGTCCCTTTTTTGCCGAGGGCGAGGGCACAAGGATCTCTGTCCACAGCGTGCGTGTACTAACCCCCCNAAGCACAAAATGCTAGGATCGATCGGATTCTTTCTAAATCACGCCGAAATCCACGGCTGCTGTACGGCCAAGGCGGATGCCCCCCCCCCTCCCCTTTTCAAGCTGTCGAGGGTCTCGAAAGTTTACTATTGGGTTTTTCAATACATTCTGGTCGATGAAAAGAGCATAGAGAACTTGATGGTGAATATCTCATTTTTAGACTTCTTGTAGGGTTGCCGTCAAACTTGCTCCTTGATGAATGCAATGTTGGCGAGACATAACAAGAAGTCAAGTGTGGGGAATCTTAAGTAGGAACCCGTGACAAAAAGAGACTCTCTCAAGGGTACATGAGAGTGCACTTAACAATATGCGTTTAGGATTGCGTCTTTTTCTTTGCTTCTTCGCCCAGGTTTGTTTTCCTTGCTTGATCCCGGCCTTGGTCCACATTTTGGATAACACGCGTCTTCGTCGGGAACATCTGGGTATTGTTGGACTCAACCCCTATCAGGTAAGTGCTTTATTATGATCCTCGATCATTTGGAAGTGCCCTACTTGGTGTTCAGATTTTATGAAACAGTTCAGTGTGCAGTACGGAAATCCCGGTGGTTTGTTGTTGTTCCAATCCACATGATCTTTTCTTGTGCTAAGGTTCCCAATGAAGGACCCAAGGTGAATGACCATCAGTCCTTGGTCAACCTTCTTCAGCGCAAGCAGATTGATACATTGACCGTGTATACTATTCCTATATCGACTAAATGGCACCAAAAGCAATCTAATAAGGTGGTTCCAACGAGTAAGTGATCAGTAAGATTGTTTGTTGTGCCATGTGTGATGCAAATCTTGGATTAACCTGAATCCACCTTTCCAGATGACGATGAGCCTTCGTCCAAGCCCCACGATCATGTTCTGAATCACTTTACAGTATTGAGACCAAAGTTGCAATTGCCCAACTATGTGACTAGTTCCATTTTCCCGCTTCAAATCAACGTGATGAAGCATCTGAGATCGGATTCCCTGGACGAGCCTGAGGGTCGCAAGATGTACAACAATCCGATCGAGAACTATTCATATCGAATCTGGGAGATTCCTTACTACACTGGCAAGAAACTGGCGCGTATCATAGGAGGAGAGTTTTTGGAGGAGAAAG
>NC_081443.1:8059231-8072161 GCF_007210705.1 Tigriopus californicus
GCATTTCCAGGCCATTGGGCAGGATGGACCACAAACAAAAACGGATCCAGAATTTCGTTTCCTCTTCGTCGCATCGACGCTTGTCATTGCTCTGTTTCAGCTCGTNTCTAAGGTTGCGCGATAATACTTTTTAATTGTATCGTACCGATAAAACTGAACCCTAAATTTCCATTCTGAAGTAATGTAAATGTTCAATAATTTTGTCACCGATTGAATTTTGTTTTCATCCATCAGCTCCAAATTACTGACAATTTTAATGTTTCAGTTTTTATGTAAGTTGTTATTTCTTTTTATATGCCATGAATTTTGATTAGCGTTAAGGCAATGAATGGTTGAGGACTCTTCCTGTTCATCTTATCACGAAATGATCATTATCTATTGATTTCAAAGAGATAATTATCCCAATTTGCTAGGTCAACTGAGCCTTTTATTTGAAAAACACAATACCAATGAAGATGAATTAATTTTGATTCAACAATAAGTATGTAAAATATTTGTAATATATCGTATCGAAGGTAGTTTACTAAGTTCTTTGATAGTTCCAAGGTCCGTATAATATAACGTGAATGGTGGTATTCTTTTTTAACCAAATACCACATATTACTTGACCCCAATGTTCAAGGATCGAACTTACTTGTCAATCTTTATTAAGTTGTGGAACGCTTATCTGTGACTGTCGAGGACTAAATAAACAAGAACACAAATTATGACACATAAAAGTATATTTTTCCAAGCACAAAATGCTAGGATCGATCGGATTCTTTCTAAATCACGCCGAAATCCACGGTTTCGGTCGATTCATTCATAGTACCCCTGGCATCAGCCACGGCGTTCACTTCGATAAGCGTGTCAATGCTATTAAAACTAAGTCCCGCCATCAATTTTTGAGCCGTGAGGCTTTTGAAGTTCGTATCAATGTCGTTGATGGACAAGTTATTGAGACTGGGATAACTCGGAGCCACAATGTCTTTCATGTCATTATTTTTGATCGTGGATTGCGAGGATGTTCGTGAGAGATCGGAGCCGGATTCGATCTCGAAAATCACTTCCTGGGACAGATTTCGATTGTTGTGAATAGTATCCACCCTTGGATGGGTCAGTTGACGCCTGGATGTTTTCAATGGAGAATTGGGTTGGCTCCGATCCAGCCTGAGTTCCAACTCCTGGTTGCTCTTTTCGATCACAACCAAGGTATCATCGTACAAATGGTTGTTTCCTCGATGACTTGGTAGCGTGGAGGAGGACAATGGTTGCTGTGAATCAATGGAACTGGGACCGGAGCTACTACTACTCCCCATACTGGGATCAGAAGAGCCAAACATATTGTTCCTTCGATAAGTGTTGGGGGTGACCTCGTTCCTTCTCGGAATGGGAGCCTGTGGGGAGGAATTGGGAACGGCTGCCGAGGGCGACGGAGTGGTCCTCATGGCTAAAGGCGAATGTCTCATCAAGGCCGGGGATCGAGGATGGATCAAGCGTGGATGGTTGGATGAGTTCATATTGAGCGGATCGGGCATCCGAGCATTGCCATACATGCTTTGGTTGAGGTTCGCGTTGTTTTGGTACTGAGTCATGGCGGGACTAGGAGCTCTGTTTTGATACGAGCTCGTTGGTGGGGGTGAGGGCCGATAGGGCATGGGTGGAGGAGGGTTACTGTACATGCTTTCCAAAGGCCCGCCAGATCGGGTTGGTCCATTATTGTACATCGGAGAAACGGTCCCATATATTGGGGATCTCTGTCCGTAAATGGACCCATTATTGGGGGTGGAACATCCAGATTGGGTTAGCATGGGCCTCGTTGGACTAGAGCGGTATTGTGGATTGGCTTGGAACAACCGAGGATTGGGATCCATGCCTCCTCGCTCGTACATGACAAAGTTCCCGTTGGGACCATTCCTGACCTGAGCTCTGGGTGAAGTGGTTTCGGTCTGTGGCTCGTCACGTTTCTTGATTTGGGAATAGATCGGGGTTTGAGGCCCGGTTTCCACTTGGAGTTCGGGGGGTGGGAATTGAGCAGAGAATGTGACTATTTGGGGCTTGACTTGGGGTTGGCTCTTTTTCTTGTTGAAAAATTTCCCTAAGAACGAGTTCTTTCTCTCGAATACTTTTGGTGGTGATGCAATCCGCGTATCTTGTGGTTCTTCAATTTGAATAGGAGCGTCAGGAATGGTTTCCCCATCTTCCTTGAAGATCAGGGCGTCTTTCTTCGAGAGCCTAGAACAAAAGAATCGGTGTGGTTTTCCAATTATGGTCAAATCCGTTTATTTTCATCATACCTTAATGAGCCTCCTTTGGACATGTTTCTCATGGACTTCTTCGAGACTCTCAACGATTGGCTTCGCTCCAAGGTGAAAGAAGTGGGTGACGACTCATTGCCTCTTGTGGGCGATGAGGCGCTGGACGATGAAGACTGATCGAAGCTGTTGATAGCTTTGCCATTAGGCGAGTTCCCAACGCTATCCGAGGTTTGGACCTCTTGGTCAATCATTGGCGATTTGGAATCATGGCCAAATCCATTAAATGTAGCTTTATCGCGGATTGAGTGACGGAATCGGCTGAATCGGTTGCCGAAGATACGCAATGGGTTCACACTCACATCCGTAGGATTGACCAAGAAATAGCCTTTTCCGGTGTAGTAGACCTTTCTTTGCTTGATGAGCTGCCCAAGAGCGGCGTGAATGGATTCCTTGAGATGCTCGTTTTGATTGGCACCAGACCAATCGTTCTCAACGGCGTCACAAAGGGTTATCATATCTGCGGTCTGGTTCCGTTGTTTCAATCTGAAATTTCAAAGGCGATGATCAACCTCCAAACCACTTTGATTGTTGCACTTTGCGTAGGAGTGGTTTTAACCCACCACCCAACATACAGTAAATGATCGATCAAGCGATTCAACCCAAATAACACTATTTAGTGATATCCAAGTACGATTTTCATGTGGTTCATAACAACCCTCAGTCGAGCCAACTGGTCCTTAAATCCCTAATTTTAGGGTCTGCCATTTCGTCCAGGGACTTTTATGCGTTCCAACTTGTGATTACGATCTTAAAAGCCCTTTAAACTTCCTGGCAACTATTTTCACACTGGTACTTCAGTAATCTGGTGAACAACCATCCTGCCATAAATCCTGAATCCCGTATTCGCCTCGAAAATGAACAAGAGCCTAGGATCAGAATGTCATGACTGAGTGGTTCAGAACTGAAAAATGCAAATCCATTTTTGGCACTCGCTCTCAAAATCAAACACAATTTCCTCATGGTGACTTGGTGAGCACATCCACGAATACGAATATGTGTACATACACCTGCATACGAGTAAGGTGGTGTTGGTATTTCAATGATGATGATTATTATTATTGTTATCATCCGATCAGCGTGTTTTATCTACAGCAAGTACAACCACCAACCAACCACAACTACCAGATCCTCGATGGTACTTGGTTCGAATTTTGGAGGGTGGAGTCGTTTCAGAAATTGGATTCTTTGTCAAACGATTCATTTGGGGGCGATTTTGAAATAGAAAAGTTCATGCATCCACTACAGGACGTTGTGGGTGGAAGATAGTCTATCCAATTCAGTGCCAAAATACCCTGAAATATGGTCCTTCGAAAACTACAAAACGTAACTATTGCAAAAAGAACACTTTGAAATGGCTCATTTTCATCATTGATTAATGAAAACCTTACTTTTTATTAACCCACTGTAGTGATCAAATCAAATACAATGTTCATGCTGTATTTGACTATGTACACAATTCATACTCGTCAATTTTCTTTATTGTTGTAAAGGTCTTTATTTTGAACATGTACTAGAAGTCTTTTTCTTGGATTCTGCATGTAATTCACGGCCTGCATAATATTTGCAATAGATACAAGATACGATTGTTCTCGTCTTCCGAATTCAAATGCTTGACGTCACGATCTTGCGATCTCGGATAGATTCTCAAGTCATAACATTGCCAAATTAGAGAGTAGCGGAATCTCCGAGACCAACATTATGGCCCACAGAAAAAACATAAATGTGGTATTGCCTTTTTCTTGCCATTTTTATGGCGCTTTGGCACCTGTCTACGGGTAGTAACTCCAAACGCCAAGTGCGAGACATTCAATCTTAATAGGAGAGCTTAACGATAAGATACGACCAATGGATTAGTCAGTTCCAAATCATTTCAGCTGCCAATTCCTGGAATCAAATTAGTTCAAGATGGGTCAGGATCAGGTCTAGTTTCGGCCATCCTTCGCTTTTGAACCCCAAGAATCCATAGGGGAAGTGTCTGAACCATATCCGTACTTCACTTACCTGGCCAAAATCAGGCATAATATATCTTGTAATGAGATGCAATTGGTCTGGAGCACCGGTTTCACCACGCATCCATTGGAGAGGCCAAATTGAGAGATGCGACACGTGGGTGGCGATAACAAGAGTCGTCGCTTCCAAGCATCTGCAATCAGTTCCAACGACGAATTGTTGGCCAAGAGAACCAGGATTCCTGGACAAACATACCCTTGGTACCTGAAAAGAACACCACCACGCTTGGTATTATCTTTGATATATCAATTTAAGGACCGGATTCCTATGCCAAATGGTAACTTGAGTGTTTTGAGTTGGAGCATGGGTATTCAGGGAGCTTTGGCATGCAATACTGAATGTTACTCCAATGACAAGAGAGGTAAGAAACCGATGATTAGCTTGTTTGACAAGAGTGGTGAGAAGGATCGCTGCAGTAGCAACAGGTGGGCTGGTGGATGATAATGATGATAAGGTCAACCATGGGGATTGGTGGTGATTCATCTTAACGAGAACCCACCCGACCACATGTTCTTGATGACAAGCAAAAAAAAGAGTGCTCAAAGACACACACTCACGCACATAGCGAGGTCAGTGCTCATTGAGTACATGCCCATACCACTGATTCTTGGCTGGTAATGCTAATCCTGATCATCAACCATCCATTCTTCAGAGGTTCTAAAGAAGATTGAGAGTTTTAATGAGCCTGCTAAACCTGAGGGGCGTTTATTCACGGCGATAACATGAAATGAGTCGATTTCGTTAGAGAGAAATTCATCCAACCACCAGTCGCAATTTATTTGCCTAGAAAATCGACCTTATCCTTGAACTCTGAAATGATCCACTGCGTCGAGATTGTAATTAGTAATTATGACCCTTAGTTTGTCCATGCTTTGGCATGCTCAAGAATGCTCAACGTAATCAATTATGACCTCGGGCTTCAGTGATCTAACTTTGTAGATTCAAGGAATAGCGACATGCTAGGTTGCAGACCTGCAAACTTTCTCTCCAAGCATAAATCTTAAAAAATGGCTTCAAGTGCGAGAAGGCATAATTCACTGCCACCTCTTTAGCACGCTAAAGTAAGCGAATTTCAAAGAAAGATTTATTGGCCAAGTATTATTTGAAATCGGATGGTAATTCCTACTATTGAATTGAAGGGACTTTGGAAAACTTGGAAAGGCTGGTCCCAATTTAATGTCGTATGCTAAACCGAATATGCAGTGAAATCAAGCAGCACAGATGTTTTTTGTTACAATATTGCCTTAAGAGATCTGTACGAATTTTGTTTGACCAAGTGTCTTGGGAATTGATAGCTTTCTTGTGAAATTATGATCTTCATTCGGAAAATGCCACTTGCTCCCAAACTCCGTACGCTTTACTTCGGAAAAATATGCCTTTTCAACGTGGTCGTATGAACTGGAAACCATTTCTTAATAGGCTTAAACATGTTTCGTTTTTCTTTGAAAGCCAATTATAATTGTCGCATTAATGGAAAAAAATGGTTGAGACTTAAGGGACGCTAATTTAGGACTCACTGCCTTGGTGATGAAATATCCTGAATCTAGATTCCACCTCACATTTGGATAGTCTTTTTGTGATGCAAGCCTTTGAATAAGCGATCTAAAAGCTGGAGTGTGCATGGATCGTCATTGAATTGGGAAATTTGTACCTCCACTTATGGTCAAATCCAATTTGAATAAAAAGAAGACGATTTTTTTCTCGACCTCCCTTGAGGGGAATTGCTCTATCATTTGAAATGAATGGGGCTGGCAGCATTCCTTCGATTGTCAATCATACCAAATTGGTCATTCAAGGTCTGGATCAGTCCAAATTCACATGAATTGAGCAATCCATAACCATTACGTGACCATTGAATGCAATTCGACGCCAGGCTCATGTCTCCTGATGTGTGTTGAATAATTTGGGACTCAATGTTATCAAATGTGCCAGAATACATGTTGTTTCAAGATTGATTTGAAGCCTCTTGAATTGGCGCCAAAAGGCCGTAGGTTCAATTTTCTTGCTAGCTCTCCTCCCCCCCAAAAACATGAAAAAAAGTTCGTTACTCGTTTGATGGGGTAACAAAAACGTCGAGTCATTATCATTACCATTGTCATGTTTTTTCCTCGAAACTGAGCCAAACAAAAACGTGGTGCCTAATGTTATCATAAAATGATTGTTGTGGCTGGGAATGGTCCATAGAAAAAGACACATTCAATGACGGCGAGTGTGCTATCAAGATGAATGACAAAGAAAAAGCTAAGTGGACATGAAAGAATTTCACAACAACTCTTGGCCACACGATTTGTATCTAAATCTAAAGAAGGGTGAGCCTGCTTGTGTCAGTTGTAGACTTCTTCAATCCCCTAGTCTTAGAAAAAATAGAACTGGTCATGATAGCTACGCTTTTCGCGAAGAAAGTGTCACGTTTCATTTCCTCCATTTGGTCACCCTCTGCCAAAAACCTTCAGGATAGCGTCACCCTCAAGCAGCAGCTTTAAATCAGACGCTACCATCAAATCTGAGTCGCAAGTATTGAAAAGAACCCGCCACAAATGAGAAACGCCATCCTACCTGAGATTGGCAAGCGCCTCTGACAATTTAGCATCCCAATAGCATTGGAGATTGATCTCCAGGAATTCCTGATACAACAGCATTCCATTGTCGGTCTGACAGCACTGATCACTAAAGGCTATACAAGTTGGGCAGGGTGGCATGTCACTCATCACCGAGCTTCGGCCACTTCCCGACGAAGAATGTCGTCCATTGGGAGAAGAGCAACTATTGCCACTACTCGAGCCCCCCAGGGATGAAACACCCCCATTCAAGGAACCGTTTTGATGCGGGTTGATCCGGAAGATCTGGAGCAAGAGTGTATGTTGCATGAAGGCGAATTGCTCCACTGTGTTCAATACGGACGAGGTCATGACCACGTCCATGGCGGGATTTGAACCCTGATGCTCTGAGCTGAGACACCCCACTGGCATGATGAGGCGACCACAGGAATGTTTTGCACTTTAATGAAGCTCCCGCCAAACACTCACTGGAGAGAGGAGGAGATGAACGACAAGGAATGTTTATGTGAGAAAATTGAAACAGTTTTTCTTGCCACCAAGCAACCAAATAAGCGGAGAACAGATGATGAGAAAGAGGATTGGTACGGTAAGATGTTTTGGCTGAGGCAGAAGTTGTAGCTAAGTAACTGCTCTTGCTTCTCCGGCACTTTTCTTACTTGTCGTGGTCACGCGTTAATTGCTCGATTTTTTCTTCTTCTCTGCAACTGAAATCTGGGATCATCCGTTGGTCTTGGAAATGTGTCACCAGAAGTTGTTACTTGCAGAGGGATCCTTCTCTGAGAATGATTCTCTGATTCTTTACTTTCAATGAATCCTGGCAGTCTGTACAATTAAGACTGTGTAAAGATGATATGAAGAAGAATGCCACCACAGATTTCCCAACTCCAATTTAATTTGGACATAGTCAAAGACGAAAGTATCTCTTCAGGCGGTCATATTTGGTTTTTGGTTGATCTTTTTTACGTCTTGGAAGTGAGTGAGCGAGCGAGTGAAAGTTCCCTCAGAGGACCTTCTTCACATGCACAATATTTTGATCCATTTTGTCCAAGAACCCCCTCATGTCCGTCCGTTCGCCCGCAGCCCGAGGTCAATCTAGGAGATATCCACTTCTTCCAAGTGTTTCAAGTCGATTCTCATCGCCAGTTTTCGTTTTTCCCAGAATATTTATTTATAGCACGCGAACTGCTTGCGCCACACCAGGACAGGGCGACCGATGGATAGATGAACTGTCTATTCACTGCTAAAGGGCAAGTGGAGTAGACGTGGTACTAGAGCTCTGGCTAATGGTCCTTGAGGCGCCATGTGAAAATTTCATGTCATGTAATAACAATAATAATAGCCTTCGCCCTCTCACAATCAGGCTTGTCAGCTTATTGAAGAGAACCTGCAGAACGTATGATGTTTTCTCCGCTCTTATTCGGCAATATGTATGTTTCGGGAGCTTCAAGTTTTCGAAGATTTGTTTGGATTCTGGGAAGGGTTCAGGACCTCTTTCCATATCCAATTAGTCTAGTGTTCGTTCCCCCAATACTTTTGAGTATGATTTTTGCACTTTTGTCCACGAAAAAATATCACAAAGGGGAGAGAGACCGGAGCGCCGACTGAGCCGAATCTCAAACAAGAAACACAAGAAGTGCAATGAGGTGAGCCGAGTCCACCACCTTCATCACCTCTCTACCACCACCACCACACACACAAAATCCACTGTTAATGTTCCAGAGTGTTTAGTACTACCTACTTCCAAGGGAGAGAAGCCACACAATCGTATTCACGTTAGGGTGGGAAGCCAGCTTCCGGCTTCTCCAAATGCAACAATCCTCCTTCTTTCTCTTCTCTCGTTCGAGTGTGTTAATGGGACACTAGGACTTGAGATTCACGTCGAAGAGGAAAATGAGATTGTTTGGTGAGGCGGTTGGGGAAATGGAAATCAATCATCTAAGGATTATGACTTCCTTGAAGACAGGCTGGGGTGCAACCAATGTGCACATGGGGGGCTTATGTGTGTTTGGCATACAATGGGCCTCAATTTGTCTTCACTTGTTTGCCAAAACTTTCTTTCGTCTCAATGGCAGCACGAAAGATGTTTTCACCCAACTCTTTGAAAAGATCGCCTCGAAAGATCTTTTCAGGGTATCAAAGGACCACTATGGTCGACGGGGACTTCACTGTTTCTCAATCACTCCGTAGATCAAGATTGTGAAATCCCTCCAAATCGATACAAGCATTTCATTTCTTTTTCAATGCCGGATTTGATGTTCCCTCATGATCACCACTATTATCATGAACATCGTCTTGGACAATTATTGGAGCGAAAGGAGCGTGAAAAATCCGCTTCTCTTCCAACAAGTCGGCCGAAATCTGTAAAAGAGGTGGAAAGAGAACTAGATGATGAACATTGAAGATGAAGATTGATACTACGGTATGAACGAGTTCAGAGCTTAAAAGAGAAGCCAAGAAGAACACATGTTTGCTCTCCCATTGTCACAATGGTTCAATCGTCGGTGGTCTTCAAGGAACAACAACATCAACAGCAACAAGAACGTTACCGGTAGCTTGAAGACCACGATGGTCTGCATTAAACAGCATTATTTGCAACGCTTCAACAACGATTGTGTTTCCTAATAGCCCCCCTCTCCCCCTGGTCTTTTCTTCTGACGACAAAACGGCTCAATTCACAAAGCTTCCTGAACCAAATAACTTGCATACGTATTATCCAGAAGATATCAGCCAAACATTGTTCATTTCTTCCTACCAAGCATGGCTTCAAAATTGGAGTGCCTTTCGACCACAAAAACCTGGCTCATTATCATGTTCATCCCATTGGAAGTTTTTACGACTTGCCCAACTGATTCCCAAGGTTAATCAATCCATCACAATGGATAAAGTGATGTTTATGATTGGGACCGGCCATCCTGTATGAACATCAGATCCAAAGGACTAATGTGATCAAATGGATTTCATAGGCTACTTCCTGGAAGTATTTCGTCATGAGTCATGCACATGCGGATCCTTGGAAAGTGTATAGAACCAACATGAGGTCCAGACCAACCTTTCAAGAGGCAATGTTACGAGAACGAATCAGATCAACTGAGGCAATGCCTAGAATGCTTCATGACTCATGGTACAAGTGAGTCCATGACTGCGTCGTGAAAACCTAGATGATGGTCAATTCGGAGGGATGTGGATTGAGCGGAACTAAAATTACAATCAAGCTAATTGAGTTGGTCCGAAGATGGCGTCCAGTTTGGAAGTGAGCCCATCAAGTGAGTTATTAGCCAAATTACGAGGCAATCTGTCCATGTCATGGGAATAATTATATTCCCAAGTCAAGCCTACCTCCAACTGATGGCCTAGGAGGATAATTTACCACTAACTCACGATCCTCGGTATGAGGGAATATTTTCTTATTGAATCTGGAGAGTGGTGGACCTGCATGAAACATTGTCTCGCTTTCAACCAAATGAAATCGTTCTGGAGTGCCTTGCAGATTATCAGTCATGGATGTACACTCATTATACAGAAGAATGCCGAGGTCTGACATTATGAGAAAACTCTATTCACCTTGGTGTCTGTTTTCGCATTGGAAGTCTTCGCGCTTGTCAAGACAAGGTCATAGGTTATCTTCACAACTTCACACTAGGAGATGACGGTGATTCTCTTCAACCCTTTCACATTCCGTTTAAAGGCGCCGAGAGTGTCACAACTGCAAGTTTGTCTATCCCACATGGATCCATCAATAGAGAGCGTGGGTGACACTTATTTGCATAGATCGGTCATAGCCATTAAGAAACTGGCAACCCATTCACGAGCGATCACCTCTTAAGGCGTCTATAAACCACCTGTTTTCGCTTCCACGAATCATAACAACTAAACACTCAAGCCGCACGTCGGAGTGAAGAGCAGAACCACCAAACTGATCCACCGTGTTTCAAAAGCTTGACGCACTCACCATCATCGTCAAAGAGCGTCTGGTGCCTCCAATCCCATTGGCGCTGGAGATTCTTTGGCTACATTGGAAGTCTTTGTGCTTGAACGAGCAGGTACAGCTGAGGAGACTCAAGTATGGCGCGCATCCGCTGATATACCGAAGGACGACTATCCGTACAATGAGCCCGGGTCAGCTCTATAGTTAGGTCTCGGCGACCTGGAGGACTTGGAAGCCGGCCGAGCTCTTACTTGGAGCGATATCGGAGATCACGGTGATCCTAGAACAAGTGCAATACCACTTCTAGCCTCCAGTTCAGGAAAACTCAAAATGGACTGGACTAAAATTTTGGTGAATTTTAGCATTGATGAGTAACTGTGCAATTTGTAGTTTTTCATTCTTGCCTACGAGACCTTGCTCAGTGATGTGATTTCCAATCAAATAATTGTTAAAGATATCCTCAATTTTAGTTTCTGATCATCCTTACTTCAATATTTGGTTAGAGCACGTTTGCAATAGCTTTTGGATCAACTTGAATAATATTATGAATAGCCATATTTTTCATTTGAATCTGGATCATGAGCCTGATTCGATAAAAGGAACACATGCTCAACCTAACGTACCAACCAGTTATTGTTCAATGTAATGTGACCTGTATATGGGAGAAGTGCGTGTTCTGTGAATGTGCTTAGGATTTGATAATTCATGCTTTTGTGAAGATTCAATCTGTGTCAAATAACCCCCAAAAGCCGACTCATTTTTGTCCTGAGTGTCCAATTTCCCCTTACATTTAAATAATTTGATTGTTAAGTGACTTTTTAACTTTTGTCTTTTTTCTACTTTTGACTTCTGCCTCTCCATGTCATGTTGAGTCTTCCCATTTTTCTCCGAGGAAAGACCTGATAGCTAAGAGTATGGAAAGGAGCGACAAAGTAATCGAGAGACGGGACCGGAGAGGATCTTAGTACATTTCACCCCGCCTCTGGGGTCGATAGAAGCGACCGGGGGGGATGAGGGGGGTTGCGATTCAATATTGGATAATAACCCCTGAAGAATGAGACTCGTTGGATATTTAGACAAGCTGTGTTTGCTCCCTCATTTCTCAGATTGTCCGGACAGCTCAAGTGTACTGCACTTGCTCAACAATACTTGGATGCTCTATATGTTTGTATATGATTTGTCATACTCCCCTCCCCTTAGCCGCAATATTTTGCTCGAATGGCACCAACATGTTCCCTGGTAAATCTCGTCTCCATAATGTTCGAGCAGAAGCTTTTTGTGCTGACAAAGAATTTCCAGGAAAATGACTGTCATTGCCGATCCTCCATTAAAAACCACATTTGAGCTTGAGTGAGCAAGCACAGCAGCCAATTTAAAGTAGACAAGAAATATGTAACAAAACCGACCAGGCAACTTCTCCGGGTACTCGTCGACGACAACCACCATTCAGTTCAAGCTGCGATCTGGCTGTTCTACCAAACACCACCATCACGAAGATCCTCATCCTCTGACAACACCATTCGCCCAGGTAAAAGCCCTCCCAATGGTGGTGGTGATCTTCAACAACAGATCGGTAGTCAACGAGCACAGCAAGCTCTCCCAATCCTTATATCTTCGTCAGGAAATGACAACGCTTACTGATGGCTTGTTGGATTTAAGGTTCAAGTTAAGGTTAATTCAAACTTGAAGTTTCGCGGATTTTCTTCGAAGTTGACTCGGTCAAAAGAAACGAAATCCCGTAGAATGATGATGAACAGCGAGAATTTTAGGATTTCCTTGAGGGTGAATCATCCTGGATGTTGGACTCGATTCTGAGATATCCAGTCTCGTTTGTTGCTTCGGTTGCATTGTAGAGTCTTCAATGAGAAACAGTCAAATTTGAGCTGGTCCTGCGAAGGGGCAATAACTTCGAACTTGGAAAATGAGAATGAAACAGTTTTGAGCGCACTGTGACGTGAATTGAGCGTGTTTCGACATATTCAAAAAGTCAACGCAAAATTTATGCAACAACAGAAGTGTTTGCATGAAACTTTATTTTGGACTGGTGGAGATAAGCGAAGGATTTTTTCCAGATGACATTGAAAAGTACTCGTTAATCAGCAACACTAATTTGTTAAAACATGGCATGTCGCACCCAGGT
>NC_081443.1:8072197-8082870 GCF_007210705.1 Tigriopus californicus
TGGCCTTAGATACATGTATAGGAAGATTGATTAATCATCTGAACAAATTTCGAATCAACTGCACGGATGGTCAATGGCGACAAGTTTCATCAACATCCTGTACTGAAGGAAAGAAATGAACTAAATCATTGTTAATGATTTCACCACAATACAATCAAAATCTCACATCTGCATTTACTCAGCGGACTTACCAACACCTTCCAAATTACAGTATGGACCAATTAAAAGAAAGTAGCTTAAAAGCTTACAATTTTTCAGGCTAGGAGTCATAGTCTATTGGTCTAAGTCAATTGCGAGTGTCTTTGGCTACTATTTACTAAAGGGTAAAATCATTGAACAAAAGCATTTTTTATCCTTTGGTTATATTCATGGAGTGGAAATGTGACGTAGTTTTCACCATTGATAATGTTTTCACCCCTCAAGGCCTGAATGGGGAGTGTAAATTGACTTGGCAATGAAGTACATCAGATTACAATGTGTGATATCACAATTTTCTATCATCTACTTGACATCTTTTTTTCTTGTTGACCCATTCTTGTATACGTCTATACATGTTTATTCTATTTTATCATACACAACTGGAGATGACTGTGATTCGCAAATAAAAGATTAGATTAAACCAGTCAATTGACGATGATTTGTCAATTGCTTTTTATTTTGATTATTATTAAGCTTTTATTTTTCGTTTTTCATTTTAGATATTAGTTCTTTAAAATACATTTGGAAGCTAAAATAAAGTTCAAGGAATTCTGTTGCTTGCTTTTGGTTTTTGAGCATTTGTAGTTATAAAAATTGAGGTTGGTAAAGTTGCAGAAATAGGATGCGTTTCTAAAGATATTCTTTCTGCATTGTTCAGAAATGATGAATTACTCATCGGACTTGATTTTTAAAGACTTAAAATTCCCTTTAAAAGGTACCTGGTAAGAGCCCCAAAAGTAACGCTTGTTGTTTGTTGTGAGTCACATGACAACTCTCTCGCTCGGCCTGTCATCTGATGATGGGTGTCCCAATCCAGGGATATTCCCGCTCCGTTATCGCAACTAAACGTGCAACTTTGATTATTACCTCACCCTCGGGAATGGTCGCAGGTTCGCCCATTTTAGCTTTTAAGGTAGCAACTTATGCTGTATATTAAATACCGCAAAGATGCTTGGACTCGACTAGCCTGGGTTTGAACCAGGATTCGCTAAATGGAATGCGGATGCTCTACTAATACGGTACTGCAGCTCGCCTTAATCTGACTAATGCATTACTTAAGAAGATATTTTTTTACTGAAAGCTATAAAGTGGTGATTCATAGAATTTTTAATCGATCAAATAGTTACCAAGCCCCAATGTAGATATGGTGTAACGTAACACAGAAAACTACACAATTCTATATATTTGAACTTTAATGGCATATGGAAATGTCAAAAAAAAACTTTTAAAATGTTCTGATGCTTTTGTTCCTGGCGCTGATTTGTGTCTACGCTATTGAGGCGGTTCTTATTTGCCGAGAGCTATCGACAGATCGAGCCAACTTCCCCAAGATCTGTTGTTGTTGCAGTATTAAAGAGATGGAAGATATCTTCTCATAATGATAGAGTGCGGTGGATGTCGCAAACAAGCAATGTCATCTTGATCTAGATCCAACCTACTCATTTTTTCCCTGGAAAAATGCAAGGTACAACCGCTTTAGTTCAGTTGGTTCACAACCCCTTGTCATAATTGACAAGATAACCTTTATTTCTCGACTCACTCTTATTTCTCGACTCACTCTACCCAAACCTTGGTTGACTCGAAAAAGCTGCCAGCTTTTGCTGAACTGAACTTGAGCCTTACTCTCTTCCATGTGTCATTGTGACACGTGTTGTTGGAACTAATTGCAACAGCATCAGCGTTCTTTTGCTACACGAGTGACTATTTTGATGTCACCTTGTCAAACGATTGATGGATGAATTTCACAAATGATTGAATCCATCCCGAACGAGAATCCACGCATGAGTGAACGAATTCTCGATCCAGGGACGGTGTCAAGGACGAAAGCAATAATCCAACACCTTTTTCCTCTCTCGACTTGGGTCGATTTCCTCATTCATTACTGAAGTATATATACGGTAAGAGATCAGTGCAATTCGACGCCTTCCAGAAAATGAGAGTTACCAGAGTTACCCCGCCACAAATAGAAATATGACGCATTGTTTAGTAGCAGTAGTCAGCCAACACCTTGGCAAGGAAATCGAGCTTTGGCGATTGGAAATTCATAAATACTGCAGGACCGACCACGCCATTGCGGATGCTATTATTAGATGGCTTGGGATGTTCACAGACTCATCCCCAACCAGACAAGATACTACTCAAAGCTTCGTAGCAATAACGAATGTCAGGTCTCTTGTGCCCGTTGCCATCAGATTGAAATCGTTATTGCCAATGTGATTGTAGGCCTGGTGTTTAAAGTGAAAGTGTTGTCTTGCCTACTTGACGTCTCCTCCCTGTTTCAACCTCCAATCCTGATTGTTTCTGATTGATTACTGATGTTGAAGTTAGCATATTATTGTATGTAACTCACGTACAAGAAGGTGGGGATTGACACGTACTTTTTTTTCTTCTTTTTATATCTTATTTTTGCGTACTTACAACCGCTATTGGAAATCAATGTAATCGCCAACAATGATGAATGAAATTTTTACTGTTGACGCTTGCCTATGATGTTATGGAATATCAGATGACCCAACAAATTATGGGCGGCTGACCTGAGGCCCGTTTTTTAACCGCTCTTACCTCGACGTCAAGGCTTGGCCCTTACCCAGAATGAGCATCTACTACCACTAAAGTGAATGTATTTTCAGACGTCCAAGCGCATAACTCAGAGCGGAGACTTCTGAAGATTATTTCTCTGTCTGGCCTTTGAATATTGGTTTAGTCAGAAAGTGTGGTCAAAAACTTATTCAAGTCCAACGTAAAATATGTTGCTGGATCAAGACCCAAAATCAGGACACCAAATTTGATTTTCGCCGCTTTTTCTTCACATCACTCCTTCAACTTCTTATGAATATCAAAGGGAAGTAAATTGAACAATGAAGGAGCCAAAAAAAAAGAATTGCTTGGAACTACACGGGATGCTCTAGAGCTTGAAGGTGCTCTCAAAACGCAAGTCAAGCTTCTGTAATCACTACAAAAAACCTGTGTTGGGACTTTCTCACCCAGGGCTTCTGAATACTGTTCTAGTCTCTCCTCCCTCGCTCCTGCAAATTTTCAAGGTCAACTATAGTGGGATCTGAACCTGTTCCATCTAAGGAGAAGGTTGTTTCCTCCTAGAGTAGCTCTTTCAAATCTCGATCGTCACAGGTACCATCATTGTTTGGTCGAGTTCGACGAGTTTTGAACGCGTTGAAACGTGGAATTATTATCATTGACCGACAACGAAAATGAAAACGACTTGCCCTCAACTGAGATAAGATCTGAGAGGTGAAGGGAAAACAAGACAGTGGAATTGAAATAGACCATTTGACATGAAGAAGAAAGGAGGATTTTTTTTCAGTCATGTTACGAATAATATATCTATAAAATGGCGTTAAGAACATTGACAGATCATGATACACGTACTTTATGTTTTGATAAACATTGGGGACTGCTTCTAACCGAAAAGTAACAAAAATATAACACAAGATTGAAAGTATTTTCTGCCTCGAGGATCCAGTTAAATCAGATGAGTTAGAGGCCATTAGGTCGCATTGATTATTATGATATGGGAGCACACGGTGTTTTTTCTTCCTTCGGCGAAATTAAGGCGTGTCTGAATGCAATTCAACCGGGTTTACAAGACGTTTTTAATAGCCCATAACTTAACGATGCGATCACTTCCCACAGTAATCATTAAGTCCCGGCTTAAATCCATGTCCATGGCCTTGATCGAGTGTTTCAGATCATGGAAAATGGTATTTGACCGTTTGCTGCAAGAGAAGAGTGGAATTATGTGGGACCTCAAAGCTTCGTTAAGTAAATACCATAACGCCTTCCTTACTCGTCATCAGTGATTCCGATGTAGCACTCCTCACAAACTCTGACTGGAAACTCGTGACCCCGAGATGGGAGGGTACTTCGTTTGGTGGAGCAGCCATTGCAAATGGCTTTCCCACATTTCCGACAATGATGCTGTCGAAGGCCAATCTGCTTCTGTTCATACATGGCTCGCATGTTCCAAAAGAACGGACGGGAACACAATTGACACAAATCACTCTGAGCCCATTCCGGATTCTGAAATGAGGATCAGCGTTATCAAAACGTATCATCCTGAAAGCAACACTGTTGCACGTGGGACACTTGTTGGTCCGTACCTCAATTCGAGGAGTGGCCATGTTCCAAAGCACCAAGTGATTGTCTTCTGACCCTGAGAGAAGAACTTGTCGTTCTTTCGAGAAAGCCAAGGCCGTGACCTTTTGTCTGTGTCCGTGCAGTTCGTAAACGGTTCCTTTTCTTCCCGCGATATCCCAAACGAATACGCTGGCATCGAAGCTCCCTAATGGCAAGATGAACCATTTTCAATCGGAAAATAATGGATCGAGGACCCATGTATCGGCACGGTCTCTTACCTGAACACAACCAACCATTTTGCTCTTCCCAAAAGAGGGTCTGAACGCTGGCTGTATGGCCTTTTAAGGTATTGACAAGCTTGACTGCGGGCTGATCCAGCTTTAATACGGTGATCTGCCCAGAGTAGTCGCCCACAAATACGTATTTGGCCAGTTCATCATAAGCCAGACTAGTACACCATGATGGGCAAAGATATCCACCGACTCGTCGACCTGAATCCGTGCAATGATATTGAAAGTGCCTGCGGAACGAACGAAATCATCCATTAACCATCTATCATCACTTGAAAGGAGTTTGGACTTGTTCGATTGGTTGTACCTATCCTTTGAAATGCTAAGGATCCATTTAGACTCGGATGAGAAGTAGAGGCCAGACACTCGATTTTGATGGGCATGGTAATCTCGTTTGTGATCCATGTGGTTGTAATCTTCGCCCAAGATGAATTCGGACACCAAACCGGTCTCGGTTCCAACGAACAATTGTCGAGTGGGATGATGATAAACGACAGCCGTGGCCGCAGCATTCATGTAATGACAAATACTCGGCCAATATTGACCCGAATCTCTCAAGAGCCAAAGTCGAACCGATCTGAAAGTAGCATCTACGATTGACCTCGAATTCTTAAGATCGTTGTTACTGAAAAAACAGTCGCATTTTGAACAGTCTTAATTTCAAACAATCTAAGAAGAACAAAGAATAATTCAATGAAAAGGGTGAAACCGTGTCTATCACATTCAAATGGTCTCGTGGCTGACAATGTCCTCAAAAATTATGAAAAGCGGTCTTGTTGGTCCACAATATTGTCTTACTATCTCCTCATTTAGCTTTGTTTCATGATAAGGAAAGTTCAAATGAAATTTAAATTGAATCTCCGCAATTTTTAATTCCTTTTATTGGGGAACCCCGGTGAGAGAGATGTGAATGAACTAATCACTTATTTTTTTGCGAACTTGCTTACCGCTGCTGGGATTGGAATCCCAGCAGTTCAAGACGAGAAATGTATTCATTTTACTTAACTTTAAAACTTAAATCCTGCTTATGACTTTTAGAGAATACATATACGAGGTTTCCCATGTCATATTCCAATGTGATTCAAATGTTCACTTTGTTTCGGGGTTCTGGGGTCGTACGGTTATGCTAGAACCAGGTTTCTAATAATAAATAAAAGGTGTCGAAAAGTTGTTTATCAGGCAAGAAGTTTCAAACCTTAAATCATTTAATTGCTTCATCAAAGTATTATTTGAACAACAAATTTAATAATTTAATGTAATCATTAAAAGAATCATTAAAAGCATTTGACTGATGAGGTTAAACAGCTACAAGATACGCACCATTCTTCGCTTCTAAGGGACTCCAAATACTACTTTGAGCTTATGTCTAATGTCTTATGTTCATACTAAATTGAGCAAATATCATTCATCTCAAAAATTACTTCACAAAATCATGAAAGTATTTTTTATTTTACGAAACGCTAGCCAAGGTACCGTCAGATTTCGTGGTCAAATTAGGAAAAAGTAAGCCCTTAAAAGCCTTAAGAGCACTTATATCTTAATAGTTGCTTAACATACATTTCGAAACTTGGCACTCAAGGTCCATATCACACTTCATGAAGTAGAATGAATATATTTCTGCTTAATTTGTCTTAAATTTTCTTTTAAGTGGCAAAATATACTTTTTGAGGTGTCAGTAATTGGATTTTTTGGTAAAGCAAAACTTAATGATCTTATTTTTCTGGCATAACAACTCTCTGAAAGCCTGAAGTGCATAACTGAAACTAAGCATTGAGTGCATCAAAGCCAAGCTAGACCTTTCATTCAAAGTATTTGTTATATTTTCAGGTCATCTCAATCTTACCTCAATGCACGACCATGTTTATTCAATCAACGAGTGCCATTAGAATGTAACGGCTTTCTTTCAATATAACCCATTTGTATAAAGTGTAGTAAAACACCTCAACTACATACATGTATCATACTAAAGTAAGCTATACCAGTTATTGAATGCTTTTTGCCAACAATTTGTGGGTAAAGGCATCATTGGTGAATGCATGCTTCTTGTCTAAACTCTTTAACTGAAGGCCTGAAATGAGGGCCAAAGGAATTGCTTTTTAGGTAAGTACTACTGGTAAGCTAGGAGTTCATGGCAAGGGCTTTAATGACTTAGTCTACTTCTTATCATCACTGACAATGAGCAATGTCTTGTAATAGGATTACAATTCAAAAGTACTTTTGAGCATAGTATTGCAGTTTGAAGGCTTCGTACTTTGGACACTTCTGAAATTGGGTGGACATCTGAGACGGCAAACTAGACTTAGCCGATATTAACCTCAAAGATTTCCCACCCTCAGACTTAGCCTACTCGTTGAATTCATTAGACTTCGCCGAGTAGTTGGCACGTTGTAATATGATTTAAATCACGGACTTCTAGAGATATGGACTGCAAACGGAAGCAAAAATATCCTATCTCCTAAACCGCTCATCTTCTTCCAAATAAGCACTTGATACGACCACAAGATCTGGTTGAATAGATGAACTCAGCCAAGTTTGAGCCCAAACCTATGCTTAGGGAACTCTGGAGACATGTTCAAAGTTATGTAGTAAACACGACATAAAATTTGAATTTTCGCCCTGCTCTTGGTCAGCTACATAAGCTTTTGACAATATAACTTTTAAAAGATACAAAATTAACCTACCTTTAATTGAAGAGATCTACGTTTCTTATTTTATCACTTTAACTCGAAAAGTGGCTCAGAGTGGCTATGACCAAGAGCAGGCCGATTTGTCGGCAAGCTCGTTCCCAGTCCATATTTCTAGAAGTCCGTGTTTAAATATTGAGCTTTTTCGCCTTTTTCATATCAGGTTAGGTTCAATGGAGAATGGCAGTCTTCAGGACGAAACCAAGAGGAACCCTGACTGATGGGAATACCCACCTATCCTGACTAATGGTGATAATGGCATCTTGTCCAGGAATGAGCTTGGCGTCCAGGACTTCATCGGAGCCACCTTCGATCTTGTTGATCAGCTCGGGCTTGACCGTGCCCGTGATGCCCGTGGGAGTGCTCGTGATCGGGGTGGATGGACCCGAGGAGTGATGAATATTAGCGGCCATCGAAACCAGGATTGAACAAAGGATTCGTTCCAACTGCCGAGATCTTTTGAGGAACGTATGATCCACGACACAGATGATCTGACGAGAGGATGTGAAGGGTGTTTTCTGACGTTAAACGGAGACTGTAGAGAAACTCTCAGGGTGACATGGTTCTCAGCGGTTGGAAAATGGTCCTTCTGGTTGGAAAGAATAAAGAGCCACTATGCATTGCAGATTGTATTGGTAAATAGTAACAAAATGCTTCAATGGGATTGTTGTTGGTTGGTAGAGGCACATTGAGCGCCAAGAATCAAAATTTGTCTAATGAGTTTATGATGTGTTAACCGTTGAGTTGGCCACGCTCTACCGGAATGTCATGTGAAGTGACGCAATGAAAAGAAATCAAACCACGCAACTTAGGTTGTGTATTCTATGTTTTTTCCCTTTAGGGCTTCTTTATTTTGCGATGTGGCAAGTTAAGAGATAACGGAGGGTTGATTGAGGCAGGGCTTAAATCGTTCCTCAATAAATGGAACGGATGATACTTTCCCATCTTTAGCCCACAATGAGTAATTCATTACGCAACCATGATTCGTATTAAATAAACATTACTCATTACTAGACTCCGACAAAAATGTTTTCTGTATGTCGAGCAGAAATTCGAGTGGGTTGTCCTAAACTTTTTCTTCCCAATGACTTGGGTCAGCTCTTTCGCACATCCGTATCGTCAAACTTCTGCAATTTCTGCTCGACATGAAATAACTTATTTTGTCGGGAGTCTACTCATTATAGTTACTATTCTGAAATGTACATGGCTAATATTTCAGGACTATTACCTTAGCAAGGCCATACTTCAACACATATGCTAAAATTGAATGTAAATTCAAGCTAAGAAATTTTTTTTTGCGAACTCAATGGGCAAGAAATGGTGCAAGTAGAATGTCAAATTAGTTTTGCCCAATGCATTATATTGGACAAACAAATCTTTCTTTTCGTCTATCTTGGCTCTTCCTGCCTTCAAATCTGGCCTTAGAAGTATTGATTAAATCTAACAGCATCAAAAAGAGTCAGCTTTAAGGCCTGTTAAGCAATTGCTGCCCGATAACGAAAGAGCATCTTTCTGAAAGGTCGCTTGCTCTTTCGGGCTTGAATGTTCCTTGGTGATTACAATTCCAATTCATTCATTGCTGAAAGAAATGCGCAGCATGTTTACACAAAAAATATATATAAGCTCTACCTTTCAGCGGGAAATATGAGCACGTTTTCTATGGTTTTTATGTGTGGTGCAGTCACTTATATTTTGCATTTTTGCTTTCAAATGTAAAACTGTGATGACGTCATCATGGTTTTCCCACTTCAATGTCCAAATTCCACAAGGAAGGTAAAAAATAAGCATAAATTTTGTGCGACACTCTGATTTTAGGCACTTTGTAAAGGGATAATCTGGACGGCCACCAAGAGTAGTCAGACAATGAGTTTCAAACTCAAATCAAAATCTCCTATCTCCTGAAGTCACATCCAACTCGCACCGTGGTTCAAATGATAGTTAAGCTGTCGAGCGATAAAACTAGAAAAAGTGATATTTAATTGTAGTTCTATCACTATACTAATGTCTTAGCTCAATATCAGAATACTGTTTGCTTCAACAAGCCGGCGAATTGAAATAAATGACAAATTCAGCTTATGCACAGTGCAGGTTGGCTGTGATGTTTGTCTAGATTTTCCCTCCACAGAATGCCCAAAATCAGGGTGCCTAATTGCGTAAATTCTTTGTTGAATGTCCTTTACTTTACATGGCTCCCAGCAACGATGTATTGACCTTCTTTGAGAATACACTTACTTGTAATTTGACACCTTCTACTCTAAAACAATCGCTGAGGCCGTAGTGCTCAAAATGTGATTTGGCAGTCTTTGGCTTAGAATTCCAAGATAAGATAAGAAGCTGCCAAGCTAGGTAAGTGTTTGAAGCACAAAACAAACGCATCATCAGTTCCGAACAAAACTCATTTTCAATCAAGGCAATGGAGATTCCGCTGATTTTGGGTATATCCTTTTCGTCATCGCGGCAGTGGTTTTATTAAATGCTTGGCAAATGCTCCGCATTGGTTCGACTTCGCAAGAAAATGGGCGTGGAATACCCGATCATGGTTTCCACAAGTATCCAGTTTTCAATTGCTATCAGCGTTGCCATCAGAACACCTTGGAAGCCATGCCTTCTTCTTTGCCACACTTTGGGAGGCGGGCTCTTCTATCCGTTTTGGAGCACCATGTGCGGCGTGGTCTGGATCGTTGGGCGAGTCATCTATACCTTTGGCTATTCCACGGGCAACCCAAATATCGATTTCCAGGATTCATCTTGTCCAGCATTATTGCCCAATTGTGCCTCCTGGGCCTGACCATTACGTCAGGAGTCAAAATATTAGGCTATTAGGCGATTAGTAACGGCGAAGATTTGAAATAAATCGGATTATTTCCGCCGAATGGCCATTATTATTTCCCAAAAGAAATTGCCACTAGTCCCACATGTACATTTCAAATATAGTAACTATATATGGAAGTACGAGCGCTCGCCAACAAAAATAATTAATTTCATTGGTCGACGAAGAAAAATTGGACCAGAAGTTTGGACGGTTGGATGTGCGGAAAGAGCTGACGGACCCAGCACCGGTCATCTAGGCATGAGAGATTCGTAAAAATTAAATTTAGTGTTAACATATAACTCCACATGCGTACATATTTGTCCTGCAGCGAGTACATCAGTCCGACAAAAAATGTTTTCTGTATGTCGAAGCAGAAATTCGAGTGGGTTGTCCTAAACTTTTTCTTCCCAATGACTTGGGTCAGCTCTTCGCACATCCGTATCGTCAAACTTCTGCAATTTCTGCTCGACATGAAATAACTTATTTTGTCGGGAGTCTACTCATTATAGTTACTATTCTGAAATGTACATGGCTAATATTTCAGGACTATTACCTTAGCAAGGCCATACTTCAACACATATGCTAAGAACGATG
>NC_081443.1:8082921-8186493 GCF_007210705.1 Tigriopus californicus
CAGTTCAAGTTGGACACATGCCGAACTTGATTTCATTTTTGGAGCTATATTTGGCATATGGTCTCGTATCGTCTGAGAGAGTGTTTCTATTTCTGTATTCCATTTGTTCTTTGGTCACACTTTGTTAAGTTAAGAATAGTGAAGGAAAACGCATGTCATTATGTCAGAACAATACTCGTAATGAGGCGAAACGAAAGCGGAGAAATCCGAACACTCGATCTCACACACACAACCAAGCACCTCCAATACCATCCTAACTGGATGGCGAGGAGATGGAGAAGGGAAAATGGGCCGGCAAATGAAGTTTCCTACCCTTAATACAACCACGGGACAGGCGAATAAATCACAAACACATCCCAAAACAAGGGATTGGATTTACCTCATGTGAGTTGTGGGTTTGAACTGGGTGTGTCTTTTCTTGGATCATTGGACCAATATTCGTTGATCATGGTAGAGACTTACATATGCCGAAAGAGTATTTGATTTCGTTTTCATTTGAACGATTGAAAAGTGGCTGAGTTTGGATGGTATTGGTTTGGGCTTGACATGATGTTCTGCTTGGAGCCTAAGAAGCTATAGGGTCTGATTAGAGAGCTCTAATGGATCCATGGCATAGAGGCACGACACGCCAATGTTTCACGCCTTGTGAGCATGACAAA
Organism: Tigriopus californicus; assembly: GCF_007210705.1. Classification (NCBI taxonomy): domain Eukaryota; kingdom Metazoa; phylum Arthropoda; class Copepoda; order Harpacticoida; family Harpacticidae; genus Tigriopus; species Tigriopus californicus. The sequence continues at coordinate 8,083,581 of NC_081443.1, forward strand.
GACTCCCATTCAATTGAATATGATTCTCAGTAAAAACAATGGGCGGGGAAAACCGACACACCGAGACTTTGAGCAATCTCGAACAGTGATGCTTTTGATGGGTAAGAAAAAGATGATGGTATCCTTCCGAGACGCGAAACTCCAGGAGATGGAAGATTTCGATTTGAGTTGGAAAACTCATTGGCTGACTGCTCTTGGCGGCCGTGTTGGCTCGTTCGCCACCCAAAAGTCAGTTAGCAGTTGGGAGTAACCTGCGAACATCCAATAAAAAGCCTCTCGTTTAACGACTTTCATGAAAAGTGATTTTCTAATTTGTAATTTATCACCTCCATCCTTTCCTGGAGGTATTCTACCATCTTCCATCCCAACCAGTGGTGGATGGTGTAGTGGATGGACAGACACACTAGCTCGCAGGATCGGTTCTCTGCCTCCTCCTCATCATAATAATGGAAAACAAATTTTCCACCTCGTCCACCAGTAACATATGAGCTCAGGCTTCAAATAGACCCGTTTTCTGCTGAATGCATTATATCCAAAGTCAGCCTATAAAAACCTGCTTCGACTCTTGGCACCGGGCCCCAAAGATCCAAGAAGCCCTACTCCACTGTGTGTTTCTCGGTGGTTCATACGATTCATCGAACACCAGAGCATGGAAAGTGCTGTCAAAAGTGTTCTCGTGATGATAATTCCACCATCAAGCACTCTCGCCCAGCTCACCTTTCCATTCCTCTAAAGTGATCTTGAACAATGCATACAAACAGCCCGCTCACCTCCGCCGGAAATCAAGTGCCCGAAAAAAAAGAGCTGAAATGCCGTATCTTTTGTGAGTAACTTTCAGCAGGGCCATTCATATAAATCTCGGGGATAAAGACTCCCCACAGCGAGTGATAACAATTACAGATATGGTCATACTCGTATGGCAAATTCAAATGAGACCCATTGTGAGATTGGCCAGGATTGGCCAAGATTGGCCCATAAAAGGGGTGCCACTCCGCTCGTCGTGTTCGTCTTCATGTGTAATGTGGTACAACTCATCAAAACATGTAAAATGCACAGCGAGTAGGCGGGTTGGCTCACAGTTTGGGGTTCGAATTGCTGGCTTGGGTTGAATTCATAAAACATGGACCTATGGACCTCCCTTCATCTTGGTCGTACCTGTAGATCCCTTTCTGTTTGCTATTCAGAAAAGGCGTGTAAAGCCAGTGGAGCTTGAGCGGCTCTGACGTGAAGTACGTACAAGTCGCCCTTCGACTAGAAAGGACTCCTACCCATTGTATATACATATTGGCTTTTTGATCGGAAAGAGAATCTATAATCGATAATGAAAATCAGTCAAAGGCACAGAGATGGACGAGGAGCTTCGCGGGGCGGTTTCAGATTTATGTAGTGTACGTCCAACAAGCACATTCTGCATAATCCGTCAAAGTTGAATTTCTTTTCAGAGCACCAAGCCCTTCAAGGCCACATGATAAAACAAGGATTTGGCTATTCATAACCATGTACGCACACGCCCTGTCCAAAATGGAAACAGGAAAGACCCTGAAAAAAAGAGGAAAATCACCCCCGCCACCCTGTCAGGATTTCGTCTTTTATTGCGAGGACAGAAGGTTCACTACTGGAGTGAATATTTTGTGGAGAGCATATTCCAAATACAATTGCTTGCACACGTGTCTCATGTTATCGCTGCTGCACCTGTGTAGTAAGCAAATGAATTCTTTGACTTGAATGCTTGAATACGGTCAACGCTTCTCAGGCCAGAGAGTCGTCGAACCCTTTATTCCACATTGATTCTTATTGGCTCTTGACTTGAACCTGTTGAAGGTTCGTTGTAGCAGAGTCATAAATTTCTTTCGACATTCAATACAACAAGGGTCCAAGCCAATGCCATTGAGAGCTTTGAAGTTTGAACCAGTCTAGTTCATCTTTCTCTCGTCAATTTTGTCCTGAACACAAAAGCCTATGATTCTTTTAGTGTATTGGGAGCAGTCGAGCTCATAGCATAGAAGTATCTCTTTAGGTAGCCGAAGAAGACCAAGAGTGTAGGGAGCTCAAGTACAGTACATAGGAGACGGGCTTGAAGTGGTGTGTACACACATTTGAAAGAGAAAAAGCAGACCCCTCCCTTTTGAAGGTATATTGAACCAACCGTTGGTTGGTTGGTCCACTGGGATTGGAACACCATATTCATAGATTTTTATGCAATGTGAGATTGGTTTCTCTGACTGGTTTCTAACAGGAAACTACTGATCGTTTATGATTTATGAAAAACTAAATCAAGTTCGGTTGGTGCCAGGAATTTTTTGAAGAAGTTCAATCTAACCCACTTTTCAGATTGGTGGTTGGTCGAGTGTTGTAACTCTTTTTAAACACTTACATAAAACGAAGTGAATTGGTTTGCTCGTCCTTGGTGAGATGGGAGAACTTACGGCTACAGTGAACTGGTTGGTGGTTTGGACCCCCTCAAAAAGTTACACTTTAGACAAAAGAGCCAACAACCCGAATTGGAGACACTGCAATCATGGTCATTAAATATTGGGATCTCCGACACCTCAGGTTGTAAACTAGCCCCTTCTCGGCGATTGTAAAAGAGAATACCAACATAATGCGACAACTTCGTTGGATTTTCCTTGATAGACTTATCCGCTATCATTATCATTATATAGTTCTATTGAGTCAACCTTCGCTACAAGGAAATTCATTTGGTCAAAATCGAGAATGTGCGTTGGTTGCATGCGCGACTTCCGAAAACGAATGTGTAGTGGTACCCTTGATTAGTCGATGTTTGCGTGGGTTTTCAAAAGACTAAAGATTAATCGCCGGGTGGAATACAAAAACATTCATTAAACTCGAAGCTACTTTATGTTTTATTTGATTTGAACAATGGAATCTGGCTGGATATATGTGAAGGGCCCTCTGGGTGGTGGATTCAAATGTGATTTGGCTCCCCTATCCCCCCCCCCCTCCCTCTTCTATGGACGATTGCGAGTAGCTCAGTTGGTGCGCAGTCACTTGGTGCCAAAGCAAAATCGTCAAAGCTCCAAGTTCTTCAACTTCTTCTTTGAACCAACGCAATATTAATCACGCATCAGGGGTCGATTTCGTGGCACTTTTTCCTCGAGCTTCCCGGTAATGCTATGACAATAATAACAATCATGTTACGAGTTCATCAGCTCCTGGCCCCTCTTCATAATAGTAGTACTGTACAACGCTCTGCACTAACGGTAGTGCGAGTACAAGTAGTAGTAGTAGTAGTACATAGCATTTCGAGCATTTCGTGCATGCCATTTTCGCTTTGGAGGCGAGGCAGGGACACGCAATCACTTTCAAACGGGAAGAAAACGACTGTTTGATTAATATTTGTGGGCTTCTCTTAGAACAGGAAATACTCATGGCCCTCTCGATTTACCCACAGTATCTATCTATTAACTCTATATTTTGCCTTTCTTTGCGGTCAATGTGTGCTGTCTATGTACGTGACATGGACAAATTTTGTTGTTGATTGCGTGAATGAAGACATCATCAGCGATTTCTGGAGGGATTGAATGGAAAGGTGAAAGGGACGTCTGTCTTAAGACTCCCTGACTGACGGTTGGAATCCCAAAGAAAAATGCTTCGATTACATTTTGGTGAAAAAAAGTTGAAAAAGACCAAGATTTTTCTGTGTTATTATGAAAAGCGCTTGGCATTGGTGCCAAACCGTGCCATTTGGAGTCGTCTGTCATTTTGCCAGGGTTTTCTTTTGCTCTCCGCTCTCTTTGTTCTTGTCCGTTCTTGAAAAACAATTATAGATTTGTAACCACAAGGCACCAAAATCGCTGGCAGTTGCTTGCTTTTTTCGGTTAATTCTCCTTTTTCTTTAGGCTTGATCCGGATAACCGGATTCCGATTTTTAGCAAGCCCCTTGTAGGAGACAAAAAAATAGAAATGGTATTTTTTTTGTTTAACAATTATGGAAGTTATCGCTACTTTGTCAATGCTTTCGTTCTACGTTAAAAATAAGTGGGCAAATGATATGCATGTGAGAGTGGAATTTTATTTTTATATACCAAATGCAAAAAAATGATCTAATCAATTTTAGTAAACATCAAGACGATTATTGCATCATTTGTCTTTTTCTTACATGAATTAGTCCGTCCCTCTCATTTCTTACTTAGTCAATGAATCCAAAATCCCAAGTATGAAGGATTTTTTAGCTAGAGATGTAGTTTTTTTCTTTTCAAACTGCTTATGATAGTTTTACTCGATTTTATGTCATTGTTTTTTCTTTGTCATTTAGTCGCAAAACAAATAGCTATGTTCATGATGATGCAGAATGAAGATAATACGGATATTAACGGCTATTCGGTTGTACAGTAGATCCCTAATTCCGAAAGGAAATTAGAGAAGACAGTCAACAAGCGAAACAGAGAGACGGTGAAAGAATGAGAGGTTCTCTCACAAAATAAACCAATAGAACAAAAAGTGGCGTTTTGTCATCATGAAATCGTGTAATAATTGAATTACCACCGATGACAACAGACACAAGCACATGACCGTGTCCAAAGAATTTTCGAATGTTCACCGATGTCCTCCCTTATTTTCAAAGACAAAAAGACAAAGAAGCAATTGCTTTTACTCACGTGTCTCAAAGCGCCTAAAAGTCATCACTTGATCCATTCTTGGAGTGACAAAAACACATTAAATGTTCCAAGATCATAACTTGCTCGTCAGAAACTGTGATTTTCAAAAATGGAATCAAACGTTTGTGCCGAACGAATGATTTATGAATCAATAAATATCCTTGATTGTGTGCATTTCTTCGCCAAACTTCCTTCGTCTTCATTTATCTGTTTCTGCACGACAAAGCACCGAAAAGATTGATGATGACAAGCCACTCCCAAAGTACATTTTTGGTTTACAAATAAAGCTAAAAGGGAAAGCTCTTGGATATGGCAAACCTCTCGAATTTTGAACGAATCTACCGTAAAGAAGCTTCCTTCAACAAATACAAGCATTATCAGCGAAAATGCTGGGCAAAGTAGAAAAAGACTAACATACTACAGTATGTATACTGATGACGGTGGTTCTTGTGTGCATGTAATTAAATGTTGCATAATTTCAAAGCAAAGATTAGAGCTGAGAGAGTTATTAGACTCGCACACTCAAGAAAGAACACAGGAAGAAGTTGCTGGAGTTTAAACTCAAGGTTGAAGCACGACAATAAGCATTGATCTTCTTGTCCACAGAAATCCTCGTATCTGCAAACCTTTGGAGATCGCTGTTAATTACGAAGTAGCCATAGCTTTGAAGGCATCGTCTTTAAATATTACGGTACGTAATATTATAGAAGCAACCTAAATTGTGAATTTGTAACCGTTCAAACTCAAATTTGAGGGACGACGAGCTTAGCTTGGTCAAGAACCGACCTTGACGAGCATTCATGTGGACGGCAGGCACAAATTCAAATTTGATGGTTATTACACCACCTCAAATTTGAATATTTACATCGGCCATTATTCACTCAATGCATAACCAAACCCGGGATAATTGCGAGCTCCATCTCCCCTGGCCAAAATCGCCCTGATTGGCAATCTATTAAAAATTCGATCAAACAGAAAATACATAAATTGCCCTATTAGTAGTTTAGATCTATCTATTTTTTTCACTTTGGGTACAATCAATCGGTACAAGGACAAGAAACAAGTGAATCAGTGGTGGACTTGCAAAACCAAAATCCCTTCATGCACATGGGGAAAGGTGTGCCAAAGCTATTCACAAACCGTCTGAACTCAGGTTCCGCGTTGATTTCCCGATGGAAATTTATTTGGCCAACAGCGATTTGGTTGTTTTGTTTGTAGCAAACTTTTTCTCTTCCCTTACTGGTTGGTTTGGTTGGTTGGATTGCTGCTTGCATGGCTGGTCTCCTCTATCTCAAATCTTGCCAACCAAAAATAACATTAAGAAAATGGAAGCCTCAAATTCCGATTCGATCCCGCACATGTTAAGTTACAATTAAAACTCGTGATTCTTTTCTTTCATTTTCGACGCTGCTATTGACAACGCGAATTTTCTAAGCCAACGCATAAGACCTTTTCTGGTGAGACGTCAGATTAAGCTACTGGATATTTGTTAGCCAAAACGGCAATTTGACTTACGTTTAGAAGTTTATATGATAACACGATGTCCATTATTTCAACCATAAATTCATGGGGTAAGAAAAGTATGAGATGGACAGAGTAAATGTCTTATGCAAGTGGACCTCACTCTTGATTTGTTGCTGAATGGCCGTGGTGGATTCGTGTCTTGACGTCTCCACATTACCTTAACTTAAGGGTCTTGTTGAATTGATAGCCCCGTAGCCATGAAATGAACGGCATTGGAAACTCTGGGTGGAAAGTTGGGTCGGAGTTTGAACGCTCATCAAATCTTCAACCATTACATGGCAATCGACGAATAGAAGCGTGTTCGCTTGGAACAGATTGGATGCACTGGAGCTGCTCATATGTACACCAAGGCTTCACAGAGTTTGGCGCACACAAGCCAAGGAGCTTATAAAGGCTATGATGGCTCCTACGATGTATTACATATTGTGCTCATGATCACCCAACCTTTGAATACTGGGATAGGCTCATCAATTGGCATTGGCAAAGGGTAATTGCAAAAACCTGTGTGCCTTGGGATCTTGAACACGTGAGCTCAAGCTCTGATCATTCCGGAGATGCAGAAGCCACAGTCCAAGATTTGTATACAGTCATCATCATTGTCTCTGAAGATGTGTCTGTAAATGTGAACTTGTATGTTGTATATTTTCTCTATTAACATTCTTCAAGCCGGAATTCATCTCGACTTCTACATTAGAAGTGGAAAGCGTGACCGTGGCCTTACCATGATGGATGCGAGATATAATTAGAGTGACGATCAAAATTCAACGGGCGAATGAATCTCTCTCTGGTACGGACGGTTAGTTTTTATCGCTTTTTTTTATTTGCAATTTACGGTCATGTCCAGTTGAGTGTAATGAAATAGAATAAATATGTATAAACATATACAAGAATGGGTCAAGAATATACAAATGATGGAAATAGAGTCAAATAGATGATTGAAAATTGTGAAATCACAGATGAATTGACTAGGTTTGGTTCACTGCACATGAAATAAATGAAGAGGCAGGGAGCATTGCAGACACAATTTGGCAGAGGTAGATGATAAAAAATCTTGGTTATTGCCGAAAAGAGGATCAATTATCAAAATGTATTAGTTATAAATGAGTGCGATGCAACCCCGGGGCAAATATTTGCAAACTGTTCAAATGACTGTTATGCTTCGAGGTTGAATCTAAAAAGATGAAAAAGCAGATCAGCAATTATCAATGCTTTTTATGAAAACTTTGCTAATAGCTAATAATGAGGCCTTTAAGTCCAATCATATTCAGTTGTGAATTATAAAGCTTTGCAAATGTGCTTCAAACACATTCAATGTTTCCAATTTCTGGGGGGATTGACCCTAAAGCTTCAACATTGCCATCAGTTGTCTAAAGAAGGCTGCTTTATGGGTTGAAAAAAAAAGAACCAATTAATGATTGATTTTGGAGCACCGTGTTTGAGATGTGATGGATTAACTCTTCAATTTGAGAAAGAAGAATCATTTTGCTGTTATTTCATCTCTAGTTACTCCACAACTACTGACTGCCCTGTTGATTCCCCACAGTTCAAGTTGGACACATGCCGAACTTGATTTCATTTTTTGGGAGCTATATTTGGCATATGGTCTCGTATCGTCTGAGAGAGTGTTCTATTTCTGTATTCCATTTGTTCTTTGGTCACACTTTGTTAAGTTAAGAATAGTGAAGGAAAACGCATGTCATTATGTCAGAACAATACTCGTAATGAGGCGAAACGAAAGCGGAGAAATCCGAACACTCGATCTCACACACACAACCAAGCACCTCCAATACCATCCTAACTGGATGGCGAGGAGATGGAGAAGGGAAAATGGGCCGGCAAATGAAGTTTCCTACCCTTAATACAACCACGGGACAGGCGAATAAATCACAAACACATCCCGAAACAAGGGATTAGATGTTTACCTCATGTGAGTTGTGGGTTTGAACTGGGTGTGTCTTTTCTTGGATCATTGGACCAATATTCGTTGATCATGATAGAGACTTACATATGCCGAAAGAGTATTTGATTTCGTTTTCATTTGAACGATTGAAAAGTGGCTGAGTTTGGATGGTATTGGTTTGGGCTTGACATGATGGTTCTGCTTGGAGCATAAGAAGCTATAGGGTCTGATTAGAGAGCTCTAATGGATCCATGGCATAGAGGCACACACGCCAATGTTTCACGCCTTGTGAGCATGACAAAAGACTCCCATTCAAATTGAATATGATTCTCAGTAACAACAATGGGCGGGGAAAACCGACACACCGAGACTTTGAGCAATCTCGAACAGTGATGCTTTTGATGGGTAAGAAAAAGATGATGGTATCCTTCCGAGACGCGAAACTCCAGGAGATGGAAGATTTCGATTTGAGTTGGAAAACTCATTGGCTGACTGCTCTTGGCGGCCGTGTTGGCTCGTTCGCCACCCAAAAGTCAGTTAGCAGTTGGGAGTAACCTGCGAACATCCAATAAAAAGCCTCTCGTTTAACGACTTTCATGAAAAGTGATTTTCTAATTTGTAATTTATCACCTCCATCCTTTCCTGGAGGTATTCTACCATCTTCCATCCCAACCAGTGGTGGATGGTGTAGTGGATGGACAGACACACTAGCTCGCAGGATCGGTTCTCTGCCTCCTCCTCATCATAATAATGGAAAACAATTTTCCACCTCGTCCACCAGTAACATATGAGCTCAGGCTTCAAATTAGACCCGTTTCTGCTGAATGCATTAAATCCAAAGTCAGCCTATAAAAACCTGCTTCGACTCTTGGCACCGGGGCCCCCAAAGATCCAAGAAGCCCTACTCCACTGTGTGTCTCGGTGGTTCATACGATTCATCGAACACCCAGAGCATGGAAAGTGCTGTCAAAAGTGTTCTCGTGGATGATAATTCCACCATCAAGCACTCTCGCCAGCTCACCTTTCCATTCCTCCTAAAGTGATCTTGAACAATGCATACAAACAGCCCGCTCACCTCCGCCGGAAATCAAGTGCCCGGAAAAAAAAGAGCTGAAATGCCGTATCTTTTGTGAGTAACTTTCAGCAGGGCCATTCTATAAATCTCGGGATAAAGACTCCCCACAGCGAGTGATAACAATTACAGATATGGTCATACTCGTATGGCAAATTCAAATGAGACCCATTGTGAGATTGGCCAGGATTGGCCAAGATTGGCCCATAAAAGCGGGTGCCACTCCGCTCGTCGTGTTCGTCTTCATGTGTAATGTGGTACAACTCATCAAAACATGTAAAATGCACAGCGAGTAGGCGGGTTGGCTCACAGTTTGGGGTTCGAATTGCTGGCTTGGGTTGAATTCATAAAACATGGACCTATGGACCTCCCTTCATCTTGGTCGTACCTGTAGATCCCCTTTCTGTTTGCTATTCAGAAAAGGCGTGTAAAGCCAGTGGAGCTTGAGCGGCTCTGACGTGAAGTACGTACAAGTCCGCCCTTCGACTAGAAAGGACCTCCTACCCATTGTATACATATTGGCTTTTTGATCGGAAAGAGAATCTATAATCGATAATGAAAATCAGTCAAAGGCACAGAGATGGACGAGGAGCTTCGCGGGCGGTTTCAGATTTATGTAGTGTACGTCCAACAAGCACATTCTGCATAATCCGTCAAAGTTGAATTTCTTTTCAGAGCACCAAGCCCTTCAAGGCCACATGATAAAACAAGGATTTGGCTATTCATAACCATGTACGCACACGCCCTGTCCAAAATGGAAACAGGAAAGACCCTGAAAAAAAGAGGAAAATCACCCCCGCCACCCTGTCAGGATTTCGTCTTTTATTGCGAGGACAGAAGGTTCACTACTGGAGTGAATATTTTGTGGAGAGCATATTCCAAATACAATTGCTTGCACACGTGTCTCATGTTATCGCTGCTGCACCTGTGTAGTAAGCAAATGAATTCTTTGACTTGAATGCTTGAATACGGTCAACGCTTCTCAGGCCAGAGAGTCGTCGAACCCTTTATTCCACATTGATTCTTATTGGCTCTTGACTTGAACCTGTTGAAGGTTCGTTGTAGCAGAGTCATAAATTTCTTTCGACATTCAATACAACAAGGGTCCAAGCCAATGCCATTGAGAGCTTTGAAGTTTGAACCAGTCTAGTTCATCTTTCTCTCGTCAATTTTGTCCTGAACACAAAAGCCTATGATTCTTTAGTGTATTGGGAGCAGTAGAGCTCATAGCATAGAAGTATCTCTTTAGGTAGCCGAAGAAGACCAAAGAGTGTAGGGAGCTCAAGTACAGTACATAGGAGACGGGCTTGAAGTGGTGTGTACACACATTTGAAAGAGAAAAAGCGAGACCCCTCCCCTTTTGAAGGTATATTGAACCAACCGTTGGTTGGTTGGTCCACTGGGATTGGAACACCATATTCATAGATTTTTATGCCAATGTGAGATTGGTTTCTCTGACTGGTTTCTAATAGGAAACTACTGATCGTTATGATTTATGAAGAAACTAAATCAAGTTCGGTTGGTGCTAGGAGTTTTTTAAGAACTTTAATCTAACCCACTTTTCAGATTGGTGGTTGGTCGAGTGTTGTAACTCTTTTTACAACACTTACATAAAACGAAGTGAATTGTTTTGCTCGTCCTTTGGTGAGATGGGAGAACTTACGGCTCCAGTGAACTGGTTGGTTGGTTTGGACCCCCTCAAAAAAGTTACACTTTAGACAAAAGAGCCAACAACCCGAATTGGAGACACTGCAATCATGGTCATTAAATATTGGGATCTCCCGACACCTCAGGTTGTAAACTAGCCCCCTTCTCGGCGATTGTAAAAGAGAATACCAACATAATGCGACAACTTCGTTGGATTTTCCTTGATAGACTTATCCGCTATAATTATCATTATATAGTTCTATTGAGTCAACCTTCGCTACAAGGAAATTCATTTGGTCAAAATCGAGAATGTGCGTTGGTTGCATGCGCGACTTCCGAAAACGAATGTGTAGTGGTACCCTTGATTAGTCGATGTTTGCGTGGGTTTTCAAAAGACTGAAGATTAATCGCCGGGTGGAATACAAAAACATTCATTAAACTCGAAGCTACTTTATGTTTTATTTGATTTGAACAATGGAATCTGGCTGGATATATGTGAAGGGCCCTCTGGGTGGTGGATTCAAATGTGATTTGGCTCCCCCTATCCCCCCCCTCCCTCTTCTATGGACGATTGCGAGTAGCACAGTTGGTGCAGCAGTCACTTGGTGCCAAAGCAAAATCGTCAAAGCTCCAAGTTCTTCAACTTCTTCTTTGAACCAACGCAATATTAATCACGCATCAGGGGTCGATTTCGTGGCACTTTTTCCTCGAGCTTCCCGGTAATGCTATGACAATAATAACAATCATGTTACGAGTTCATCAGCTCCTTGGCCCCTCTTCATAATAGTAGTACTGTACAACGCTCTGCACTAACGGTAGTGCGAGTACAAGTAGTAGTAGTAGTAGTACATAGCATTTCGAGCATTTCGTGCATGCCATTTTCGCTTTGGAGGCGAGGCAGGGACACGCAATCACTTTCAAACGGGAAGAAAACGACTGTTTGATTAATATTTGTGGGCTTCTCTTAGAACAGGAAATACTCATGGCCCTCTCGATTTACCCACAGTATCTATCTATTAACTCTATATTTTGCCTTTCTTTGCGGTCAATGTGTGCTGTCTATGTACGTGGACATGGACAAATTTTGTTGTTGATTGCCGTGAATGAAGACATCATCAGCGATTTCTGGAGGGATTGAATGGAAAGGTGAAAGGGACGTCTGTCTTAAGACTCCCTGACTGACGGTTGGAATCCCAAAGAAAAATGCTTCGATTACATTTTGGTGAGAAAAAAGTTGAAAAGACCAAGATTTTTCTGTGATTTATGAAAAGCGCTTGGCATTGGTGCCAAACCGTGCCATTTGGAGTCGTCGTCATTTTGCCAGGGTTTTCTTTTGCTCTCCGTCTCTTTGTTCTTGTCCGTTCTTGAAAACAATTATAGATTTGTAACCACAAGGCACCAAAATCGCTGGCAGTTGCTTGCTTTTTCGGTTAATTCTCCTTTTTCTTTAGGCTTGATCCGGATAACCGGATTCCGATTTTTAGCAAGCCCCTTGTAGGAAGACAAAAATAAGAACATGGTATTTTTTTGTTAACAATTATGGAAGTTATCGCTACTTTGTCAATGCTTTCGTTCTACGTTTAAAAATAAGTGGGCAAATGATATGCATGTGAGAGTGGAATTTTATTTTTATATACCAAATGCAAAAAAATGATCTAATCAATTTTAGTAAATCTCAAGACGATTATTGCATCATTTGTCTTTTCTTTACATGAATTAGTCCGTCCCTCTTCATTTCTTACTTAGTCAATGAATCCAAAATCCCAAAGTATGAAGGATTTTTTAGCTAGAGATGTAGTTTTTTTCTTTTCAAACTGCTTATGATAGTTTTACTCGATTTTATGTCATTGTTTTTCTTTGTCATTTAGTCGCAAAACAAATAGCTATGTTCATGATGATGCACGAATGAAGATAATACGGATATTAACCGGCTATTCGGTTGTACAGTAGATCCCTAATTCCGAAAGGAAATTAGAGAAGACAGTCAACAAGCGAAACAGAGAGACGGTGAAAGAATGAGAGGTTCTCTCACAAATAAATCCAATAGAACAAAAAGTGGCGTTTTGTCATCATGAAATCGTGTAATAATTGAATTACCACCGATGACAACAGACACAAGCACATGACCGTGTCCAAAGAATTTTCGAATGTTCACCGATGTCCTCCCTTATTTTCAAAGACAAAAAGACAAAGAAGCAATTGCTTTTACTCACGTGTCTCAAAGCGCCTAAAAGTCATCACTTGGATCCATTCTTGAGTGACAAAAACACATTAAATGTTCCAAGATCATAACTTGCTCGTTCAGAAACTGTGATTTTCAAAAATGGAATCAAACGTTTGTGCCGAACGATGATTTATGAATCAATAAATATCCTTGATTGTGTGCATTTCTTCGCCAAACTTCCCTTCGTCTTCATTTATCTGTTTCTGCACGACAAAGCACCGAAAAGATTGATGATGACAAAGCCACTCCCAAAGTACATTTTTGGTTTACAAATAAAGCTAAAAGGGGAAAGCTCTTGGATATGGCAAACCTCTCGAATTTTGACGAATCTACCGTAAAGAAGCTTCCTTCAACAATACATAGCATTATCAGCGAAAATGCCTGGCAAAGTAGAAAAAGACTAACATACTACAGTATGTATACTGATGACGGTGGTTCTTGTGTGCATGTAATTAAATGTGCATAATTTCAAAGCAAAGATTAGAGCTGAGAGAGTTATTAAGACTCGCACACTCAAGAAAGAACACAGGAAGAAGTTGCTGGAGTTTAACTCAAGTTGAAGCACGACAATAAGCATGATCTTCTTGTCCACAGAAATCCTCGTATCTGCAAACCTTTGGAGATCGCTGTTAATTACGAAGTAGCCATAGCTTTGAAGGCATCGTCTTTAAATATTACGGTACGTAATATTATAGATAACCAACCTAAATTTGTGAATTTGTAACCGTTCAAACTCAAATTTGAGGGACGACGAGCTTAGCTTGGTCAAGAACCGACCTTGACGAGCATTCATGTGGACGGCAGGCACAAATTCAAATTGATGGTAATTACACCACCTCAAATTTGAATATTTACATCGGCCATTATTCACTCAATTGCATAACCAAACCCGGGATAATTGCGAGCTCCATCTCCCCTGGCCAAAATCGCCCTGATTGGCAATCCTATTAAAAATTCGATCAAACAGAAAATACATAAATTGCCCTATTAGCTAAGTTTAGATCTATCTATTTTTTTCACTTTGGGTACAATCAATCGGTACAAGGACAAGAACAAGTGAATCAGTGGTGGACTTGCAAAACCAAAATCCCTTCATGCACATGGGGAAAGTGTGCCCAAAGCTCATTCACAAACCGTCTGAACTCAGGTTCCGCGTTGATTTCCCGTGGAATTTTATTTGGCCAACAGCGATTTGCTTGTTTTGTTTGTAGCAAACTTTTTCTCTTCCCTTAGTGGTTGGTTGGTTGGTTGGTTGGCTGCTTGCATGGCTGGTCTCCTCTATCTCAATCTTGTCCAACCAAATAACCATTAAGAAAATGGAAGCCCCAATTTCCGATTCGATCCACATGAGTTACAAATTAAAACTCGGATTCTTTTCTTTCATTTTCGACCCTGCTATTGACAACCCGAATTTCTAAGCCCAACCATAAGACCTTTCTGGTGAGACGTCAGATTAAGCTACTGGATATTTGTTAGCCAAACCGACCAATTTGACGTACGTTTAGAAGTTTATATGATAACACGATGACCATTATTTCAACCATAAATTCATGGGGTAAGAAAAGTATGGATGGACAGAGGAAAAATCTTATGCAAGTGGACTCACTTTGATTGTTGTGAATGGCCGTGTGGATTCGTGCTTGGTCTCCACATACCTTACTTAAGGGTCTGTTGAATTGATAGCCCCGTGCCATGAAATGAACGGCATTGGAACTTGGGTTGGAAGTTGGGTCGGAGTTTGAACGCTCATCAAATCTTCACACCATTACATGGCCAAATCGACGAATAAAGAAGGTGTTCGCTTGGACAGATTGGATGCCACTGGAGCTGCTCAATGTATCACCAAGGCTTCACAGAGTTGGGCACAAGCCAAGGAGCTTTATAAAGGCTAGATGGCTCATCGATGTATTCATATTGTGCTCATGATCACCCAACCCTTTGAATACTGGGATAGGCTCATCATTGGCATTGACAAAGGGTAATTGGCAAAAACCTGTGAGCCTTGGGATCTTGAACACGTGAGCTCAGCTCTGATCATTCCGGAGATGCAGAACCACAGTCCAAGATTTGTATACAGTCATCATCATTGTCTCTGAAAGTGGAGGTGAGACTTGAGGGGGGTTGGAATTTTCTCTATTAACATTCTTCCAAGCGGAATTCTCTCGGACGTCTCTACATTAGAAGTGGAAAGCGTTGACTCTGTGGCCATGGCCATGGATGGATGCTGAAATTATGAGTGGACCGATCAAAATTCAGCGAATGAACCAACCATCTTCGCAGGTAGTAGTCAGTCGATGGCTTGGTTGGTTGGTTGGTTGGTAGCAGCGCGTCAAATGATTATTATCATGGTCGATTATGACAAGCAAATCATGAGTATTTCTACCACTCTGGCCCATGCCAATGAGTACGGCTCCGTCATATTAATGATGGGATTTATTTTGGGGCTTCGAGAATGGCGTATCGAGGCATAGTTTTCGGGGGTCATTATCAGGGGGATGGAGGGAAAGTCTCATATTTACGGACATCCAAATGATCCAAATGGTGGGTTAACAGACCTCCAATGGAGATGGTGCTTGTGCCTGCCCCCAAAAAAATGAGGCCAATGGACAAGTCATTTTGCTTTCGTTCAGGACATTTTGGATATTTTCCACCAGTATCATTGGTCCACACACTCGAGGATTTCACTCAAGATACTCAATCTGCGACAGATTGAATATATATTCCATTAGGCTTGTTGTATACTAATCGCCCTCTTCCATTTCCATCTGATCTGCCCAGTAAGGAGCACCTGAGGGAGAGTGAAAAAAAATCTATTCCATGAATTTTCATACACACTGACTTTCAACGAGCTTGGCTCGCTTGAAAGGCCTTCAGTTATCGTCTGGTTCAGCACTAAATAGATTTTCATTTCCCTTCAAGACAAGACGTATCTCCCTCCCAAGATAATGAAGCTCGACAGAACAGGCCTGCTCAAAAGATCCTAAGATGGTTCCACACTATGCCATAAAGCGCAATTTCGGAAATGTCAGCTTAAATATTGCCCTTTTTTTCAAGGCGGTATATTCTTAGCCATTCTCGTAAGCGTACCTTGTTCATCTCAGACAGCATGAAATAGAGCGTCAGTGGAGGTGAATGAAGAAAAGTAGTGAGTAAGTATGTATGGGCTTTATCATGACAGGAACATGAAAATTGGTTCTGCCTCCGCAACAGCTCGAAATTTGCACTAGATCATGATTGGGCCGAATTTCATAATTGCCATAATGATCAAATTGGACACATTTGGTAAAGCCTCTCATATGCTAATATCCGCCCTTCCGAGCGCTTTACCCTTCATCCAAGAGGATATGTGGAAGAGTAACATGATCTTGGTTGGGAAACTACGGTCGATTTCGTATTCATGTCTGCCAGGAACGTCACGAACTTGCCAAAAGCGGCTTTAAAAAAAAATCTCTCCCCGTGAGATGGTGCCTTTTTCTTGGCCGGCTGTCATATCTCTCCGTATTTGGCCATTTGCACTCAAGCAAATATGGCCATAATCGCATCTAATCTGAAGCAAGCATCTCAAAACCAATGCTTACACATGAGATCCCCGCCTCAACCTCATCAAAGCCTGCAAAGCTGCTTGGTTCTACTATTCCTCATTCAGCATGCTCGTATTTCAAAATGCATTATCTCTTACACATGTGTTCGCTCAGCTTAGTAAAGACACTGGGGCGAGTGAAGAGTGCTGGCAGGTCCAACGACATGGCTTGTTTCGTGCAAAAAGCGCTTAAATTCAATTCTCTCGTTTTTTTTTCATCAGCCTGCTTCGTTGCAATAAGAGCCTGGCTCAAGAGCATGATCTATGATCCGGCGTGCGCGCCACGATTGGCCGGCCACGCTTTAGTTCCGTCACTCATTGGTCCGTACATTCAGGCTCGACCAATGAGGAGGCTTCCGTCAGTGTTCTGGTCCGGGTTTCGGAGCGCAAAGTGAGGCTTCTTCCGCTCCGCGAGCACCTCTCTCGAGGAGACTTGGTTCGGTGGTGGAGATGGTGGTTTCTGAGGAGCGCCGGTGGTTGTGATGGTTTTCAAAGAGAGGACCTGCTTGCCAGTGAACGCTCTCGCCAGTAGAAATGCACTTCTGCTCAACAAATATTTGGCGCTGAATGGTAAACATTTGTTTGACCCAAACGATCGTCGTCGTCGCGATTTTAGTGTTCTCTGTTCAGTCAACCTTTGGGTGTTCTCGAAGTGAGTCCACTCTGATTTATTGCTTCAGTTGGACGAAAAAAAATCCACTTGCAGTTTCTGCCTGGCGATCAATAGTTACATCAAGATTCAAGATTAAGTGTTCGTTGCTGTCGTACTGCTTTGAGGGAGTCGACGAGATCAATTGTTACCATGCCCAGACCATCCCGCGAGAGTTATGGAGATCAAAAACCTCCCTACTCCTATATTGCTCTCACGGCCATGGCCTTATGGCACTCTCCAGAGAGAATGCTGCCTCTGTCAGACATCTACAAGTTCATAATGGATAACTTCCCCTACTACAGGAAGAACACGCAGAGATGGCAAAATAGCCTTCGTCACAACCTAAGTTTCAACGATTGTTTCATCAAGATCCCCAGGCGTCCCGACCGACCCGGTAAGGGCGCCTATTGGACCCTCCACCCAAAGGCCATTTCCATGTTCGAAAATGGGTCCTTGCTCCGCCGCCGGAAGAGGTTCAAACTAGGAAGTACGGATAAGGATTCCTTGGACACGGAGCTAAGCGCTCTGTCGAATTTGAATAGGGTTATGGTTTCCAATTATTCGAGCTCCCATTCGGCTCCCATGAGCCATTCAAGCCCGTACCATCCACCGACTTGTGTGCCTGGACCTTCCATGTCGATGCATTCGGGACCTCAAGTGCCACCCCCGCCGAGTATGATCCCGTCTCCGTATTTTAATCCACATTTGGCCTTGGCGGCACACGCCCATCACCAGCAACAACTGGCCAATTTGCATGCAGCCTCGAATCTCTCACCACCACATTTACCCCATCTACCTCCGCAAATGTCGCCACCCACGTTACCCAAGCCCACTCCATTGAATCCTATGATGGCCTCTATGTCGAGCCGAACCTCGCCCGGGTTCCAAACCAATTCCAAACCAAAGAAAAAGGGCTTCACCATTGACAGTCTCATGGACAAGGAAGACGTCACCCGAGAGGACAGCGACCTTCCTCCTCTCGATATGGAGGACGAGGAAATATCCGTCGATGACGACGGAGACGCCAAAGATGACATAAACGTCGAAACTGATGAAGAAGGCAAGGCCAAGTCACCCTCGCCCCAGAACTTGGAGGCTCTCCGAGCCTTTTTCCGGCCTAATCCTCTGGGATCGGCCTTCAACCCTTTAGTGGCGGCGGCTAATCCACTTCTCAATAGTCAATACGGCCCGGGAGGAATTCCAACATCCGTTTCAGCACCCAATCCCATGTTGGGCAACCCATTCTATTGGGCGAATATTCAACGAGCTGCCGTGGCTGCCGCTGCCCTCTCTAATCGAGTGATGCCTCCCCATTCGATGGCCTCATCGGCATCCTCCCCTCTTCACCTACCCCCGACATCATCTATCAGCAGTCATTTTTTAGAGTCTCGCCCGGAGGTCATGAGGACCTCCGACATGATCCCCGAGATCCCCCGGCCTATCAAGACCGAAGTGAAAACCGAGCTGAAGGAGGAAGAGCCCACTACCAATCCGCTTTTGTTCCAAGTCAAGACTCATCTTCCAAGTCTCAGCCCCAAGAGAGCGTCTCCGGCAGCCTCACCCAACGGGGATTTTCAATCGAAAATTTTGTCAAGTGACCTCCGGGACGACAATAATAATAAAAACAACAACAACAACATCGGGGATCACAATGACCGAAATAATAACTCCACACAAGATCCAAAGAAACCGGTCCCAACGCTGAGATTTAGTCCACCCATGCGTTCCATATGACCATAGGATAGATGATGGTTTTATGTTCCTAAGTATTCGGCGCCCCCCAAGACTCAATCGAGTACCTTTAGTTGCCTCCAAAAGCGATTTATTGTTCCCAAGTCATACCTTAATAGTTGTTCCTGACGTGAGAATGTTCATTCTCCAAGTTGCATCCCTACCAACACAGTATTTAAATGTTGATGTGTAAAAACTATGCTTGTTCCAATAGTTTTTGTTTTAGTTCGGGCGTGGAAATACAACTCTCAATTCTGATCGAACATCCCGTTTTCTAATTACTCTCGTAGCTAAGTCAATTGATTTTCAACACGCTCTCACTCATGTCATGACTCATGAGACACAAAGGGAACCCTTTGTAGCTTGTCTACTTTAATTTTCCATCAAAGTCATCAATAAGTTCTTCCACCCTCTCTCTCTCACACAAACTGTGGGTTCTGTGTACTTACTCCAAACACAAAGCCTGCTCGCAGAGGTGGGTAGGTGGGCGAGGGACAACCCTTTCCTTGATCGCCTTCATATTTTCTCATCAAGCAACCAACAAATGATGTCGAAATTAATTCTGAAATTGGTTTTGAGCCTCGCGATCAAGTTCGAACAGATTATCCACCTCATTATTGAGCTAACAAGACAAAACATCCTGGCTGACTCGTTAGCACAAGGTGTGAACGAGGACGTTATGTCTTTTCCATCTAGGAAGATGACTGTCCAACCAGTCCGACGGACAACCAGGGTGGAGGTTTTGTTTTCCAGGTATAAGATAGATCGAGGAGTCAGGGGGTTACAAAGTGAAGGACTTCTTCCTAAGTTAAACGCTCTCAACGGGTGTCAGAAGGTCAAGTAGTAGTGGTTGAAAAGCAACTGGATCTGATCCACACCAATCCCAAGGTTCTGTCAACCTTGCTATTAGGGGACGTGTTATAAACCAACCGAGGTAATGGTGTTTCTTTCACTTCCCAGATGGGCCAGTTATTAGTCAATATAATGATTTCAATGCACGTCGTATTGGCAATTTGCCGTCCACACACAGTCTCGGGTGTTGGAGATTGTTTGCCAATGAGGGAGTTCTCTTTGGGTCGACGAGCGCGAACCACCACTCGATGGCTCGATGGTTGGTTGGTTGGTTGGTTGAAGGAATCATAAGAACAATCATCCATCACACTTTCATTGTATCTCTCTCTAACAATCTATACAGGAACGCCTTCCCAGCTCTACATATCACACCTCGCGAGGGTTTCCACTGTACTAGAGCTTCTTGGGCTTGGTTCAATGAGGATCGAGTGTTGGGCAGCCAAAAAATCCAATCTCTGACTTTAAATTGAAAATCTTGGGAGTTAAGATTCGATGGTAGGGTTGGTCCTAACACTCGTTGGCACCTTGGTCCAAATATTGGTGCAAAGAACGCAGAGGAATTGAATGGTATAAAAACACCAAGAATCAAGAAGAACCATCTTTTCCTTCTTTTTAGAGGGCAAACATGCCTAGACAGATCTGATTGGTCATGGTTGGACTCATTATCGATCCGGACGCTTGAGATAAATGACGTTGGCGTTTTAGTGGTGGGCATGTGGAACTTGCTGGCGATGCTTTTGGCGGCAAAAAGGCAGTTCTAGTCCGTGTTTACCAACATCGAATTTATTGCCTTCTGTCCTCTTTAATTTGTTTTTGACAAGACTGCATTCTTTTATGAACGAAGATATATGTTCATCACCCCTCGACGGCCTATTTTGCTCTCAAAACCAATTCCCATTCCAAATGATTTGTGCCAGAAATAGTTCGGCGGCAAAATAGGAAATTGAAGCTATTCCTAATGATGACTTCATTAGCAACACCTTTCCATTAATAAACTAATCATGTCCATTAAGCGAATCAAGTTTCTCCGTTCTTAGTTTCCAATCTGATCACGAGATTTCACCTGTATTTCTAACAAGTGCATCCGTAAATCTGATGCCCGGCTGGTGCCCTCACCCAAGTGGCCCACACCTGATCCGATCCCATTGAAAAGATGCTCTGAAAACAAATTTCTTTGACGATGAGGAAAACAAAGTGAGTGACGAAGGAAGACCCGCTCCATGTGGCTTACACCACTACAACCAACAGTACATCCTCCAAAAGCAAAGCCTGGGCCGAGAATCCGCCTGCGAGAAGCATGGTGAGGCAGGAGCCGAGTCTTCAATTTGCTTTGAGGAACCAGGAATTTACAATCAGGTGTGTTGTTCTAGGCCCTTGGGGAGGTGGTAGTCGTCTTGGTGGGGATTGATTGGGTTGAAAGACCATTAACAGGGGGTGCAATCAAAGGAAATTCCACCCTATGCACTAGTGTTTTCTTAATTTCCAAGCGCCAAGAAGTCTAGATGATCCAGACAAACCAGCGCCTTTCGCCCTCTCTCTTTCTCGCTCTGTCAACGTCCCTCAAACACGGCTCAAGAACCCATTCTACGCGGGTGCAGAATGTTTCTCTCAAGCTGAAAGTCAGGGGATCGTTTTCTTTTCCCCGAGGAGTGAGTTAAGAGCTAATTTGAATGTGGTTGGCGTCGACGGAGAAAGGCGACCAAGACAGATTTGGTTGGTTGGTTGGTTGGTTGGTTGGTTGGTTGGTGGTTGTGTTGGTGCGTATTATGTGCAAGGATTATAGGCAGAAACAGCGAGCTAGCTAGCTTTGGCTCGTCAGCGTCTTCCGACGGTATCCACCTAAGGTGAGGAGCCAAATTTTGTTGTTTCTTGGTAGTACTGCTTGGTTGTTTTGGAGCGGCAAAAGCTACCCTTCAATTTTCGAATAGAGGAACATCGCCGTTGAATGAGGGGAATGGTTGAATTACAACCAATGATGATTAGGCTGCTCAGTGCGTGGATGAAACGATCAAACAAAGGAGAGATTCACCACTGGAAGCATGGGATGTTCGAGAACATCATCTCTGCCAGACTTGACTCGTCGTGCTCCAGGATAGAGCATTCCATCCTGTGCATAATCAAGGGAAATGAATCCTCTCTCTCTGTGTCTGATTGAAGACTTCACTGAGACAGAGCGAGGAATTATCACGGATGAGCCCAAACAAAGCCAAGCAGGGCGAAAAATTGAGATGTGCCGACGGAGATCATGGTGGCTGAACTTGTCCATACACACATTCAAGTGAGTGGTAGTGGTCCCGGGTACGGTAGTTAAAATCTCATTCCCCGGGTTGGTTGAGGCTAGATGTGTATGTGTGTGTGTGTGTGTGTGTGTGTGTGTGTGTGTGTGTGTGTGTGTGTGTGTGTGTGTGTGTGTGTGTGTGTGTGTGTGTGTGTGTGTGTTGGTCTTTCTGTCTGACTCTTTGTACTACTGCTTGGTGGTGTTCAATAGCATATGAGCAGTAGCTTTGACAAGAGGCACCAAAAATAGAGATTGATTATGATATCAAACAAGAGCTAAGAATAGAGTGGGAGAGCCGGTGGTTGGATGGATGGATGGATGGATGGATGACTGACTGGATGGGATGGGATGGTGGTTGGTTGGCACCTCGAAGCTTAAGTTTTGAGCGATGGTTCACAAATCATGTTGTCAGGCCTAACTCTGCGGATTTCTTTGTCTTAGATGTGTGTATTAATCAGTCATGGAAAGAAATCTCACTCTTCCCTCTAGCATTTCCATTTCCCGACCGCAAACTAATGTCAAACTCTTCCTATTCAAGGCATTAAGCAATCTGGAATGTATATTGGCAAGATCCTGGTTGCCACCCACTTTGATTAACATTAGATACCCTCCTCTCCTCATCCAGAATTGGTGTCATGAGATCAAGATGGCGCTTTGTGAATCAAATTGTCTGGAGTGAATGCCATCGTGGCCTTTTCCCTTTACACTCAGGTCCAAGGGTCACGTGGACTTCCCAATGCTTTGGTAGGCGGTGATGGTTGTATAGTAGAGGTATCGCCATGCCAACCATGATGATTATGATGATGCGAGCCGAGTCCCGATATCGTCGGGGTCTGGTAGAAGCTTTACGATTTGCTACGCATGCTTTGTTTTTATTTTGGGAACAAAATCCAAAGGAAGCACGAGGCTAATTTTGGGACGAAAGACTTTGTTTGACACCTGACAGGGGGTTGGAGGGTATAAAAAACTTTCAAAAGGTGTAAATTGAGGGGGTAATTAAGTTGTAATTATAATCGTGTTCAGTCAATGAAATTTTGAATTCCTTGACAGTGTATCTTGAAAACAGGTATCTGGGGCAAAACATGTGTACCCAAATGGACACCTAATATATGTTAAATGCAATACACCTGTAATGTGGTGCAAACTATTTGGCCGAGTCAGATCCAATATTTGAGGTCCAATCAATTTGGCTGGATTTTTTACTCCTTTGATTGATGATGTGTAGTGTTGCTCAAGAGGACTCCAAATTCCAACGGGCTTACTCTGCGATTTGTCCGATTTCTATTAGTTGAGCAATGAGAATGGAAAATTGACAGTCGTTCCGGTCACAACCAGTTAAGTGGAATCGACTATTTGACATCCTATGCACACTCTGATCTACCATTTGGCTAAATCAAAATCGCTTTTGTCGCTTTTTATTTTGATTGAAATATTTCATGTGTGTCTTCCCAAGAAATTGAACGTAATCACTTGCGATATGATTTTGCATTTGTTTTCCTTCAGATTAATCTCTTATTTTTTTATGTAAGCTCAGCGAACAAGCAGATCTCAAGCTTTTGGGAAGGCAAATGGCGGACTATAACGATTTACTCTCTCTATATTGCTGTATATTGTGACAAATTTGGCAATATTTCTAGCCCATCGCTCAAACACATATTTTCTAGTTCTTAACATTCGTGGGCCAAAAAGTGAGGTGTATTCAAACTCATGAAATCTGGTTTAACTGTGACATGCAGGCGAATGAACTTCATGGACTACTCAAACTTTGGACGTGACATCAGAGAGTTTTGTTTTAGTTACCTTTTTTGATGATATCTCAACTAGAACGATGCACTTTTTAATTTATATTTATTCTTTTGCTAACCATGAATGTACAGACGATCTGTTCTAGGGTTTGGTTGTCCGTAGCCATATACGTGGATCTCGTTTTTTTCAGGACAGGTTGAACCGAACACGAACTAAAGTGGAGAAAGAGAACGAGAAGATCGGCTCCAAAGGTGCAGCGGTGGTAGTGGTTGATGAGATTGACTCTCTTCTTCACACTACCTTCTGGCACTATCCAACTGAAGGAAGAACACTCAAAGGTCGAGTCGGCGAATCCACTTTGAATCTTGTTCATTTGAGTCAATGGGCGAAGATAGAGTAGAATGGAAAATATACAAGGAGGTAACAATGCCTGCAGTTTCCAGATCAGCGGGTGATTCTTCCCCAAGATTAACGTTTTCCGACTCAATGAGACGTGGTGCATTTGCAGAGTTATTGCAGAATCCACAGACATTCACAATAACGATCAAACATTTTCAATACGTCTTTTGACTAACACGCCTTCTTGCGCTCCTTTCTCATGCGGAGAGTCACAATACAAGCCATTTTGGTGCTGAAAGATGATTCTCCTACTGGCACAGATTTGGGAGCTCAAGGCATAACTGGAAATCATGCCCGTCTCCATTGTGCGCTCGATCCTCAAGTCGTTTGACGTCTTGGAATGTGTTCTTCTCCATGACGCATCCCAATGTCTAGGAATGGTACGTGTGTGACCCTCTAGGGGAGCGAGGATTTCACCCTGCGGTACGCCAAGCACACCTGCGAAATATTAACAGGGACTTGAGACCATGATTACATGCAGGCATCCTTTGGCTTGATCTTTCCTTGGAACCAAAGCGATTGAGGCGATTCAATCTAGCAACCAGTGGAAACAGCAATCTTAGGAGTGGGGTCTTCCTCCACCTCAAAGCTTGACGTTGGAGGGAAAAAAGTTTGCCACCTTCAACTAACAAGCTTTCATCAAGTCGGCTTTTTGTGTTCCCGACTCTATTATCCCCCACAATGGTCAGGAACAATTCCCAGCAAGATCTCCGACGACCTGTGGCAACTCATCTTCTCGATTTGTGGTCACTTTGGACCCTGGGATGATTCTCGATTAACTTTCTTTTGTGTCCGTTGACACTTGGTTTATTCTCTCTGTCCTCGGCTTCGTTTGGTAGCCAAGAAGTGAAAAAGTTCGGAGAAATCCTAATGACGAACTCGCCTTAAACCAAGTAGATCTCACGGCGAACCAATGATCCCCATAAAACATCTTTGTTGATCCTTCTAACCTATAAGGGGTTATCAAACCGCAAGAAATAAGCCGCGTGTAGCCAACACATTTTCCCATGGTCAGGCGCACAAGAGCCTTTGAAGCCGGGAAAGTGACTTTTTCGTTTGAATAATTCATTCCGTCTTCGTCCGACCAAGGTGAAGTGTCCAAAGAAATTTCATCAACAAGATCCTGATTAATGATCGCGCTCCGGCTGTTGAAACAAAACTGCCTGGCTCATCTACCATTTACTACTCATCCAACCGACGCTTTGAAATTGGTCTCGATTCCTAATGCATGCAAAGTTACTCGACCCTATGTGCTCAAAAGGTACAAAGCCGATCTGATCACAATAATACCATAACATGGTTCAACCCAATACTGCACAGTATTGGGCCAAGATGCTTCGGGCCAGTCACAGGTATACAAACAGTCAATTTGTTTGAGTCTAACAAATATTTTCTCACTTCTCGATCCACAGGGGGGCCTCTCCAGGTCCGCCGCAACAAGTGTGAGCTCTGGCAAGTTTTCAGAGCAAAAACGACTCCCTACGTGGAAATGTGATTACTCCAAAGAAGGTGTTCGAAAAAGAAGAACGAGACTCGCCTTTGGTTTCGTTCGATTCATCGGCTCAGAAAAGAGAGGAAGATGCACAGCACCAAAACTTGAACGGATCCGTACCTGCAAACCGTCAAAGTCAAAAAGAGCGCCAAATTAATAGTATCTTATAAAAACCTCGAACTCGATTCTTGGAGATGTGAGTTACATTATTGGTGCAAGACTTTGTGCTGGTCGCCAAGTTGACCCGAGGAATTGTCCTTTTTATAAAACTAATTAATGGAGATTTTTAGCTGGATGAGCTTGAACGGAGTACGTGGTATTGTGCATTGTGTTCAGTGTTTGAACCAATGGATGATTGAAAATTAGTTAAGCTCGTTCGCTCTTTTCATCACGTGTTAATGGCCGAACCTTCAGCAAGAAAATCTATTTATCTTGGTCCTAATGAGAACAGGAAATCGAATAGAATCCGTCGGTGAATCGGAAGGGAAATTAAATATGGCATAATTTCTTCACACTATTACTATGACAAATGGTTCAGGCGAGGGAAAGTAACAAAAACAATTTGGAGCTAAAGCTTCTTCACCTCCATCAATCGAAAAGGCCATAACATTGTGTAACCAAAGACAAATACAATTCAAATGAAACACTCGTAAAATAAGTTCCTTACCTGGTTGGGTGTTTCAGACGCTGAGTAAATGAAGATTTACTCTCCTCATTCCTGTGAGGAAACCACATTTTAGAATAACACTAATGGAATCGTACCTCCAGACTTTACTGAACTATAACACAGGAAATGAGGCCATTACGGGCCACAAAACGAGTAATTAAAGCGCAAAACTACTACATTTTCTGGCTTCTTATCTACACGTTGGTTGTTCTTTTTTCGGGATATGCAAAGACTAGCAGACAGTTTTTAACTATCAAGGAAGATGGCCAAGATCATGTCTGTCTTGCCAAAGAACATTGTCTAAGAGTTTAACACTGCTGAGAACCAAAAGCATAAGGGAGTTTTTGGGACAAATATCTGGAAGTTGCTGTAAAAGGAAAGACACAAAAAGGGGAAGAACGTAATGGAGTGGATTTTAATGAAGAGGTGGTTGATCAAAATGAGACACTTTTGCGTGAGAAGGAGCAAGATCAAACAATACCATATAAGCGAGCACCTACAAAGAGCAGATCTACACATACAGTAACACTTGACAAACCAGAGAACCGTCGACGGAAACGTATATATATCTAAATACATACGTATATATATCTTCAATCAAATTGGAATCCCTGGAAATTCATCTGATGGATGGATTTCCAAATCCAATGATTGACTTCTCGAGATACCCAAAAACCTATTGATTGCTCACGGTTTCCTGTTATTGAGTCAGATGATGAGAGGAAAAGGATTCTCAAGATGAAAAAGTTCCTCGCTCTCTCTTGTCTGTCATCGCTATGTGAACAGGATATCAATTTTAAAATTTGGAAATTGTACTCAGATCACATTGGAAAATTGACGGCTCATTCAAAATCATCTAACCCTGAACATTGGTAGAATATTGGCCCTTTCCAACTCTAGCATTTGTGACCAAAAATAAATAGCCGTCACTCGCAGAGCTTGAAAGTGGTTTCCCCGTGCAAGGAATAGCCCGTAAATTATCCGAACTACATAATAATTCAAATAGAGGCATAAATTCAAAGGCTTCAGGCCAACTCCTGGCTTTTCTTTGTTCAGTCTTGTAAAAATTATGCCTGATACCTTCTACTTATGGCGGTCTTGAAATGAGGGTGATGCGAGGATGAACATGAGGAAAACCCTCGAGGTCATCACCTAACAACCATCACCCACCACACAAAAAGATAGACCTACATTTTAATGTTCGAACATTACAACGTCCCCACTTAGAAAGTACATACATAGCAACCTCCAACTAAATTCCGGTGCCCAAGAAAAATCACTTATTCCATTCAAGTGAGCGGCAGGTTTGAGGTTCCAGCATCCAAACCCTGGTCTCAACTTGAAGAACTTGAAGTGAATGCCCGAGGCTGTGCGTCCTCTGATCAGATATTGTTCCAACCACTCATTACCACCTAAGACAAACAGCGCTTGCCTCGGAAAAACAAATGAAGCCGACATCTCAAAGTGTTTGTTTTGATTAGCTGATCATGAGTTTGCATACCTCAAACTCAAAGTCACTCTTTGATTAGTGGATCAAAGAAACCCACCACGGCAGCATAGTCGAGCTCAGGACGATGGATTACGAGCAATAATATTGTATAGAAAAAGGCTATCGAATATTGATTTGAAAGTATGGCATGATTTGAGGTGGTATTTTAGTTCATTTGGGCATTCCAACGTCGAATCATAGACAACCGTAATCAGACTCTACAGGGCTAACCATGTATGGCTTGACCGGTGGAATTCAAGTTCCAAGAGAGCCCAAAGGATTAATGGAGGATATCGGTATTGGCATCTAACTGGCTTGAGGCCACGAGAGAGCAAGAAAGAACTGCGTATTCTGTACCCTAGCTCTATACTAGGTAGATGGCGGCCACGGTCTTGGATCTTTTACCGATTTTCTCCTGTCTTGATGGCTTGTTTTCGCCCCGGCTCTTTTGTGGCTCCTTGAATGTATGAGAGGATTGGTGTGGTTTTCATTTGTTTTGCTCCCATTTCATTTGACGTTTGATTGACACTTCAACCCGGAGGAGAAGAAGCAGAACTGATCTTTCTATCATTAAGGTTGGCATTCCTTTTGGCCTGATGTCGGCAATACGGACAAAGTGGTAGGTAGATAGGCAGGTAGGTAGCTTTGAATTGGCAAATAATACCACATTGAACATGGCCCCTCAGAGCTTGAGTTGGGGCTTGAAAGACGAAACACCTCCATTGGATCATCATCAACGCTCCTCCAGAGGAGAAGTTGCTCCGAAGGCCTCGGGGCAAAATCCATCCAAAGTGATGAAGGTTTTGGGTGGCGAAGAAATCAGAGTCGGTCATGGACAGACAAACAACAAAAACAAGTGTATTATTCCGACTTTAAAAGGACTCTAGGGCCAAATGAGTGAGTGAGTGAGTGAGTGCGTGAGTTGCTATTATCCACATGCACAACCAGTAAACGAACCGCCTGGACAAACTATTTGCTCAATTGGCCGTTGGAACGACGACGAAAACGTCTCATTTGGACGCGTTGATATCGGGGATGTTCGACCATTTCAATGGAACCTTTGTTGGGGAAGATAAAGAAAAGGAACTGGAGAAAGACGACCCTCATATTGCCTTATTTGGACCATTGAAGAACAACAAGACTGGTGCAGACACTCTCAGGTGGATGAATGAATTGGAGGAGGAAGCTATTCACTTTGGAATGGCCGAATTGGACATGGGAACGAACAACTTCAGATTTCCAAGGCTTAGAGACGACATTGACAATATTCCAGATTTCTTATTTTGGCCCATGAAAAAAAAGACGAGCTCTGCTCCTGGCATTCCTCGGTCTTGAATCGGTAATTAGATACTTACCATCCCTCAAATTGGTAGATTTTCGTGGACAACCCCTACAATTTGACATTCTTTCGTAAAGGCAACTGAGAACAAGTAACTTTCTAGAGCTGAACATAAACTGATGAAATAAAGGCATTGTGGTCTCATACGAACCTGACCTGAGCATCTCTTAGCTTGGGGTTTTCCGATCGAGCGGCGGAAGACCATGTCATAAATGTTCTGTAATTAAAGTGTCGATTTGGAGGAGGCGGAGGCGGAGGAGGATGGTGGATGTTGGAAGTCAGATAGAGCCTCAAATCCTCTGATCTTCCAATCAATCGCCCAAAGACACCAATAGTTAGTGAGTTAGTTAATAATCGGGTGAGAACAGATGACGGGGGCGGTGTTCTCGCACCTTCAGAAGAGATGTCAGCACGGGTGGAAAATAATTCATCTGCTTCATTTCCCCTCCCTCATTCCAAAACGAGAGTCCGGACAGAGGATGGAAAATGCTAGCAATTAAACAGGGATAAGCTAGAATTTGAGCAAATGGCAGTGATTCTCCGCACTCTTAAAGCGCAAAATTAGAGACAAACAAGTGATGAAGTGACCGTCGATAAGGTAATTTCCTCTCAACGACCGAAATCATCGATGGCCATGCCACGCTCCAATTCATGAATCAGGGGCCCAAAATAGATATCAAACCACACTCAACGTTAGTTCAATATAAGATCGATAGAAACACGACTATCAAAGAAATGTCGTCTTTAGCTTGCTTACCATATATTTGTATGCGCCTTGAATCTATCGACCTTACTCAATAAACCACATGTTTTAAGAGCTTAAAACATATGAGGCAAAGTTCACATGTCTGTCTTTTATATAAATACTGCAATTTAGTAGCTCCTTGCAGAAGGGCTTCGTAGTTTCAAAAGCATGGCATAACTTAACTGGCAACGCGAATATTGTGTTTTTTCTCCCATTTCATTTGAACTATTCACTCTTTGAAAAGCAACACAAATACTAAACATAATTTCCTTTTTTAACTCGTTCCATCGCAAGTGTCACGTGTCTCAAGTTGTTCGATGTCAATTAACTAAATCTAAATGCCGTGTTTTCATTCGACCCCAAAACTACATGAACCTCTCATTGGTAATGCACGAGTGGACCGGGGTCTTGTGCAAACATTGCCTTGATTCGTGCTTTGAAACTCAGAAACAAGCACACACTCACTCACTCACTCACTCACTCACTCACAGGCACACACACTACGGAGTCCATTTCGTCATCGACGAGAGCAATTCAACCACCAACCAACGAGCCACCAACCATCAAACCAACGCACCAGCTCAAGAGAGAGAGACAACTAGAAAGAAAAAAAAAGATGGTGGTGGAGTAGGAGGAGGAGGAGAAGAAGAAGGAGAAGAAGGAGAAGGAGGAGGAGGAGGGTTGGTGGCTTCGGTTCAGGCAGAGGGGTTCCCTTCGAGAAAAACAAACATTGGACCCTGATTGGTCGTTGGATTTTGACGAAATCTTACTTGTTGGGTGGCGACTTCTTTTCCACCCAGACACTCGAGCACTTTCGGGTTCTAATGCGAGGGTTGGTTAGGCCATATAACTTTAAGTTTGTAACTTATGGAGTGGGGAAATAAACAAATGCAAATACAAAACCCTTTGAGTTTGTTCGTTGGGTCCGACTTTGCGCAATCACAATGAACCCCACGCTCCTGCACACAATGCTAGAGTGGATTCCGATACAATGAAAGGGGTTACTTTTGATCTTGGGGGAGAATTCGTCTATTGTGATCGGTCAATGAGTTTGAAAAATCCCGCCTTTGGTCCATGGGACCTTGTGCCACTTTGTCTGGCACTTCACTTGCTCAAAGCATGAGATTTTGATATTTTTCCCGGAGAATCAAAAATAGATAAGCAACAAAATCCGCAAACCAGGAGTGTGGGCTCTTTCAGAAGAGAATGGCTAGAGATCTAGACGAAGACATGCAACTCGGGACTTTGTTTTTCTACTTGATTGCAAATTGAAAGGGAAGAGTTGAATTTTCTAAAGACTTAATTTTGTACCCTTGATTATGGAAATGACACTTCTCATCAATGAGCTCTCTAAGATATGGACATTTTTGAGAGATTCTCCTCAACAATGTAGATTTATTATCAGTGATGGGATTTGACTTCCATGGACTCGTGCAGAGCCACAATGAGATCAGGTTCTCATCTCAATGCCGAGGAGATTCTGACTAAATCTAAAAAAAAAATCCGTGTCTTGAACACCTTTTCGTGTTCCAGAGGCTCAAAATGAATATTGCAACACTTTGGAATTAGTTCGTTTACCTCGGAGGGTCCATGGGTCCGTGTGGCCGAAACCAATCCACCGAGAGAGAAAGGTGGTCCTTTGAAGTAATTGTCTGATTGGTTCCAAGCCATCCTGAATTCCAATTGTTGAATCTCTCAGTTCAAAAACCCTCATTATGGTTGGCACTCGCTCTTCCAACACCGCATTTCCCTGTGGACAAACCTCAAATATCGGAGTTAATTCGTTCCTCCTTTGTCAATTTGAGGCGGTCATCCTAGAAAATGAGATCCAGGATAGTGTTGCGCACCAAAGCCACCTCGACTTTTTCCAACCCCTCCAATGGCAAGCAAGGCTGTTCGTGAGCATGGAAACACCTCCAGCAGATACAAATACCATCCCATTTATCTCCTACCAATTGATAGGAAATTACAAGCTTAACTACAACAGGTGACCTGCGCAAACGTATTTGTACTTGTACATACACGTATTGAACGACGTCTCAGGCAAAATGTAGGTTCGACAGGAGCAATTGACTGGGTTAACACCTCGGCAAGGAATTATCGTTCTTTTTTTCTG
Source organism: Tigriopus californicus (assembly GCF_007210705.1). Classification (NCBI taxonomy): domain Eukaryota; kingdom Metazoa; phylum Arthropoda; class Copepoda; order Harpacticoida; family Harpacticidae; genus Tigriopus; species Tigriopus californicus. The sequence goes on from NC_081443.1 coordinate 8,115,653, forward strand.
GAATCTCTCAACTCAGGGTTGCCATTGTCAATTATTTCAGCCTGAACTAGAATCAACGAGGTTTTAGCTATATCCACGTTCCTTCTTGGTTTTGAAGTCATTCATGCATGGCCTGAACATGAAGAAGACAATGGAAATCTCTCTTGTATTTTTAGTTTTATGAAGATTTATGATCCGAGTAAATCATCTCTCAAAACCCATATTTTGACATGATTCATAGTGAGCGCTCACGAAAGTCAAGAGCAAGCAGCAAAGCCAGTCCTACAAAAAGAAGACGACCAGCTCTCAACTTCTAGACTCGACACACAAACACACACACACACACACACAACCAGAACTTCCAAAAGAGATGATGGTCCAATGTTTTTACCTGCTGGCTATCCATGGAGTTTGGAGATCCTTTGCGGCAGAGAGAATGACGCCCAATAAAGGGCTACTTAGTCCGTGTCTTTTGACACACTCGCAATTTTCTGAGTAAATGACTAACCACAAATGTGATGGTTATATTTTTTGTACACCGCCGATGCAAAACTATTTCACTCTTTTCCGTACCGTTTCCAGCAAACCACAAGTATTAGATACAGCAATACAAAGAAAGTAAACAAACCCGATATGATATCCACAAACAAGGAATAACGTGACTTTGCTTGAACCGGATTGAAAGCCATTCTCTTTGTCCTGATTAGAAAACCACTTGCCCAAAATACCATTGTGCTTTGATGTGTGGACACAATGCTGTGACAAGGAGATGGGATCTTAATGGTTGTTCTGTGGCGGTGTTCAACTACAAATGTCACAAATAAGAGCTTCCTTCCTTCCGCTTTGCTTGTCTTGCTCATTCTCCAACTATCTTTCCCTTGCTCATGAAATGTTCCATGCTGTCTTATGCGCCTGTCAAATGAACAAAAGACGATGATGCAAGTAGATGGGAAATAATAATACCAAAAATCATGCTGCATCACATCAAAAACATCATCCATCTACCCCTGTTTAAAACCTATTTGTGCAATGCTCGATCTTCGCCCAACCAAAGAGTCCCTATCCTCTGGTCTGAACAAAATCTGGCTGTTTGAGTGGGCAATAAATGGGCCCAAACAACAGATTTTAAATGTTCTGATAGGAATCTTGATCTGATAGGCTATGGGTGGATCGATTTACCAACAAGGTCTCGTTGGAGAGGCGAACCCAGCCCATTTTACACATATGATCTACGCAGCCTCATTATGATTCGAGCTCTGAGAAGAGGGAAATGCACAGTTGAGCGGCTTCATTGGTTGAAGGAGAGAAGTTGTTCGTACCCATTTTTGGACGTTTTTCTCATGGCACAGTCTAAAAACAATTCATCTTCAGGAGGTCCCGACTCACCTGACATCGACCCTTGACTTGCATGTCCTAAGATAGACACTTGTCACTCTGGTATGCACCTATTCACACTTGGACTTGCCGCCCTGAAATCGAACTTTCAGGACCGCCAAGTCCAAAAAGATCTGATTTTTTCCCCGGATTCTGCATTTGCGTAATTGCGCTCTCAATATGGTTGAGGTGATCTACGCTCGTGAACATATTTTTTCAAAGCTGCAAAGATCATTTCGATGCGATTATATCGATGCGTCCAAAAATAGCAACACTGAAAGCAACAACTCTGAAACAATGTCAATGGCTCTTTGTGGTGGCCTCGAGTCCGCTAAGATGCAATTACCTGGAATGTCCACCCAACTAAACCCTGGCTATTTACAGGATCGAAAAGAACACAACACTGAAAAATACCAACGATGTAACTTGCTCAAGGTGTCCCCGCCAGAGACCTTTGCTCCGGTAAGCATGTTTTTGTCAGTGCGTGCATGCATTTTTGGTTTACGTTCAGACTCCGTGCACTTTTCCCGTGTTAGACTCTATAGGCAATGTGACAAAAATTGCCTACTAATTTGGGTCACTAAATGCCGCCTCAACCAAGAGACCACGCACGACTCCATCTTCCACATCGCATGTGTTTACGCTGTGCTCCGAGAAACAAGGGTCCATGTGGGCATTTCTTCAATGTCACGTTTGTCTGAGACAGGTACACAGTAGGTAAGTACCAAGAATGGATGTTTATATATTTCTAATGAGGATGACTTGGCAAACTTCTACCTCGACATATGAAGCCCGATATATCCTATCCGACATGTGGGTTGCGGGGAGATAATTATCCGCTCTGGATGGACAGAGGTTCCAAATTCAGATCATTGGAAGAAAGTGTTGCCTTCAGGGCAGATTTACGACACAAGACTCCAGATCTGAATTCACACCTTCACTTCTCGGAACCGTTTTCAACGAGTCCAAGGAGCTCGATGGCATTGTTAGCATTGACTTGGGGCTCTGAGTGGACAAGATTAGCGGTACGGTAAATGTTGGCGGGTATTCGCTTCTCCCCTCTATGTCCAGTGCCCTAATGAACGGTGGACAAATCTCGCTTCTATGGGCGACAAGACACCTAATTTTGATTCGAGAGGGCTCATCCGCGTGTTCTTGCATATTAGAAATTTGAAACGACAAGCGTGCCATGGCCACTGGATATCGGTCTTATAAACAAGTAATCCAGTTTACAACTCATAGGAATTTAAGCCTCTAGGGCGAGTCGAGAGGACGTGTCGAACACAGCACCAAGATCCCTTTTCAAGTGCTAGACAAATGGTCGTCGTGGACGTCGCCGTCGTTGAAGGTGGCTCTCGAAGGTATACCAACAACCAGATCCGCACACCCCGCGGGACATTGAAACAATACCCAGAATTACGACGACGGCCAAGGGAAACTGAGCCACCACCACGAGGGCCGATGAACGGCGAACCTGAATTGAGGGGAGAGTCCTACCAGTCTCTATGGTTCTAGGTTACGTCCGTAGTGAGGAGACGGACCGATCGGGCGGATCATATCCCCCCGTGGGTCGAGTGAGTCAAAGGGGATTGGGAGGAAGATTTGCCAGACAAAAGAGCGCCTGTCTTAAGACAAAGTCACAGACAAGAAGTCACCATTGAAGCTTGCGACTGATAAGCATCACCCACGTTTATTGTATCCGAACTGTCTACACGGGAGCACCCCCAGTAGTGGGGTATGGTAGTATGCAAAATATTTTGTCAAACACAATGTGACACTTTCTAGGTCCCCTGATCCGCCTTTCTTTCTCTCTCTTTAGATGTATCTCTTTGCCGGACAATGTCGCTCTTGGGTAGAACAAAAGTGTGGAGATCAAACTGGATATCAACGGCTATTTATGGAGGCCGTGCATCAAAAGAATTCTCTAGTTGGCTCGGGATATCTTGATCGTTCCACTTTCATCATTGCGCACCTGGTTTGCGTTGGTCTCATTTCAATTTCCGAGGGCTTCAGACTCCTTAATCCTTTCTTCAACCATTTCATCCAACAATTGACGTCGTTGACCGAGGAACAAATTGGAGCGGAGATGGTGACTTAAAAATGGGCTTGATGACAATTGAACAAATTCCTCATCACACTCACCTCAAATTGAGGCAATTTATGGGCCAAGTACTTCCATTTGGGTGGCCATTACATGTGTGCTTTCAGTGGTTGAGGGAGAGTAGTACCTTTTCTAGCTCTTTCTTGTGAGCTTGTGCCTTTGTTGGGGGAACAATGAACAAATATTTTGGGGGAGGGCTCAACAAATCTCACCTTAATGAACTCTGAAGAAAATGAAGACGACTTGCCTCAGCCAGCATCGTCGTTTTCTTCTCATTACGAATATTAGTACGCCTAACTTGTCTTATGTCAAGACGGGTTCCATTTTAGTTCTCAATAGCGAGATCTTGAATACCCTCATTTTGCGAGGTCCATATTCATTCTTTGTTAAATGATTGGAACCCTTAATAGGCCAATATGAGTGTTCGTCTTTCTGGGCTGGAACGAATCCTTCGTTGGGGGTACACTTGGTGGATGGTTTGGCTTTGTGTTCAGAGAGTGATGAAAATAGATCAGGCACTATGAAGAGGGGATATTTTAGCACATGCAGAGATGTTGTTGTACAATACAAATCCCCTCTCTTACCCTAATTTGTTCGGCTTGGCAGGAGGCGACAATTCCGCTCTACACTCAATTAATTAACATTTATGGGCCATGTCAAAGTGGCGTATCACAAGGCAAGATCCTCGCACCACTATGGTCCATTAAATAGCACTTTCCAAAGATAGAATACGGTTTGACACGCTTGAAAATGTCATATCAGCACAGATTGGATGTGGTCCATGAATACTATTCAAGTTATTATGCCCACAGACTGGCTGCAAGCCCAAGTACAAGCAAGCACACATACCACACAATGTACATAAAAGCCCTGAACGTAACGACGGCGATTGGTTATTTGATTCCTATAATGAGCTGAGCTGTCAAATATGCATTGTCATGGGAAAAAATGGAATTGGAAATGCCAAGTTGTTCTAAAGAATTATCCAAGATGGAATGTACGGTTGCAATTGTTGGTATATGCCTGGTACATGGAGGAGAGAGTCTTCACTCCTCCATGTACCAAGGAGTTGCAAGAAGTGAAATTAGTGTAAGGTACAAAGCTATGTTTACATGGCATGGCATACTACCAACACTCGTTCAATTCTATGTATGTGAAGATGAGAAAAGAAAGCATCAGTAAAAACAATTGCTGGTCTTTTATTTTCCTCTCTGAGTTCTTCCAAAAGCGACTCACTTTGGCTCCTAGGGCTACGTACAAAGCAGACCCTCAAACCAACCAACCAACTAGCTCGGTGGCCAACCAGCCAACTAACCAACCAACGAACACCTCTCAATCCCAACTATTGGAATGGGTTATAAATCACAAGGTTGGAAGCCTACTTGCCACATTTCAAAGACTCCTATCTGTTGTAGGTAAGACAAACCATGTCTTCACAGACGTCTCCTGAGCCTAGATGAGACCAATTCTTTTGAGTTGCATGTTAAATCAACTCTTATCTATGTCACCCAAGGTTTGGCTTTATAGACATTATTGATGGGAAAATGATTAGAAATTAGGAAATAACTTTTTTCAATTTACACCCAAGTACTTCGTTGAGATGTGTGTAAGTAAGTGCAAGCATAGTTGTACATACATGTCGAGAAAGAAAGAGTAGATGGCCCGTTTGCACAGAGTCGAAAGAAGGTTGGCTTGGTGGTACTGGTTTCTGTGGATGGTTTGTGGCACGCCTGGTCGCTTAAGTGTGAAAACCTCTGTTTTAACTGGTGATTGGAATTAACGGCCATCGTCTTGGAGGAGCCACATTCGGCAGCACCGAAGACGATGTCGACGACGACGACGAAGTCGACCAAATATTTGATATAAATCAAATAGAGGCTCCAGCTAACAAGGTTGATGTTTTTGCCTGGGATGGGCTGCCATTTCCTTCTATCTGCAATCAATTATTGGTTCACCCGAACAAAGCGTTCGAAGTGCCTTCCAGGCAATGCCAACTTATCTTTTTTCTAGAGCACCACTTGATACAAAAGAGAATGAAATTCAAGGCATTTAAGAGCCATTTTCACTCTACAATCCTTTCTTTTTCCATCAGACTTCAAGTAATCGGGACAAGCACTATAATGGTAATTCCTGTTGGTGTTGTTTCTCCTTTGAGCAGTCAGTGGTCGTGCTATCATCCATTCCCAAGTGGCAAAGAGAATTTGTAAAACATGGTTGGAGGTGTTGATTAAAGGACCGAGACCGACACCTTACACAGCACCTTCCTCCCCGCCGCCACCGTCGTCGGTGACGAAGTCGACGGCTTCAGCAACGGATGGTCACTTAACCATCCCGTCGACCAGTCTAGTATAACCATGAACTTGTCCATGAACTGGAAAAAATGTGCAAGTCTGAGGGGCCACAATCTGCAACTCTAACTCCCTAGACATCCAATTAGCAAACCTATAGTCGGCGCTCAGAAATGGAATGGGGTTGCCAGAAGTTACGGGATGCTTGTAATTATTACAGTGCTTGGCTGTTGTTTCAAGAGAGCTAACATTGGAATGCCGTTTCTACACTGGAGCTTCTTGGGATCCTCTTCCAACTACCCTGGAGGAGAACCGGGAGAACCGAGAGAACTAGGAGAAGCAAGAAGAGAAGAAGAAGGAGGAGGAGGAGGAGGAAGGAACGAAAATCCCTGCAGATCGTAGTAATACGGCACTGTGTACTGTAAGAAGCATGGGGAGATGATGGTAGGGTGAAGGTGCCATCAGGCTCTTTTCTGTCTATCTACAGAGAGTATTTGCCGCTTTTGGTGCTCCACTTTGGGCATCGGCCAAGTGTGTAAATACTTGTTTTGTGGTTGGTCAGCGGAGGAATACACGTTTGTAATTAGGTGCAATCCCCCTCACTTGATATTTCTTAGTGCATTTAGTACTCACTTTCTCAATCCTTTGTACCAAAGAAAGGAATTAGGAATTCCATATTGTTTTCAAAATGGAATGTCACGAGTTTGATGGATGATTAGCCTTGGCTTCCCAGGATATTAGTTGTACAGTTTGGAGTGTTGGTTGGACTGGGTTGGGTTCGTAGGGAGATAGATGAGCAAGTTGGTTGGTAGGTTGATAGGTTGGTTCACAGGTAGGCTGGTGGGGCGAGAAATCCTGTTGCAAATAAGCCAGAATTTAATGAATGTTTGTTTGACCCTTTGTCCGTCATCGGAGCTCGGTCAAGATCAAAGGACGATGGTTGTTTCCAATCTGAATGGTCAGCGTTTGGATTAGCTGAGGTGTTAGGAACGTTGTTTGGCCATCTTGTAATTAACTACAAAACACCTTTTTTGTTGGCAGTTCCTTCCTTCGAGAATTTTGATAGCCAATTGGGCCAGAAAAATGGGTAAACAGCCTATTCTCTGACCACTCTCTGCCACTCTGTCTAGCATTGTGCACTCGTAGACATTTCGGGACTTCAAACTGGACAACTCGGGGTGAGAAGGTCAACCCTTTGGCTCTAGCAAATCTTCAGAGTGAGCAGAAACCATGAGGAGACTCTCTTGATACCTTATTGATACCAAGTGTATGCTCTATGATGGAAATCGCTCTACATTAGGGTTATTTCCAGCCTCATAGTTTTCGAAAGAGACTTTTCAAGTTCGCCTCAAGCCAGGAGAGCGGACGAGGGGCGATCCAATGTGTTGGCGAACAGGCAACGAATCTTCCGGGAGAATGATAGTTATTAGGGGAATAATGAATCGAGGGAAATGTGGAGTGCTTGCTTCAAATTATCTTTGACGATCCCGAAGCATTCCGATTGGCAATTAAACCCGAGCTTTGGGCCAGGAGATAATCTGTCCTAGAATCACGTCGTCCTCAGACCAAGAGGCGGCAACAACAGCGCCTAAAAGTCTCTCAACGCCAAATCTCTGGCCAACGTCCATGGCAATGACACTCAAAAGTCAATCGCATTGGTTTTTATCGTGACTTTCCCTACTGTGTTGGAAAGTTTGGCTATATCCACGGTTTATTTTAGTATAGAAAATATTGTTGGCCACGTACATTGCGTGAAATGAGGTAACCCAAATATCACGTTAGTTCTATCATTTTCGAGGATTCTGGCCCTGCATTTCCTTTGTGATGGTGCTAACAACGGGGCTAGGTAATATCCATAAAACCATTTTAATAGCGACTTCATTCTTCAGATTGGGCGGTAACACATCAAGGGAGGTGTCGGCTAGTTTTTTTTGGGGGGGGGGTGAAAAATATCAATAGACGACGCCAAGAGACACGAAGCAATCGACTTTCTTTGGGCAGCCAGGCCGGGAAGGTCGCTTCTGGATTTCTTATGGGTCGGATCAGGATAAAAGGCCATAAAGTGGATTTCCTCCAATTTGACAAAAAAGGCGACCCAACACTCGCTCGTCACATGATACGTATCATCCATCAATCCATCAATGGGGATGGACCACAAAACCCTGGGTATTGTCCCAAAAGGCGAGACCGAACAGTTCTCAGCCTTGTCAAGCGGTTGGTATAGAAATGTAACCCAAGAATGTCCGTGCCACTGAATGAGAAAGGCGGCACCAAAAAAAGTCGGATGCAGAGTTTTTATCTAAATATTTTGAGGTTTTCACCCTCTCGCTGTCACGATCCGTGGGGATTCGGGCACCTCAATTTAACCTATCCCGACATGTCATGCGAGAACCCCGACCCTCTACTCAAGTTGCCACATTCCTTATCTGACCACAAGTTCCAGAAATGATTCATTGGTTGGTGTACAAGGAAGTAAAATGTTTATTGTATATTGTGGGTCTGTTTTCTGCAAAGCCAGCAAGAAAGTCGATGTTTAGAATCAAGAGACGATCTGGTTGATTGGGAGGAAGCGTTTTTTTGTGCGTACAGTGATGGAACTTGTCATCAAACCAAACATTCCAAAGCGGTTTGAGCCCACAAAAACGTCGCCCCTGTATGTACTCACTCCCCTTCACCTCCCTTCTTTCTCTTCCAATCCACCAATTTCCAGCCTTTGATGAGACGCGGATCCAATCTGGAATGTCCAAGCCAGAATGGAACGACTTCAGGCAGCATATACAAACGTACTCGTAGGTCGCTCGATAACTGGAGAGGCGAGAGAGTTCGTCTCCTTGAAGGACCCCATTTCCTTCATTCCAAACCACACATTGCGTTGTTGAAGAAATTACAAGTGTGTCTTCTGGGCTTTTTATTTCAACCCTGTGACTAACTTCTCACATTGATAGTGTTGAATTGCTAGCTGGTCGGACTCATGGGGTAGGTGGGTTGGTTGGATGGATGGTAGATGTTGAATTGGTTGGGAGCTTGGATGTTGGAAGTTAGTTCTCACCTGGGCTACGACTACGCGCTGGACAATGTGCCACCAAGGGCCGGGGGTGAATGATTGTTAGAAAAAATGGATGGATGAACGAGGGAAGTGGCTTTCATCCTAATTGCCGAGGTTCATTGTACAATTGCTCCAAAAGACTCCCAATTCCATCTGTCAGACACTCAATTTCGTTTTAGATTGACTCGCTTTGGCATTGGCTGCGATCTTGATGGGGTCATTTTTATCCAAATCCAAGACCTTGGTAGGTTTGATCATCGTCTTTTTATGTAATTTGAAAGGCGTTAAAACGACCGACCAATTGAGAAGAACGAGAGAAGCATTTTTGAAACTGAACATTCAAATCCACGGTTCTGGCTTATTTTTTTCTGGGAATGTAACTCAAGAAGCATAACTAAATCAACGGGAAAATCGAGACACGCAATTCCGCTCTCCGATGCTCGTTTACTCGGCACTCTAGAGCGTTTAGAAAACAGTTAGGAGATAAGCACCTTTGTTAACCTTCCACTGTCTATTTCGTTTGCAATCATGCACTTAAATTGGCATTGATTTTCGAGTTGTTGCAGTAAGGGGGATTGCTATAAAATGGATGAGGGTAAAAACTTAGTTAACTTCAAACGTGTTCCATTTCTTCGTTCAGATATAATGTAAGTTGTTAATCAACAAGAAATATTGAATTATAAATGCACGGTTCATCAGAAAAAATGTCGCAAATGATTTATCCAAAAGTACTTTCCGTTTGAATTTGGAAAAAGAATTTGGATAAAAAAGACGCAATCGATTTCCTATAATGAATTTGTCAGCGCCTTAAAAGCTCGAAGATATGTCAGATTTGATTGACTGAGAAACCCCAGCTGAAATTGAAACTGCACGCCAAAATTTGCAGTTTTAGAGTTTTTACACGATTCATGCTCATGTCTACAAACCGTTCACTTTTGACCGCATTGAACACAATTCCAGTACAAAATTAGGCCAATTATACTAATTGGAAACGATTATCACTACTCTTCAAATAACAGAGTAAAAGATGGCGAATTCGTGAATTTTAGTCCGATATACATACAGAGGAGTATAGCTATTTCTAGGCGTTGTCGCTTCTCTTTATGCAATTCAGAAAATGGACGAATCGAATGGAGTGAAATATTTTGTCGGAGACAAAGACTCTGATGAAACCTCAACGTTTTCTGCTGACTAACCTAATGACTTTCCTTGGCTCCAAGCATGCTGAGTGAGGTGGATCTTTTTGAAATGCCTGTTACTCGAATTTTATGAGATAAAAGGCATAAAATCAGGGCATTATGAAAGTGAGGACCTGAAAACAGCTCCAAGGCTTTATTGTACCATTATTATGCAATCACGTTCCATAGAGACCATAGCCTTCAACTCATATTCCTCACACATTCATAATGCTTGGCCGTCTTAGCTCGCAAGACGGTTTTTTTTTCATTCCGATATTCCGACCGTGAAGAAGAAATATGAATTCGTTTCTTGGCCAAGAAACTGCTACTTACACACTACTACTTGGTCCATGCAAAATCAGCATGTGTTCAAACTGACAGGTTCTCTGGCAGCGACATAAAGTCCTTCCCACACATAATCAAATATTGATTCCTTTGCCAAGCGAGTGAGATTCGTTGGTTCGTTGGACAAAGTTGGCTTTTCATGGCGTTGGTTGTGCGGAGTCTGGTAAAGGTGAGAATAAACATATGAAGTCCCACATTTCATTCTGACACAAATTAGGGGCTCTAGTACACATTCAATTGATATTTCATTCTTTTTATTAGCAGCCACTCCGACTGCTTCAGAGAGGTGTGAAATGGCGCATAATGAATAATGTTGTTTACACGTAATTGGAGGATATCTATGACAGACGAGTATTTTATTCCTTACGAAATATTCTTGGGCTAAAAAATCGGTTTTAGTGCGGCATAATGTCACAGAATAATGTATCAAATCTGGTCTTAATCATTTTCTACACGATTCAAATGATATATCATAAGGGATCGAACCGGTTCTGGACTTGATTTGAGTGTCGTATCTCCATAATCTTTCAAACTCGCGCCACCCCATAATGTATGACACACTAATTGCTTTGTTATTGATACCGTGATAATGGCGATAGGTCCAAAGCCTAATTGAAAATTTTCCGGCACTTTTGGCGTCGCCATACGATCAAACCAACCACCAAATAACCAAGCACTCCTCAGAGGAAACGGGCCAGCCCTGCGCGACTTCGAGCCCAAATACGATGGATGCACTGTGTTTCCCTCTCTGTGTACTACTTCCTACCTGCTTCAAACTTGCCGCCACTTGCCGCCTATTTTTTCTGGATGAACGAGTTTACCTCTCCCGGCAGATTTTGGTTGCGGAGGACGCAGTTTTTGAGAGGGATGGAAGAACTGCCTCAGGGTATTCTTATGCATGGTTGATGGAGGAAGAAAGAGGCATCGGAGATAAGTACTAATTTGGTTTCTGGTTGCATCTCATGGAGGTCCGAGAATAGATGCTTAGAAGTCCTATTTCCAATTCTATGATGCCAAGGTAAGATTACCTTACGAATCTGGTAACCGAAGTCTTAAAGGTGTCATCCTCAGTTGATTTGCAGGTTAAGATGAGCCCTCCACTGCGGTGGTTCTTGGGACCTGGTCTGCAATTAAAATGTATAATTATTGGACTTTTTTCTCCAAATATGGCTGTGGCGGGGTTGCTGTCAAAGTTGCATGCAATCTACAACTTACAATATCCGTTTTGAAAGTGCAACACCTAAACCAATGACATTGCCAACTACATAATAGTGATTTTTTTTTGGTGTTGGGGTGCAGGTTTCATTGTCGCTATTAGTGTTCAAACTTCCACGCAAATTATGATTCCAGAAATTTATTTTCAATTAACTCCACCGACACAAAGGTTTTAGTTGGAAAGTGCACACCGGTAATGAAAGAACTGAGAAGGCACTAGGATGCTCGCTTTTACCCAACCTGATTCTAGTTCATCAAGACGGTTTTAATTAACGTCATAAACCTTACATCATAATGACATTAAAATTATCACCCACCGGCTTTACAAGGAAAAGTGCCGGTGAAGGGCTGGAAAGGAAAAAAATCGGGTGCGTGTGTGGTGACTAGTGGAAAGAATTAAGATCCTCAAATTTTGCCACGACGGGCCATGCAATAAATGAGTCGGATCATGAATGGCGTCATCCACAGACTAAAAAGTCAGGCTATATGGGAACTTGGGAACTCAATCTGTGTTTTGGATTCAGTGGAAGTTAAAAAAGGTCGGTACAAATACACTAGGAGGATTGCTTCAAAATGGCTAATTGTTTTGAATAACCGGGAAATAATCATCAAAAGATAATCGCTTGGCAGCAGTCACAAATAAAGTGATGTATCAATAAGCTTCTGCGTAGTTTGATGTTCATATAATGTTAAAAAAAAATCCATACTTTTATCGAGGTTGGGTGTGCTAATATTGTAGCCATTCAATAGCGGTTAAGACTAGAGCCACCTTGGTAGGATTACAAACATAAGTTCTTTTGTTTTCTTTGGTTAAGACTTGCCGCCTAGAATAGCCTTCAATAATCGGTTTCTTTTCAGAAGTTGTTTGACCATTGCCTAATTTATAGCTTATTCTCTGGAAATCAAAGTGAAATCTTGTCAGGTACGAACTGAATTTCAAAAAAGGTGCCTCATAAAAGAAGAATCAGTGTTTCAAATGGAAAAGGAATCAGACATTTCAGGGCAAAACGCCCTGTTACCTTTAACCTGTACGGATTATAATGGGTTGATATCAACGTTCCTCGTTTGCACGATGAAAGAGAGTTCTTATTTTCTCATGGACAGGAGGTTACTACATTATTGACTTTACCCAGGGTGACAAAACGCAAACGCAATTGTTGTTAGTAGACGTTTTCATGTTGACGACATCAATTTTCGAGGCTATCACCATCTACCGTTCAAAGGGCCACTTTCTTGAAAAGTGGTTTGTTTGAAATTCCAAATTTGGCATCATTTCGAACAGATTTGTCATTCGACTCCATTCAGTGTGATCAAAAAATGGTTAAGCGAACACGCTTTTACCTGTTTAAGGATTGGACCTTTGTTGCTGATGCATTTAACAAATTAATGGATTTTGTCTTGGATTTGTATAGTGTACCGACTCAGACATGAGGGTCATCATGAGGAGCTAGCCTGGAAGAAAGAGGAGAGCAAAGGCCCGGCATTTTTCTTGTTTCCTTCTTCATTGCATTTAGGCCGCCACTTTCTGTAGCTCAGAGCTTGACTCCTAGATAGCGGGACAATAGAACCAATGAAGAAGCGCCATCGCGGTCGTGATTTCTTTCACCTTAAAGCCGATTAATGAAGGAACAAACCTTTGGAAGTTCGGTTTGTTTCGTTCCAATCATAGTTTGTTGAAGCATCCCTGAATGCGTACAATTGAGTAACGAACATGAATTGACAGCTTCAAAACCCTGGATAATGATTGACAAAAGAAGAGTTCGACACTGACATTATAGTAAAAGTTTATTCTGTTACGAGATTACGAAATAGAAAGTAAACTTTACTTATTCAATGCTTCCCTCCTGTGGGTCTCTAACGTCTTACATTCTAATCGAATTCGGTCACGCTGATACCATGTCAACAACCTTTGACCGAGAAATCCTAACAATTTTTTCCAGCTTGATTAAATCTGAGGTTGCGTGAACTCTTTTCAAGAAGAAGAATTTCCTAGCACTGGATCTCTAAGCCGCATAAAACGGATAATACGAGGACATTATAATGAGAAAAAGCGTTTTGAATATCATCCTGCACTAAAATGTGACAAAATATCTCAAAAATACCATTTCTGTACTCATTGATGTTCCTTGTTTGAAACAAGCAAAGAAAATATCCTAAGAATCATTTCTGACATGAGTGAAACTACAATGATTTGCCAGTGAAAATTAACTATTCCTTATCAAACAAAAAACTACTCTGATCCTGCCTCACCTGCACACTGCCAAGCTCTCATCAGCTCTAGGGAAGGCTCTTGCACTCTTAATGACCAAATGTGCAAGTCATTGCACATTTTTTTTAATTTTTATTGAAAATTTTACTTCAAAAATCATTCCTGATTTGGTGCTTGCGGAGAACAGACATAGTTTATTTTGCACTTGTCCTTGTCCTCCCGGGAATTTTGGATCAAGGTGAGACTTCCTGTTTTGCTCCTTTGTTACTGTGCACGTGCAGTGTTTGTTACACCATGTCTCCTCCACAGTTGATGTCGTCTCTTGATTTTGCCAAAGCCTTTGATAAAGTAGATAATGACTGTTTGTTGAATAGACTTCATGACATGGGGATCCAAGGCAAGGTTCTCAGTTGGATAAGAAGCTTCATTCATGATAGGAAGCAAATTGTTAAGGTGGAGGGACCCCTTAGTGACATACATGATGCCAAGTCAGGTGTTCCCAGGGCTCTATCTGAGGGCCCCTCCTTTTGATAATAATTGTTGCCTTGCTTCAAAAGCTTAGTATTAGTGCCAGTTTCTCTTCTTATCCTGACGCCACAATGTTAGTTTCTGGTAGGAATGGACAAGATTCCAGTAGCCTGACAAAGGACCTAAAATGAATCTACTCTTGGGTTACTGAGAGTAATATGGCCCTGAGCAGAATGAAATTCTGCAGGCCTTCAGGTTAGCTCCTCTGCTTACTCCACTCATAGATAATGGACATAAAGATTTTGAGCAGGTCTCATCTATGAAAGATTTAGGTGCAGTCCTCCAAAAGAATGGATAGTTTCATGAGCGTATCCTGTTGAAGGTGGGTAAAGCTTTCCAAATGTGTAGCTGGATATATTGCACGTTTAAGTCCAGATATAGTGCCATGATGCTAACTCTGTACAAGTTGATTGTTCAGCCACATATTGAATATGCTTCCCCCATTTGGACTCCAATGAGTTCAGCAGGTTTACAAAAGGTCAAGCAGGTCCCAAGATGTTTCACTTGGAACATCACAGAATGAGAGTGCTCTTGTATTAGGAGAGACTAAAAAAGTTGGGAGTGTACAGTGCTCAGAGAAGGTACAAAAGGTATTTGATACTGTACATTTTCAAAAGCATCCATGAGCTTTGCCCCAATCCAGGATTTAGGGTCAATTGCAGTGTTCGCTGAGGCTTAATGTGCGTTTTGAGACACCTTCAAGAATTGAGAGTCCAGGCTAGTTAAAACAATGAAGACCACTTCTCTTCTTTCTCGGGCTCCTTCATTGTTTAAATTGCTTCCCTATAACATTCATGGGGAATATGTAGGCCTTATTGATCCAGTAGTATCTTTCAAGTTAGACTTGAAATTTGTTTTGTGTAGCATTCCAGAGGAACCCTACATTCAAGGACTAGCTCGGTCTACCCACTTAAACTCGTTGGTAGACCAAATATCGTTATAAAGATTGAAAGGTAATAGATAGACAAATTATAAACTTTCATTTCAATGATACTTATGGGATTACATTCCCTGTAGCGGTTAGAAAAGCCCGTGAAAAACCAAACCAAAAAAAGTGTTCCTTTTGCTCAGCAAACCCCTACTTACAAGTTTGATTCTGATCATAAGAAAAACTTGAATTATTAAATGATGTTTTATCATTCTTTTGGCAAAAAATATGCACCCCTATAAATGACTGCTTTAAATGGGAAAAAGTATGACTAAGGAACTTTGCCCCATGAATTCATTACTAAGTTTTATGTCAATTCAAATTAGGTCAGGTTCAATATTTGGGTTGGGTTGGCTGAATCAACATAGAATGTTTCAATCTCAGTCAGATATTATGCTTTCACGTGATATTAGCAAGACATTAAAGCCTTTTTTGTCGATTTAGGCATACCTTCTAATCAGAAATCCCTGGCCGTTCCCCTACCAGTGCTCTTTTACTCTTCCCCGTTCTTATTTCACAACTCGGTCGTTGAGAGTCTTACAATTCGCTCTGCCAGGCTAGCCTACGCAACCTCAGAATAATCGCTTAGAGAAAAAATGGAACGACCGTGAATCGAAAGCCGAGCCGGAATCCCTTCAGAATGGAGCCCGTGTACCGTGAATGGGACTCAGTCCAGCAAGTCGAGTACATCTACCGCCGTCGGACAATCTCTGCTGTGGATTCGCCGTTGGAAAGAGTGCGTGTGACCCCGCATCGGAGTCGTGGACGGAATTTTTTCCGCGATGTGTTCTTGCCCATTGGATATCCGCATTCCGTGTCCGCGGATTATGCCACCTATCAAATTTGGGACACGGTCCAGGCTTTTGCTAGCAATATATCCGGGTCCTTGGCCACTCAGGTAATACAAAACTAGTCATTTTCAGGTTCTTGGGAGGTTGTCTTAAAATCTGCGAGGTTAAGCGTGTGCGGCTATCTGGAAGTCCTTAAACTGAGGAGCAATTTTGGGGGCTTTATATTTATTGCCACGATCGAGTCCTACATTTTTCAGCTGATTGTCAAAACGTCAGCTCTCTCCCCAGCTGATCGGGGCAAATGGTAGTGATGGGATCAAATCAAATTTCAAATTCAAGGTTGCCAGAAAACGTAGATAATGACAGCATGCGCTTATTCAATCGCAAAGTAAACGCTTAGGTTTGAGCACAAAAGCAACCCTGGTTTGACGGAAGAAAAATCAGGATTACTCTTTGAGGCTGACTAATGGGTTTCGGAGATGCCATCAGTAATGTCATAGGCCATTGAAAATGTAAATTGGTAGCCCTGGTCGCAACCTCTTGTGAATATTAATTTGATCCCCATCGCTAGTAAATGGTCAATGGATTATGCATAAAGTCTCCACACTATATATTATTATATTTAGATTGATTTGGGTTCACTGATGATTTACTGATGTTGAAAGCTGCGCTGATTTCATATGGACGTTACACGGAGTTTTTCAAACTAGAACAGCAGCTTATATACTAGTTTTAAAAACTCCGTGTAACGTGCATACTGATTTCATGGTATGATTCGAAAGAGTATTTCAGCCATTGGTTGGTGGAGTAATAAAGCACAATAAAGCTAAATTCTTTTTTGGAACAATGTTTTCACCGTTTCTAACAATATTCACCACCACGTTTAATAAATTTTAGCTTTTTAACATCGAATAATATTCATTGTAATGGTATGAAAGTCCAAAAACAAATAAAAGGCATGGTTTCCATAGCAGAAAAACGATCCACTTTCAAGGAAAAGCTTACAACTAAGTAAAATCAAATAGGGTTGTTCTTTCAGCTGGGTATCAAAACATGAAACATGAGATCTCTCAATTCCCTTTTTCAAATGTGAGCTCTGAAAGATTGCCCATTCAAACAACTTTTCCTTGGCCACAGAACTTCTTGCCTTTTGAGCGAGAATGATGAATCATGCTTGGGTAATTCAATGAAACATATATTTTTGAGGGGTTTTCATTTTTTTGTTAAAATAATCAATTACGATTTCAGGTCATGTATTCTAAAAGTAGTTGTTCATAAAGCTTTGAATTTCATTTCATATAAAGTCTTAAACAATTCATAAAACTTACTTTCAAGCCAGGAATGACGCGTTTTGATATTTTCTCAAATAAATGAAATATTCTATAGTTGACATTAGTATTCCGTCACCCTCAGGGATAAGAAATCATTAACAGCCATTTTTGACCAAGTGGCAGAAAATAGTGGCAGAAAGTGGCAGAAATTCTTTCAAAGTGGATTTTTGCCATCGCTGCCCGTATGACAATGCCAGGTTGCAATGTGCATGGTTCCGGAGGAGGGTTGTGACCGAGCTATTACAGGCTTAACGTCACTATCACGTGATATCATAGTTAACAGAGGAAAGTTCTCAATGTTTATAAAGCAATATTTTTAAAGTGTTACTTCAGAGCAATCAATTTTTATGAAAGCAAGATGGTCGTAATACAGTTTATTTTTCATTTCAGACTTGTTTTTAGAGGTTATTTCAAATATGCCCTTCTTTTTTTTCAGTGCTCCTCACTTTGGTAGGTATGACTGAAGCCGACCTTAATGAGCAGAGCTCTCGATTCATCACTAAATAGGTGTGGTCCAAAGTTTGATAAAAGTTTGACATAAATGCTTAGATAATTGTATTCGAAGCCAAGTGACTAATTTTTGAGGTTGTTTTCATCATTGGCGGAACATTTTCAAAACTATTAATGTCTTTTTTGTCATTGAGCGGTGCGGTTAGGTGCCCTATTGGTTCAAGAGGACTAAAACTAAATCCACTCATTTAGTTTGGCTTGACACGTCTCAAAATACCAAACGAGTTTTTAACAACTTCTGGAACGATTTATTTTAAACTTTCAATGAATACGCAACCTTATCTAGTGTTTGTATTTGAAAAGTGCCGAAGATTACATTCCCTGCAGCGGTTAGAAAAACCCCATGGAAAAACAAACCCAAAAATTGTAATAATGATGATAATCCCACCTGTCACTAAATTCCAGGCAGTTCTCGAAGGAGTTGGGGTCGGGGATGACTCGGCCACGGCCTTAGCCGCCACAATCACGTGGCTACTCCGTCATGGTACGGGTATGTGTGGCCAAATAATGTTTACCTGGATCCAAGGATCGGATCTGGATCATAATTGCAAGAAATGGCGATTGTTTGCCGATATCATGAACGACTCAGCCATTCTGATCGAGTTAACTGCACCATTGTGGGCTACCTCTTGTATCCAGGTATGATATTCTGATGTAGTTCACTCATTAACTTGGATCCTCTTTGTAAGTAAGGCAATTCTTTTTCAGTTTGTTTTGTGCCTGGCAAGCGTGGCTCGAAGTTTGGTTGGTGTGTCCGGAAGCGCAACACGAGCAGCCATTACCCAACACCAAGCCCAGAAAAACAATATTTCCGATGTTGCTGCCAAAGACGGCTCTCAAGAGACATTAGTTGGTTTAATAGCGCTGCTATTGAATCTCTTAATCCTACCCTTGGTGGGCCAAGAAGAAACGCTCAAGTGGTTTCTCTTCTTTTTTATGACTTGCCTCCACTTATTTGCCAATTATCGGGCCGTAACCGCACTTCAGTTCCAAACGTTCAACCAAGAACGGTTTTTAAGGGTCATCACCGAATATTTTCGATCACAGATTGTGTTGGATGTTCCAGAAGGCAACCAACGAGAATCTGTGCTATTTGGCGGTCAATTGAGCGAGTTTGGGTTGTGGGGAAAAAGGATCCACTTTGGGGCCCCATTTTCCAAGCTCATCGCCTTGAATTTGATCTCGAAATGGAAAAATAGTCCCACCAAAGAGAAAGAGAACTTCTCTATAATTTCGAATGAGAAAGACATTTTGGTTATCTTCGAGCGAAATATTGAGACAAACTCAGACGTGGGCCACAAGGCCTATTTCCAGGCTTGCTGCTTGGCTCAATATGGTGACGATGTACCTGCAAATATTGCTTTCGAAGATTTTAAATTGCAAGCCCAAGCTAAAGGGTGGGACTTTTCAGTTTTGCAGATCAACTCTGAAGGATTTTTTGGGAAAGAAAAGCAACAATAGGCAGAATCAAGAGACTTTTCATCTCTGAGCATATCATGTTACAAGGCTGCTTTAACAAATTGCATTTTTTAATAAGTATTGTTTTAATACGTTAAGTTACGTCCTTGTAGCGTTGTAATCTTTGAGTAAAAAACAAATGCCCCTCCGAAAATGTCAATTTTATATGATCTTTTCATTCTTTGTGCACTTTCAGTGCAACCCAAGTGAATACCCTCACAGTTAATGTGATACCTTGCAACTTTAATGAGTTTATTAGTGCACTTGTTTTTGTTACCGTGTTGTCAACTGCTATAAATTTGCATACATGAACATTTGTCCACGGTTCCACAATTTCATTTGTTGCTTGAATGAGGTAATCGGTGAGGAAATCCTGGTAATCCTCTGTGAGTAGTTATACTTTGAAGTAATACATTGGACTTGGAGTCATGCACTCCGAAATGAGAGCCCAAAATTTCCGGGATAAAGAAATGGTGACAATATCAAAAGTTCGATGGAAATTATTTGTCCTAAACATGCTTTATAAAGCATCTTTTATTGGTCCAACAAACTTCTCTGATCTGACTTCACAAGCTGAAGGAAAAACGAAAAATCCAATGGGTAAGTGTTCTGACAATGCAGAAAAAAGGTGAGTGATCAATAGATTTAAAAATTACGAGGTATAAGAATTGGTACAAGATACAAGTAAGATGACCATTTTTCTGGCCAAAATCACGCAACCTTCTATTCCTTCAGCGGTGTTCTTGACAAAGATTTCATTTGCATTAAGTACTTTCTTAGTTGCGTTGATCGGAATGACAGCAATTGCGAAGATCAGTGACAACAAAAGTTGTGTTTTCAAGAATGTAAAGAAAAGAATGTTGTCCCCAGGAATCGAACACTCGAAAACAAATCTAGAAACTCATTCGTTCTGCAAAAAGCAGTTCGAACTTGGAAGTGGTGTTGCGACATTGACACTTTGGTTGTGACCATTGAATAGTGTGTACAAATTATAACATAGAATCATAAATGTATGGATTTTTAATCTGATTTATTTGAAATCAATTATCTACATTGACTATGAATTTAAGATCATTGAAGAACTTCTGATCACAGTTAATAAAATTCAATGCTCTCGAATATCCTTATCTCAAAACTAAAATCTCGCTTAAAACTCCTCGCAAATAAAAACTATTGGTTGTGCATTCGTGGGGTTCCAACTAAATTCCTGTGTTCAGGTATGCCGATTTTTACAAAAACATTTTATTAACGTGAATCATGAAGGCAATCTGTGTACGCCCAGCCCTTCATTTCCTATTATTTGCTCCTTGACATCTTATCGGTACGTATTTGCCGTTATTAATGCGTACTTTTTGATGACAAAAACGCCAACTTGAGCCTTCAGAAAACATCAGCCCCCCAGAAACTGCAGGTAATGCCCTTGATCAAACGTAGGTCAAAATGATCGGTCAAAGTCAAAATTCCTGTTTTGTCTTGGCTACGTGTGCTCATCTATGATTTTATGGTATCAGCACAAACAAACGGCCTAACATTTGAACCAAATCTTAAGATCTGCATTCACGGGCTCCCTTTGTCATTTGATGTGCATGTTGGTGCTAACATCACTTTCTCCAATTAGGATTCCAAGTCATGCTGCGTTTTTTCTTGCTTCTTGTCCCCACGTGCTAGTAAAAGCTCATTACAACCGAGCGTTCCACAAAAGTTACACTATGAGTCTCATGTCTTTTTTGTCTTCACCTACCGTGAAGTTCTTCTTGGGTCTTGGAAACTCGGGTAACCGTTTGAAATATATAGTATATACATGCATATATATTTTACTCCCACTGGATAAGTCGTCCAACCGCCAGGAGTATGGAAAAGCCATGTGAATCTTGCAAAGTAATTTATGGCCGAGCTCTACAAGATACTGGCAATTTCTAGACACAACGTCTCAACTAGCTTAAGGGAAGCTTAAGAGTTGTGCTATCCAAATTCACTTCCAAGCTCGCCTCAATTTCATTGTTCTTAAATTGTGTGTGCAGATGCGCGAAAAAAGAAGGGATCACTTTTTGTCAGAAAGTTTGGTTGAAAGTGGTTTTGTCGTAGTCGCAGGGTAAGATCTGTACAAGCGTTTGTATGTCTTCAAGTGACCTTGGCTAAAGCAGACAAAATGTGTCCCAAGAGAAGTGTAAGTCATCACCGAGCATAACTCCCTCATATGAGGTAGAAAATTTAAATTTTTTTGTTTGTGGACCACCAAAGCAACTTGAGTTGTTCCCGCCTCAAGGTTTTATTCATCTATTGGCCATTTGATCAAGTCTGGGTTATGCTTGATTTGTGCGTCAATTCTTTCCTGGAAAGGTAGGGAATGCTCCTATTTCTGTACAAAGAGCTTTTCTTGGAGAATCTAACCCGTCGCATTGCAAAATTAATGCCTTAACATGCTCAAAGTGTGACGAGGTTTGGGGAGTTTTTTTAAAAACTATTTCCTATTAAAGCGGAAAAACCGCTTTGGCTCACTGAAACCTAATCATCATCTTGGTCAATTTGGTTTGTTTTTCGCTAAGAAGTTGTCAGTCCATGCTTGGTGCTATCCAAGTTTCAGACGAATTCCATCTTGTTATATGTTCAAAAATTCTCCGGATTCAAGGGCTTGGGCAATTTGTCTGTCGCAACAGGGCTCAATCCCTGGGGAGATCATTGTTTGCCCTAGAACTGTTGAGAGGCCTCCATCTCAGGCTCCAAGTAGTACTCTTCCTGTTTTTCGTTTGCTTGCTTTACATGCTATTCGTCGAGTAATTCGAGTAACGAGTAACCGGAGGGACGTGTTGGTAGGTAACTACCAGATGCAAAATTCGCACCTCATTTGACTGACTGTTCCAAAGTTTCATGTGAGGCCGTCGTGATGTAATCGAGATTTTGTGAGGGAATGTGTTTCTTTGTCAGAACGAAAAACAAGTCGATTAAGGAACCTCATAATATTGGGATCCAAACAAAGCAGGGCATTTTGGTACCAAGTGGGATTTCAAGGTCAGAAATTCTTCTTGTTGCTTAATTGCTCATATGAAAACGAACCATTTTAAATGGAATTTCATTTGAGTACAAAATCAAGAACAATTATCACATTGAGGGTAACCAAACAAAAGAGATTCTCAATTGTTAATCATCGACTATTGATGAGTGGTAGTAAAACTCCGTGTTCAGCGGAACGAATTTGCAATCATTGTCACTGAGGCAAAGCAACATATTTCTGCATTATCTACACGAAATCAGCGAACTGATGCATTGCTCAAAGCATAAAAAATTGGCTCTTCTCTGACCATCCTTTTTCGGAGATTGTCAGTCTCCCAATCTCTGGTCTGAAACAATGTCAATAACAGCAAGTAATGAGAAAACTATTTGGCTGATTGTGACCACCCATGGTCTAAAAGTAAAGGGTATCATTGTACGTACGGGGAGGAGCCTCCTTTCCTAGGACTGTGTTTCAGATCCATTGGGATTGACGAGGGCCTGGGACGTTGTCGGTCTGTTTGTCCATAAATTGAATTCGCTCCTCTCCTTGAAGAATCCACAGGGATTCCCGACCAAGCTCGTTACGGTCCCATTTATCTGAATTAGCTGACCACTGAAGAAAACAACAATCCCCGAAGTACCACGGTTGATGATGCAAGGGCCATATTTAGAACCAGGACTGCCGTAGATAGAGGAGAAAGATAAGGGAGAGTAGCGGTAGGTTGTGGCAGGAGTACAAGTTCGTCTGGTCGATTCGATATTTACGGTCCGATTTACGGACCCGTTGAAATTCTCGGACTTGGAAATAATATTCATCTTGGTCGGCGAACATGCCAGTTCCGAAAGTGGTTTGCAAAAAGGACCATTTCTGACTACCGCAAAGTTCCAAGTAATTGGAAAATCCTTCGCCGCTGACCCAAATCCGAAAATATTGCATTCCTTTGGACTTTGTTCCCCACTATCTCCTTCTTCCTGTGCTTCTTCCTCTTCTACTGTCAGAGACTGCGGAACTCCAAATCAAGAGCGGCATTGGTTGGGCTTAACTGCTTTCATTTAGGATTAAACTCCAGGATCCGGATAAAGCTTACAGCAGAACACTAGAGCTCACCCAGCACAATTGAAATGGCGGACGGAAGATGACGAATAAATTGAAATGTTCATTATTCTTCAACTGGAGGAAACACATGGACGCATTAATGGAGCTGCATACTTTTGAAGCTTTTAAACAAGAGTTATTAGGAGGTTTGCCTATAGTTTCGTTAACCAATCAAATATCCTTTCCTAGAAACAGACGGAAAGCCCGAAAACTTATTTTCATAGTAAACAGGGCCTGACAGATTTGTAGGCTTTTATTCATTGGTCAAAGCCCTCTTCGAGCTGTTGTTTTGAGCCGTTTAATGATTTTTAAAATGCCTAGAATCTTTTTTTTTCATCTGAGCATGTTTTGACAGATATCAATTATTTTTTGTCTAAACTTCAAATAAAGAATACGCATTTCTATAACGCACAGCAGCCCAATGTGCTTCATAAATTTATATATTCAGCAATGAAATAGCGCAATCAATTGCTTGCCAAGGCCATTTCCATGTGTCGAGCTTAAATATCTTGTTAAGATGGATGCACTATTTTACACTTCAAGGACACAATTACAACCTTAACTAACAATTACTTTGTTCACTCTTTTCTTTCTAAGCATTCCACGTGAGAGTATTTTCAATGTTGTGATTCGAAGCGGGAAATTTGAATCCCCCTCAATGAAGTTGCTGTCAAACCTCGGGGAACCGGACAAACCTCGGGAAAGAAGTTGCGACCAACCTGCAACACCGAATAGCGTTAAAGGAATACGAGGGAAGTGAGTTCGCAGCTCTTCCGTTCGGTGAGTTCGCTCGGTTTTGGGCGATCCATCGTGCCTTTGACTGTCTTCAGCCTACGATCCTCGATCTCCGAAGGGAGGGACGAACCGTGTGTGAGTGCGAGTGTGTGTGTGTGAGAGAGAGAGAGAGAGAGTGAGAGCGAAACATTGAGAGATGAAAAGAAGCCTGAACTTGGGACGATTTTTGGACTTTTCTCCCGTGGCTGTTGGCGGCTCTTCTCTCTTCTGCTTCTTCGTTCTCCACTTGATCAGTTTTCTTGCGAGTTCCTGGAACGAAGGACCGTCTTACCGGCTTAACTCTGGATGTTTCATTTTCCAGAGGATTTGGACAAAAGAAAAAAGAAACTTTTTTTCAAATCCCGTGGAAACTTACTTAAACGGATCCCAGCTTGTTAGACCCACGCTTCAGAGAGTTATTTGAAGTGAAGTCACTTTGAAGGTGCCTAAGGAAGGAAGACGTTTTGTGTGTCCTTTTTCCTGTGCAGTCTTAGTTGATCATCGTTCAAGAAGTGATGACTTGACAGTGAGGAACCTTGAGGGAAATTCGGAAATTCTAAAATGAAACGGAAGAAAGTGAGCAACATCCAAGACATGTTCAAAATGAAGTTTCTTCTGTGGATGTGCTTCACATTTGTGTCGATTTTGTCACCATCTCGAGCAGGTAAGCGATACTCATCTTCCAATCCCCATGATGCTCAACAAGTTTTCAGAGTAGGAACTGGATTTCTTGAAACACATTCGTGCAAGCTTGCACAATTTCCACACACGAGCCATAGTTATCTCGTCTCGATTTCTGAACGTTCGCCTGAATTGAGCTTCAAATTCACAGGTGTTCACTATTTAATAGTCAGCTTAGAGCAATTAGGTTATCGCGGTGAGACCCTAGAATATCATCATAAAGCACAGCTGGGCTGTCAAATGATTGGTCAGTAATAATTGGCTTTATGAAGCGTTATCAAGACTTGCATAGGGAATAGTAGAGGTGAGCAATACAACGGCTTTATAAGAGAATCACCAGTCGAATCCGGACATTCTTCCGTGACGGGATTCGCTCTGAACATGGATCGGTCCTACGTAGAGTATTCATTCCCCCATCTCAACGAGCACTATAATTCAAGTTATGAAGAATCCACAACCATCTTGGATGGATATGCCTACGTTTTCACTGACTGGTTCCTCAAAGGCGTGTTGCAAGGTCCCATTCTGCCCAAGAGCGTGATCGAAAGCTTCGATCTCGAGGATATCAGTGCCTTTGTGGACACCGTGATCGCAGAATGGCGGACCATCTTGACTTACAATTGGGCCTTATGTCTGTGTTTGGTCATTGGAGTGATCCTGACCTTTGTTATGCCCATCGTTGGCATCGTTTGGTGCATCGTGAAAATCAAACGCAAATGTCGGTCTGCCGAATCTACAGAAGATGAGGATGATTGGGGATCTAGTCTTGGTCGGCAATTGGTGAAGACATTCTTTGTCCTCTTTTGGGCCTTGTCTTTATTTGCTCTGGTTTGGCATTTTCAAGCCAATGTCTTTATGGGACAAGGGTTCAAGCAGAGTCCCGATCGAATTGATGACGTTCTGGATGACTCAAGACTCTATCTGAACAACACTGCCACTCAAGTGGATCATTGGCGATTGACCAATTACAAAGAGCTCAAAAACGGATTCCAAGGGTCCATTGAAGATATGCAACAAGCGGTGGGTGCCACTCTGGTGGACTTTATGTACAAGAAATATCCGATTGATTTCCAAGGGCTATTGGATCTCACTGCCATGGCGCAAGATGTGTCCACTCAATACTCATCTCAGATACCCGTTCTTCAAGATGCTTTGGGCAGTATGAAAAAAACGTCGGATTTGGAAAGCAGTTTTGACGAGTTTAAGGGGATTATTTCGCCATATTTGAACGACCCATCGGTTTGCGATACCATTCAAGAGTCTTGTGACAGTTTGAGTAACTCTATTAGTTCTTGGGAAGTGAACCTAGATCTCATTCCCCCTAACTCTGTGCTAGAAATGAGTTTCACTGATGACGAGCAAAACAGCATTAAAGAACAGGGCAACAAATTGGATGTGATTAGCAAAGCAATCGAAGCTTTTAATTCGAGTTTCATCTTGAACAATGCAGACCCCGTTTTTGAAGTTTTGGACCAAGTCGGGGAGGTTTTTCAGAGCGAAGTGGGGAAAATCAGCGACATCGTGGTTGGACTGATATTCGAAGATCCCAACATCTCTGACGACATCCATGACATCATCGACCAATGGTTCGATTTGGCTTTCAATTGCCTTCTGATCCCAGGCTACATTTTAATTGTGGTATTACTCATTTACTTTGTGGGCTTCTTCTTAGGTTTATTTCGACAGGGCACAGCCGGGGCTCGAACCATGTGCACAGGGACAGCTTTGTTCTTCATCTTTTCATGGATCTTTTGGATCGTCACCCTAGTTCTATTCATCACTGGATCGTCCATTCAGAAATTGGGTTGTGACACCTTTGAGGATCAAGAGAACGCGGAATTGTTCCACATGTTCGATCGGGAATTCGACAAGCTCATCCACCGCGCCGTGAACGATAGTCGGTACGATAATGTCACTTGGAGTGTCGAGGAAATGATCGAACAGTGCCAAGAAGAGGAGTCCATATACACCATTCTTCGATTAGATGTCTTGTATGATGTGGATCAACTCATTGATTGGACCATTTACGTCGATCAAGAGGCAAGCTTAGAGAAACTCAACATGCTGTTGGCTCAAGAACAAGAGACACTTGGCAATCTCTTTCAATACTCGTCTCAAGAGACCCAGATCATCATCGTTCCCATGAATCAATTGGCCCAAAAGTGGTTGAACTTGGAGACGACTTTCTTCAAACCCATCAGCGATATTACGTCCACTGAATTGGTGGGTGCGGATATTCTCCGAGGCATGGAGGTCCAATTAAAAAGTCTCGAATCAGTACTCAGTCACGAACAATTTGATCCTATCCAGCAACAGTATAGCATACTAGTCAATGAATCCCTGACCGCTTTCGAAACAAAGTTCGGTGTGGCTTTCCAAACCATTTCCGATTACGAAGAAACCACGCAATACGAAAGTCAGTCCGTTGGCAAACGGCTCCAGGAAATGATCGAGGACATGGAAAACGCAGTGGACAAGGTCAAAGACGAAAAGAGCATTAAAAAAGAGTTGGCCATCGATTTTGAGGACACGACCGATCTCATCACGGCCTTTGGTCGTTTCAGTTCTGTTCTGGTTAAAAACGACCTAGGCAAATGTGGGCCCATGTACAACGTTTATGACACGGCCCTCAAATATGCCTGCCAAGATTTTGTCCAGCCTTTGAACTCGGTGTGGTCGGGTATTGGTTTAATTCTTATCTGTTTCATACCCCTTCTACCACTGGCCTCGTCTTTAGAGGCTGGATATCGCAATCAAAGGCTCCGGAGTCGACAAAAAACAGTGAAGGTCTTAGGCCTCGTCGAGACCGAGGACGGCGAATAACCTCTGCCTCAAGTCTAATGCTTGTCAAGACAACAGCGCATTTTACAATGCAATAAACTTGAATAATTGTGAAACAGGTGTGGGTGCTGGAAATCTGTGGGCAAGGGCAGGTGTTATTGAGCTCTGTAGAAAAGTAGAAAAGTGATTATAAGATCTCTTGTTTGCTCAGCTGAGATCAAAATGCCTGTCATATTCGCCTCTGTCACGAGTCTGATAAGTATGTTAGGATTGTTGTGCCCTATGAAAATGTTGACGGCTCTAGAAAAAGATATAATGACCGTCAGAAATATACTCATGTATTTACATTGAAGTTCATCTAGCAAAGACTTGGGACATGCTAGATATATCTTTCATTTCGCTCAATTTGTCTTCCTCGCTCAGAGCAGTGGTGGATGAAATGTTCCATTTATTCTGCATCACCCAAAACAACCGTTGGTAATAAATTGATTGTCTCCTCTTTCCTATTATCGTGCCATTTTACCGTTCAAGACATTTACGAGGTCCACCTCCTATTTGGATGGACACCCGTCAAGACAAGAAGGAAGGGGAAAAAGACTCATTCGTTATCAATTGTCGCTATTTCGCTCGCCTCAGATGAAATTGCTTTGGGCCCCAAACCAACACCGAGAACAAAAAGACATTGCACCCAAAGCAAATGGTAAAGAGTGTGTGTCTGTCTACGCGTCTTCCAAGAGCGCAATGCATACTTTCGTGACAAGCGGCTGTTCCAAATACGCCAAGCATAAATTTTGTTGCACATATAGGTAGGTAGCTTTTTAGGTACAAGCACACGCAAGTGAATATTCACTATTCTAGTTTCCTTTTGGTGCATTCGAGTTTGGACGATGTTTGGCAAAACGCAGAATAGGAAACACTTCATCATTCTTCCTTGGGGCAACTTTGACTCCTGAGAATGCAGTTCAACTCCCCGCTCTGATCAATTTCCAAGATTAATGTTAGCGAAGACCTGCCCATTCCTCCAGCTGTCCACGTGCAATGGAAACCATGGTAATAGGCTAGTAGCTAGGTGCACCATTTTCCTTTTCAATTGCATCCCTTAAAACAGACCGGACGCTTTCTTATCACTCCATAAAGAGCACAGCATCCCGCTGGGTTTGAAAACAAACCTTCTGAACTTCCTGGTTCTGTCAAGCTCAACAATAACCAACGACGAGGAAAAGAGCTAAAGCCCGCTCAGTCATTTGCATTGAATTGTCTCATCCATCTTTCTGCTCTTGTCATCATGCACAACAGCCATCGTTTCGAGCAATCTCAGTTTTATTTTAAGAGAGCATGCCTCGAACTCGATTTCAAGCAGCCTAAGCTCGCCAATTGCGCTCGATATCCGGACGGAACAACCGGGCTCGGCCCTCCAAGAATACACGGACTAAAATGCTCGTTGTAAGTGCATGTCGTTGTTGTTGTTGATAATGTTGCCGTAGGAGGAGGAGGAAGCACCGGACAAAGTTTTAAAATGACACAGCTGTGCTTACTTTTTCACTTGGAATTCCCCCGATGGGGGCACACCACACTACGTCGACGTCTAAGACGACCTGAGAAGGAAAGCGCGGCCCAATGCAGTATATACTACTATATAAGTGAAAGGAAGGAGGAGGTACCTACCTACAGTAAATGGACGTATTCTCGTTCAAATATGAAATCCAATCCATGGCATTTAAATTGCTTGACGGGTACGTCAAAGTTTTGGCTTGTCGAAATTACTACCTTCAGATCATGATCTTGGACAGTATCGGAAAAGGTGGCAATTGTACAGCAGACCATTGACTCGAATGTCGCTAAGCGTTGGGGAAAAATGCGGACATTAAAAAAAAGTTCAAAGGCAAGAATTTACCTGACAATCTATATTCTGTAGCTGTACATGGGCTCTCCACGATCCGAGATTCTGACGATTTTTCGGCGACGTTGAATTTGAAATCGAGAAGACAACAAAAAAAAAATGCCTAGGATTGCTGTACTTACGATGTTACCTTATCTTCACTTGGAAATTAGGCCAATGAACCCGTTATTACAAGCTTGCCCTTAGACAAATTGCCATCTCAAGGGAGTCTTTGGAACAATCTGAACAAAGGAGTATGAAGGTACGGAAGAAGCTCGTTGCTAAAAAATAAGGAGGGGCCAGCCATCCTTTTTGGAGATTGGAATGCATATCTGAGTCGTTGACGATATCGTGTCATTTGCTTATCATCTTTTATCTCCCACCCTTTCACCCTTTACGGGATATGAACACTTGACACGAACAAGGTCCGGTCATTCCATGTTGTGGATGTGTGCGTAGTCATGGATATCTAGACTTGAGTGGATGCTGGGCGACCAACCGACCACTCGGTTGGCTAAACATTACAATAGATGATCTCTTGAGAATCCATCACAACTCGGTATATTATCCGACATCCAGGTTTTAGACGTCTCTCTTCATATCCATGAGGAATTTGCTGCCTTGACCAGGATCGTTTCTTCTTTGTTTGGCCCATTCTCTGTAATTGCAATTGCTCTGTAACTGAGTCACACAGGAATCCTGTTCAAACATGGAGTTCAAGAGACGATAATGTGCACTAACAATTATCACGAGGAAGTCTCTTCTTTGGGCTGCAATTCGTCGCGTGCATTCCGTAAATAGATTTACCAGACTCAGCTCATCCTTCCCGAATCTCAGGAAATCACTCCACCGTGACCAAGGAGAACAATGCAGCCAACGTTGGAGGGAACATGGGACCCAAAGATATTGTTGTTCGTTTACATAGTCAAACACGTCCATCATGTTTGTTTAGGGCCTCAGCTGTCGATTGAGATGGCAAGCCAATAATTTACGGGCATTTGCCATGCCTTGGTTTCAGCCATTACTTGTGATATTCAAACTTCGGAGTTGCTCAATGACGTAGGGATCGGTGTGGCGTCGAGTGCCATTCCCCGAAGCAATTCGGTGTTGACAAAATGCCAAGAAACAACCGGCGCAAGGAGAACAAGGAGGAAGAGAAAGAAAGGCGGTGGCTGGACAGAGAGAGAAAGAGAGAGAGAGAGGGAGGGAGCACGTGGTGCATCAGTGTGGCCATGAACGAATGGGCTAAAGTTAACCTGATACTGGGTAACTTTGGGGGTGACTTTTGGGATCTCCCCTTTTGCCCGAACTTTCAGAACGAGTCTTGAATGTTATGAAACCCCTTGGAAGAGAGTTCGCCCGTTTCTGGAAACGTAGAACTCTTTCAAAACGCTCTGTCATGTTTTTGCAAGAAGCAACTTCAAAAGTTGATTCTTTTGAGGAATGATTCAGGTACATCTCCCGGGAGTTCCTTGTGCTCATGGAGTAAGCTGGCCTTTGAGCCTTGAAGATGCATCTCTACTGCCTTCTAGTGAAGTATTGGACAACCCCGAAGGTCTACATACCACCCATGGATGAAGGAGATTGGCTTGCAACATCATTTGAAGGGGAAAAAGACTCCCCCGGGCTTTGGTCGCCATGGTAGCTCCCGAAACATCCTCCAACCCAGGAGATTGGGCAATATTTTTGAACTTCAATTACACATCCCCGTATGCGTCGCTCTTGATCTCGCTGTTCTTGCCGAACCCTTATCTCATTCAATAAATCTTGTTTACCACAGTAGAAAAAAAAATCGGGCAAAAAGAGAAAGAGACAGTACAAAACTTGGTTTGTGCAATTTCAAAGTCGGGCAAAAATCAGGCTCATAAATAATCGCCACAACAGATCCTTTCTATGTGTATTACATCTTTCTGAACTCTAAGGCGTAGGAGGCCTTCTATATTATGCTGTTGAGCCCAGAAGACATCCGTGCATTGCGATGAAAGCAAAAAATATCGCTTCAGTAGCAAATCTTTCTATTCCTCGGATCGATGAACACTGATCAATCTGAGCCCTTATTGTTCGTAGCCTGGTGATTTGCAAGTCATATTTCAAGGAGATCAAAGACTCAAAATGTTTACTTGTTATGTTCTGTGCTCTGATTCCATCTTCATAACAGGCTACTTTTTTCAAAGTAAAATTCTTGACATGCATCATATCTTGCTCATTAATTCACTGGCCATACATGGTCATACAAGTAAGTTCGTTGAGAATGGGCCTGTCCTCCATTCTTTCCTCGTGTGATTGATGCCTTCTGTTCCTAGGAAAAAGTCTCCGGTTTTGAAGCCTTAATCATCAAAACGAAACAAATGACTTGGGGGGGGACGTTGTCGCCATGTGCTCATATGTTTTCTAATGGCTATGGAGGATCTGATGTTTCATTTGTAATGAGAGGATTTTCTAAACAATTTGAAGGCGGAGCAAGACTCTTTACGCATGAAATCTATTAGAACTCCTAGGATATTCTTGTCGCAGTGGATTAAAGGCAAACTTAAGTGCATGGAATATTCATGGATCTTGTGATTTTACCGAGAGCCAGAAGAATCCGTCGCCTCAACTTTTTTACCCATACCCATAAAAGAGTCCAAATGTGTCCATATTGTTTCCCTCTGAAATGCCAAAGAAGACGAAGGGAGGCTTCCTTCTCCTCGTTCTCCTCATCGATCTGGCTTTTGTGAGTGGCCTCAGCAGAAATGGCCAAATGCTGCTTATTCACTCTACTTCAAGTCGATTGTGCTAAAAGGGTAATTCTGCCCAAAATGGATGTTGTCTTTTTGCCTTTCCCAACTTTGCTTTTGGCCTACTTCTCATCATGATGGCTCGTCATTTATTGGCATCTTCAGCTACAGACTTTTGAGAGTGACTTTTCAATTGCTCCCTTGTTCTGAAAATGCTCGAGTTGCTATTTGGCCAACTTCCCTCGTAATCATCCTTGGAAAGCAATTTGTTCCCAAAAATGTATCGTGCCTTCACCGCTTGTCGATACAAACAGTTCTAAGTTCACTACCATTTCCTTTATTACAACAGAACATACTTTACGTTTTGATCATTCACAAAGGACCAGCAGAGTCATTCATCGCATCCTTGGACCACAAAGAAAGAGACAGATTTCACAATGACTGGTTAGCTATTCACAATTTTGGAGGACCCTTTGTTCTAATCTTGAATGGAACACACAACACCGTGTATTTAGGGCCCGTCGGGATGCCTGCTCGGTGGGATGGTTGGTTAGTTGGTTGGTTGGTGGGTTTGCCTTATGGTATGCATTCTCCTTAAACATCGTCGTCGACATTGGAGTGCAGAGAGAGAGAGAGAGAGTTTTCTCATTCCCAAATGGCCACGAAACCCCTCTTGCAAATAAAGTTCACCCAGAAATCTCGGCCATCTGACTTCTGAGGCCTTGTTTTGCCAAATCTTTATTGGATGGCTCGTTTCACAACGCTCTCACCGGAATTCATGTGAAGCCATTTTTCCCGAAATATTAAAAAGAGAGCGAATCAGCCATCCACCATTGTGGAGCTTTGCGCTAATCTAGTGTAATTTTCAGGAAAAATGGCCTTAAACGTCGTCCTTAACTCTCCTCCTTTGCCCCAATTTGCGCCATTTCCATAGAAGAATAGCCAGCCTCACAAAGAGAACGACAGGTAGAGAACCGACCTGAATCTGGTCCTCAAAATCCCCATGCTTTCGTGGTCAAGTGATGCTTCTCTGGAGCTGGAGCATCGCCACCCAAGAAAACCAGAGACGAAAGGTGGACATTACTGAAGACCATATTTGCAAAGTCCTGCATTTTTATCCGTCTTTGGTTGGAACAATACTGGTTCTGCTTGAGACGGTTTTGAATGGGGACGACTTCTCCTGAGACTCAGGTCATCTGCAGAGGCAGAAGATCTGCATTAATCAAAGCTAAACCTACTTTAATCTTGACTTTAACTGGGACCCCCATCTACTCAGATAAAAGAACGAGAGTGGAGCGATCTTTGTTAACTGAACATTATCATGTCACAAACGATTGTGACTCGGAGGTCATGTCAGAACATGAGTGAGCTCTTGGAACACGGCGGAAGACAGACTGCAGATAAAATTGGAATTAGCCTTCAACTGTACATGTACAGTACGGTATGTATTGTAACCTTCAACGGTTTGGCACCTACGCACCTCCTTCCTTCATCTTGACGAGTTTTCTTTTTGTTGACAATCAGAAATTCTCTTTTTTCTCCAGCCTCTCCTGGAAAGTGAAACGGAATGGCCTCAAGACGAACTTTCTTATACGTACATACTACAGTAAAGAATGTGCTCAAGAGGGGAAGGCTACCTCACCATGTTGTCTCCGTCTCTGTCAGATATTATGCTCGAAATGAATTGGAAGGAAATGAGATTTGGCCGAGGCACGATATGGTGCTCTTGGTTTGACATTATCTGGTTAGAAATTAACTTCAAAGTGCTGTTGCTTCCAAGCCAAGACGATCCATCGGCGCATTTGCTCGGGGCGTTTTCCGACTTTGTTGAGACTCTGGCCTCCTCGTGGTTCTTTCTTGAGCCGCCTTCCTTCATGATGTCCTTGATTGTCCCGAATTGGTTCTGTGGTAATGCACTCCCCGATAGGATCCAGCCCTAGGCCTCCCTGTCATTTTGCGGACTCATCATCCATCATCCATCACCATTATTCAATTATCTCCCTGTAGCCCAGTACTTGAGCAATTATCAGATGCTTGAGAATGGCCTAGTTTACATACTGCGAACATGAAAGGTAGGTACCAACACAAAAGAAGGTTGGTCAGAGCTCTCAGATACAAGAATTGGCGGATGGACTCCCCTCTAAATATGTACGCATTATGAAATGATCATCATCTTCTGTAAGCAACTCGAAGATATACCAAAACACAAATCCCTGTTCATCTCAAGCCTGTTTTTGGTCCTGATTTCGCCAAGTGTATTTAATGACCGGAGTTTAGAAAAGTGGTCCAATTTGTGGACTGCTTTGGGGAAAAGGAAAGGGAAAACGAGGAGATGAGATTCTTACGATAATTAGTTTGGTTTTCCCACGATACGTACGTGGTTGATTTCAACTTTCGGCTTCATCTAGTGAGTCGGTCGAGTATGCAGCGCGTTCATGTGAACCTCCGTGGAACAAGTTTGGATCTGGAAAGTTTGGATCGGAGAACGTTCCCAAGGCTAACGGGGAAGAAACCTTGTACCAACACTACAGTTTGTGTACGACAGTCAAGTGGATTTCGGTAGAGAATTGTTCATACCTATCAAAATAATACTATTGGCTTTGAACGAAGTATGTAGAATATAATATTGACAGACTGTACATATTCTTCGCTTCCTAGGGTTTGCGTGAGAGTAAAGACAATTCAATTTAGAGCAAGCAAAACATGGCTCCTTCCCTTTCCTTTGGTTGAAACTTCCTCTGCGGATCTCGAGTACTCGAGTGGAACATTGAATCACAGAGATTGTACAAGTTTCTCGTTGGGTCCAATTTGGGATTGATTCTCCTCTCGTCATTTATTTCAATTGGACAGCCAATCGATCTTTTGCATTCCAAAAGGCTATTTGTCCATGTTCAACTCGATTCTCTGTTGTTGTTTTTTTTCTTCCTGGCTTTTCGAACTTCATTTGACAATGGCGTGGAAATGAGATATCGGGCGCCATAAAGGCCTTCTTCATTTCCATTTCCTGCCTAATTTCCAGGACAAAATCCGCCCCTGTCTAAAACGAACGTACTCTCATGATGGACATGGTCACTCAAAAAACGGGGTTTATCTGGCACCAGTAAGCTTTACAAAAGGATGATCCTCCTCTCTCATCGCCTCATATGCATATGGATAACACCGGAGTGTTCCACCACCAGCCAAGTCCGACCGACGTTCATTCACTATCAAAACGTCCAATATGAAATGAAAGAGAGAGATATAACGACTGAGAGTTCATTCCAATTCAGCTCACACTGGGTCCGTCCTTCAACGAGTTGCTGGTTTAATTCAATGCGTAAATGGCCACACCATTGAGCCTTGGCCAGGGAACGGATGGTTCTTATTCTTCCAGTGTAATCGGAAGCTGAATGGTGTGAAAACTTGCTTCAGGGCTTGTATCTCATTCGTCTGTCCGTCAAATAAGGCCCCTCTCGTTCCACTTTACTCGGTACATCCACGTTCCTCACTTTATACACACACACACACACCTACCCATCCACCAAGCCACGCGCACCCCCACACTCACTCACTTGTAAAGCAATAGTACCTCGAGTGAGGTAGTGAAGCATAAATGGACCAAAATCTCGAGCTCGTGGGTCCTTGCCAACAGATGAAAGCATGAACATGAATGCTTTGCCTATGCTGTCAGTGCCACTATGCCAACTATTTTTGCCTTCCTTGTCTGATTGGTGAATGGTTTTTCCTGATCATTGTTCAGTCACGTCACACTATGAATACAATACACAAAATAAAGTACATGGACAAGAAGGAAGAAGGCTCGAGTGTCAAGCAAAGTAACTGA
This sequence comes from Tigriopus californicus, assembly GCF_007210705.1. Lineage (NCBI taxonomy): Eukaryota > Metazoa > Arthropoda > Copepoda > Harpacticoida > Harpacticidae > Tigriopus > Tigriopus californicus. The sequence continues at coordinate 8,151,676 of NC_081443.1, forward strand.
TTTCTAAGGCCAAGTGGCCATTCTTGCGTCCTTCTTTCTGACACTATATTACGTAGGGAAGCAACTCATACCAGTTGCACTAAACCTAGGTTCCTCGATCTATGCATTAGTCATTCAAATGTTACCGCTCTAGAAATATGTTATAGGATGGCCATATATCGCATGGTCCATCTAACTGAACTGGGGGGTTTCTCTGTCCCATTCCAGTGGGATGGCTCAGATTGGTGCATTTTCCGAGGACCCGAACGACTTGCACCCACACTCATATAACCGGGAAAAAAGTCTTCAGGCGGCATTTGAAATTCTATGACTGTTTCGAGGTGAAAGTGGTGATTTTTTCGTCTTCTTTGGAAATTGAAGAAAATGGTGCGTTCTACTATTGCCATTGTGAGGGGCGAAAAGAAATGGGGAAGAGAAGCGGGAGAAAAATGGCTTCATGCCAAGAGCCACTCTTCAGGGAAAGAGTTTCACTTAAATATGTTCCACAACGCTCGTCCCACGGCTTAGGTATCTTCTCGACCTATCGTGAATATCCAGATCTTAAAACAAGTTTGCACTCCCGATAGGGGCGAAACTATGGCCACAGATGTAAATCTCTGAAATGAGAATAGGCAGAAAGTGTAAGTTATGATTTATTCATCCGAGCCCTTTTGACATCTCAAGAAGATGATCCAACATGCTTGGAACGTCGATCCAATCTTTGGTGAAGGGGCCGGAGCAGAAGGACTTGTCAAGACTCTCATTGAGAAAGGCTTTAGAGACTGTGTAAGCACTGCCTTTAGAGGTCCTAAAAGTCAAATAAAACTCCATCCATTTCCTTCCTCACACAAAACCTTCGAGAGGTGTTCTTGGTCCCAATTGGCTGCTGCGTGTCGTGTGACCTTTGGCAATAGCACTCCCGGTAACTTTGAAAGCAATAATTTTGTGTCACAAGTTAGTAGGAGACAATTTGACTATGTTTTATTGCATTTCTGAAGCATCGTTTGCTCGTTGTCAGTAGACCCAACAAAGCCTTTGGTTCCATTTCGAGCCTTGACACAATGCGGTACATGGGACATGGTCTGGGACTCTAAATAGTAATGCTCCGGGTAACGGGCTATTATTAGTGGTCGTTTTCTGGCTTCTGAATACAACAACATTTTCTCATTCACTCCTCAAAAAGCCAAGAGGCGAATCAGAGTCATAATCTGGTACTTGAATGGCTTCGGTGTGTCGTACGAGTTGAAAAGAATCCCATGTTTGTTTCGATCAAGACACGAGAGCTCGATTGGCAATTTTGAACTTGTTCCCACTTCTTGCATTTGCTTGGCAAGTTTATGGGACCCTTTGAGGTGACAGAACTGGGAAAATCTCGAATGTTAGTCAATCAGAAACGCTCTCGGCAAGTCTCATGGGGGCCTGAAAACCTACATACAACTTGAATCGAGGACGCCTTGAAAGCTCAAATCACACAATGAAGAGCTCTTGAAATTGCTTCTTGAAAAATAAGGAAGCATGTAGCTTTGCCTGTTGTTACTCCATGTACATAAAAAGTTGATGTGTGATTGTAAAATGAGGTATTCCAAGTTTTGTCATGGAACTAAGGAGGAACATATCCAATTGGACAAAGTGTTCGAAAACCAGAGAAGTGAATTTTATTGGAACATTCTTGTGATTGGCTTCCTCATTGGTCTTGAAACTGGCTACTGAGTTCATTTCGCCCCCGGTAAAATTGGAACATCAAGGTAGGGAACACGAGGAAAGAGCGCATAAAAGAAGGAAGAGCTCTGAACGTTGGGGTTTTGGAACCATGTGGAACCAGAAATGAATAATGATGCCACGACGAATACGGAACTAATCCATACCACTCATCCAGACATATTGTGACTTCTGTTCCGAACAACTCCACATTCCACTCATTGAGGATTCTAGATCTGGTTCGAATGGCTTTCAATGTCCATATTACATGGAAAGATAAAGGCCATTGCCTCACCAGCAGGTGGATTGCAAGAATGGTATCTTTTCAGTTTCCCACCAAGCTCAGCAAACGGAGACTCGATGTGGGTTTATTAGCGCAAAGAAGATGGCACGACCTGATAATTTGGCTGAAAATTGAGTTGCTTGGTCGGTTTGGTCGTTGCTGAAAACGGCCAGGCAAACTTAACGGTAGCTGTCCTTGGTGGGGAAACGCACATTGCATTCATTTTGCAGCCATAATTTTCTCTCCCAGCCAATTTATTTCCTGGCGTCGTCTCGTGGAGGGTTGAAATGAGTCAAGGCTTTGGTGCTGTTCACAAAATTTCATTATCCCGGATACCCTGCAATTTCTCCTGTGAGAGGCATTTCCACGTGACATTACTCTCTGCGTATCATAAAAAGGGCACTCAAATCGATCCACTGAGATTTTTCTGGTCATACACAAAGCTAGATAAGTTAGAGCTAAAGTTGTCTTTTAGACTAACCATTTTGGTGCCTTTCCGTCTTGTTTTCATTCTTGTTGTTGGTCGTGTCCAATGTGTTTAAACAACCAACATATGTAACCATTAATTTATCGTTTGTTACGGAGAAGCCCGGCCCTGTAAGCTGGGATCGAGATGCATCCAATGGATTAATCAATATCCATTTTCTGTTCCAGCCTCATTCTACGGTTCCAGCCATGTGAGCTTACCACTTCAAGATGCCAAAAGTACCACCGATATCTCATTTCGGTTCCGAACCTCCAAGGCCGAGGCTCTTCTGGTTTTGGTGGCGGGCAGGATCGATTATTGTCTGGTCATGCTACAGGGAGGGGCCATCAAGGTAAGCTCCGACGAGGATCAAACTCAACTTGCTTCCCAGGTCCAAGATGAAGGAGACTGTGGAGGGCAAAAAAGGTCATTCCACTGGAAATGACTCATTTCCAAAAGAGTTGATCGCTTGGGGTCTAGACCGCGGAAATCCTTATCCATACCAAATCCCTTTTCAACTGTGAATCATGCCCACTAATCAATAGGAGGAGGTCATGCATGGCAAAAAGGGTCAGGTGATTGACCATCGCCCCATTCGGGCAACTAACCTTGGCAATTTTCGGAAGAGAGACTTTCCCTGTACACGATCGATCTTTTTAGTGCGAAATGCGGATGAGACGGGAGTCCATTCCACAAGGCTGGTATATATTTGCCAGCAGGTATTTGCACCACTTCTTTCGCCACTCCTTGGAAGAGACGAATGCATCACATGTCATTGTGAATTAGATTGGAACAAGAACTTCATTCCTTGCCTGTCTATCTGCAGGTGCCTGTCTTTCAGGAACCAGGCAATTTGGATGGATCCTCTGCTCAGCAGACTTGTGCCTTCCCAACTTAGGTGCCCTTTTCAATCTCCTTGAGCTATTCCCTTCGTACTTGGCCTTGCCTTTACGTAAGCACTCACTCCTAAAGCCTCACTCTTATGGCTTCCTCCTTTTGGAACACTCATGCACTTGACGCGAGAAGACCTGAATTCGTCTTGTCCTTCTTCAACACCAGACTTGGCAGATGCAAGCATATTTCAGCGATCAATCTTCCCACGGCTTGATATATCGTCGGCATCCCAAAGGCAGTAAATACTTTTCTCAAGTTCAATTTTCCTTTGAACTCATATGGTTTTACAAGGACGACTTCATCACTGGACAGCGACGGGGGTGGAGGGAAATGAGTATATCCAATTACAATCAATCAAATGAATTTCTCTTTACATGAGTTGACTCAATTAGAGCCTCAGAAAGCAATGGTCAGTTTTGATCTCAATCGAACGTCTATGTCAAAAGTTATGAGCATTTAAAACTCGGACCGGGGAGGGCGCAAATTGAGTCAGTTAGCACCAGGTTGGTAAGATCTTAGCAACGTGGTGCTAAGCAAGTCATTTTCTGCCCACGTCGCACTGAGTTTCAGGACCTCATTGCTTTTGACGCAGACGTTCGATTGAGGTCAAAATTAGCGAACGCTTGAAGTCAAACTTGTGTGAAGGAAAATGCATTCGCTTCATCTGGATAAAAGTTATGTTTTCCCCACCCTACCGTCTCTGTCCAGTGATGACGTCGTCCTGGGGTTTTATCAAGGCAAAGTCCTGGGCTTTCGAAAGTATTTCAAGTGGACGCCACAACCCATCAAGCCAAATGCAAAAACATAGGCGTAGGTTCTTTGAAATCAAGCAATCTTCTCAGATTGACATGGTTAAACTGGAAAACAAAGTTTGAGATGCAAAGCCTCTTCCAAGGGTGATTACCGGCATACAATACGAGAAAGGCCAGCCAGTAAGTTCTGAGAAATCTAAGGGCTTTCATCATAATCAGGGTCCAGTCAACTCTAATAACTTCACGCAACAGTTCCACAAAGGTGCGTCAACAAACTGCCATGTCACAATTTCAAGTTTTCACAACATGAGTCACATTATCCAAATGACTGACTTTCCCCCACGGTACCAGATGTATTTTCCCTTGGTTCCAGCTTCAACTGAAATTTAGAATTTTGGAACTCTATCGGGAACAGTTTATATGAAAGTGAGCCATTTATCACTTGAGAGAAATTCATGGACCGGCCTTTGAGACAGTATGATGCGCCTAAAAGCTGTCTGACCGAGAACATCGTTATCGGGCCATTGTGGCACAAACTCACGCTGAAACACTCTTGGTTGCATGGAAACATAGAGGCCCTTGAGAAAGATCTTAGCCCCTACCACTACGGCCGTCTGACTTAGACAGAGGGATCAAGAGATTTGCGTCTTGAGACAATAGTGTCACGCGTACGAGAGTAGCAATTAACCATGCACCACCAAATGGGATCTTCAGAGAGCTTAATATCAGCCAAACCAAGGGAGTCAAAATAAGTGCATTGGAGAGTGACGCAGTGCACATTTTGGCAGTCCTAGTCAAAACTGGTCGTCGTCGTTTCCGTTTCTTTTTATCGGCCTTTGTGGAGGTCAACGAGAAGAAGGCGTTACATTCACGATTTCTTTTTCTCAGAAGAAAAGAAAAAAAGTTGAAGTGCATTGAAAGTTCAATTGCAACTTGGCTCTTGAGTTTTGATGCTGACGGTCGGCACCAAAAAAACTTGGTCCAACTATCTTGCCCCAACAAAGTGAGCAGTGTGACTCACTTTTACTTTTATGAGTCTCATTGAAAGCCCCCAACTATTGTCTGGCACATAATGTCTAGAAAACTTGTCACATCGCCTTTTTATTGGCATTCAGCTACATAAGCCAAAAACTCAAGGCTGGTACGCAAATTCCACCCAATGACCTTTGAGTCAACGCCATTGATCACTCCACTCGTAGATATTAAAGGTAAATAGTAAATATTTCAATAGGTTTTGTTTATGAGGGATTTAGGGGTATTTATTCAAGATAATGAAAAGCTTGAAAATCATATCCTGTTAAAGGTAAGGAAAAGTTTGCAAACGTGTCGTTGAATACATTGGACGTTTCAGCCCAGAGAGAGATCATCGGTTTCAGAAACTTACCATCCACCGTCAAAAAGTCTGTTTTTTTCAAAAATAGCTCGCTTAATGAGCCAAGTTTAATACGTTGTCGAACGAAATCGAGATTGAATTTCATAGAGTGTGATCAAAGGATGGTTGAGCTAGAGAAGTGGACTGCGAACGGAAGCAAAAAATTCTTATCTCCTAAACCGTTCCCATTTATCCAAACAAGCAATTCATACGACCACAAGATCTTGTTGAATAGATGAGCTTGGCCAAGTTTGAGCCCAAAGCTAGAGTATGCTTAGGGAGCTCAGGAGATATGTCCAAAGTTATGTAGTAAAACATACATAAAATTCAATTTTTCGGCCTCCTCTTGGTCAACAACATAAGCTTTTGACAACCTAAGTTTGAAACGAATCATTTTACAAATGAATAATATAAAAATGACCTGCGTTTGACTGAGGAAATCCATGTTTCTTTTACTATTACTTTAATTCGAAAAGTGGCTCAGATTTGCTATTAGCAAGAACAGGCTGATTTGGCGGGAAACTCGTTCACAGTCCATTTTTCTAGAAGTTCGTGGCTGAGCTAACATATAGTGCTTTCTCTTGTTTCAGCATTGCAGATGAATGATTGATGTCTGTAAAAAGTATTAGATTTTTCTTGGCTTTATGTATAGAGTTAGACATCGGAGTCCTTAAGAAGAGTGAGCTTCGAGAAAAGTTAGAGCAAAAATGCTGCGTTTTTGGAGATGAGAAGCCCGTTTGGATGCGACCCTCCTCTTGTTTGTAGCTTTTAAATACCAGAATAATAGCACCGAAGATAAAGTGTCACCGCTAACAAATTACTGTGATTTCTTTTAACAGAAACAAACCTATAAACAGAGTTACAAAAGGTCGAGCAGGTCCAAAGATGTTTGCTTGAAACATCACAAGAATTTGAGAGCTTTCGTATTAGAAGAGACTACGTAGAAAGCTTTGGATTGTGCAATATTCGAAGAAGGTACAATAGGTATCTGATACTCAATGTCTTCAAATGCATTCAGGAAATTTGTCCGATCTCATGTCCTCTCCTCTTTCTCGGGCTCCTTCATTGTTTCACATGTTTCCCTACAATGTTCCTAAGAATACAAATTGTTGCTCTTTCAGCAGGTTTCAATTCCGATTTGGACAAGCTTTTGACCAAAATTCCACATCAACCTTACATTCAAGAGCTAAACAGAACAGATAACTCTTGTTAGTCAGTGGTTTGGATATGCTATGAACATTAAAGTTAAATAAGAATTATGGTTTTTCTATCTTGAATTGCTGAGCAATACATTCCGAGCAACGGCAAAGAAGTCCTCCCCCTTACAAAAATCCCTTTTGGGCCTTATTCCCCTCTCCATCGTCCTTGGGAAAAGCGGGAGAAGATTGAAAAGAAGAATGATTGGAGAGGGCCTATTGCCCGCTGTTTGGTCAGGTCTTCATTCGTAATTATTGATAGAAAGGCGCTAATTAGTGGGCCAAAAAAGAGCATTTCCAGCCAAGAAGACGGATCTCTAGCTCAGGAATGCTTCCACTTGATGGTCATGAGAGAAAAATAATGTTGAAGATCTGTTATTTCGACTAAGATGTACGAGTTAGTCCCTAAGCTTTGCAAATAGAGACGAAAATCGTGTTTGGGACCCTTACCATTATTTGCCTTTAGATCGGATATGGTCACCCTCAAAGAGATTGAGGAAAAACAAGAGCAACGCCAGGAGAGGAAGTGACGAAAACGAATCATAATTCGACCAAAAAGAGTGCCATCAAGCGTAAACTCATCCTGTCAGTGTTGATCACCATCAATTTGAGCATTCTTGGCAAAGCCGAGGAGGTTACAAAAACTGGTGATCGTTTGAGAGTTCACAAGATGCTTTTTCGTCGCATTCACTCTGAAGGGACGACCCTCTCAAGGAAATCAGATCAATCACTTTGAACATCCTATTCCCTGGGATTTAATATTGCGTGGGCTCAAACTCTGTCACAAACCCTGACAAACAGAGAAACTCAGAATCTCAGAGATGATTTATACGCTTATTTTCCCTTCATTTCGATTGCAATAAGTTGATGTAAGATAGGAGACATATGGTTGGTTGGTTAGTGAGTGAGCAAAATGAGCACTTTTGAGTTTGAAACTTGGTTCGCAAGCTCGTTCCAAAAACTAGACGAGGGCGAGAACTTCTAGAAAATTACAGCCTTTTGTCTTCTGGAGAGAAGAAAAAACTTTGAGATCTCGCCTGCATTTCATCAAGTGTAACAGACAGGTTTTTTTAAGAAAACTATTTAGATAACACCCGCTTGGCTCTTGAAGAAGGTGACCAAAAAGGCGGATTGCTCCAAAGTCATCACTCCTTATCCTTTTTTTTTAGCATACTAAATACGTCCTTAAACTGTGCGTATCCTCAATCTTGCCTCGAATGCAGGTATTTGTTTCTCCGAAGGGATTCTTCATTCATGTGAGGAACATTTCATTTCCCAAGCGATAACATGCATACATTCAGTAGAGAAAGTTGCCCGCCCGTCGATGTAGGTAGAATTGTGCATTTTGGGGGGACATATTTGTCCACATTCCTTGTGCAGCTTTTAGGATATTGTGAGATAGTGCTTCTCAATGGTTCGTGCACAACTGATATTATAGTTGTAGGCTCACACCGATTGTAAGAAACCTGGGAATGGGCAAGTTCGCCTTTATGACCTTCTTTTTATTGTGCCAGTCGACCCCTTTCCTTTTATCTACGAATACAATCGTCTATTCATAACATTCATGAAATATCTGATCCAGTAGTAGGTTGGTAGAAATCGGATGCCCAACGGTCAATCTGAATGTCGGCCAATCAAGACCTTGGTTGGTTTGGGATCGATTATTGTCGAAACGCTTCAGGCAATCACCTTCTTCTCTTCCGATTAACTCTCATCCTTTGAGCGCTGAGATCTATTTTCCCATGGCTAACAGCAATCTAATAGTTCCAACCCACTGAGTGTGTGAGTGTTTCTATTAACTTGAGCATCTGGAACCGCACACGAGCAGACCAAGCACATAAACTACTTTTGCAGACATTCTACCGCAACAGAATTGATGGCCTTTTTTCCCACTGTTGCAGCTGCATAAATCTGGCCTCTTTCACAGAGCCTCTAAGGGACTACTGTACAATATACAATTGTACATGTATAGTACACGCTCTCACATAGCACACGATAATCAGAATGGAAATCTTCACCGACTACCACCTACAACCCAGCTATGTTTAGTATGGCTTATTGGTTTCCAAGCGCTTCTGATTCATTATTTGAGTGTGTATCGCTCAATAACTCGACCTTGCGTGTCTTGGTATTCTCAAGCGTAAAAAGTTTCGCCATTATCATTGCCAGGGCCTAGTTATTTTGGGGTGGGTGAAGGTGTCGTGTCGGAGGGAATGACTGCTGTAGTCTACGGATGATCGAGACACAGAGGTAAGGTAGAATTGGATGAGGATGATATGGCAGATAACTTTGGTGCAAGAGAGAAGGACGGAAAGAGACAATTCAGAGAGCGACGGCCTTATCTTAAAGGTCGGCATCACATCCCCTGCCCCCTCCCTTCTGAACTGGAAGCTACTCTAAAGTGACAATGCCAGGAAGAGGAAAGTTTCTCTGCCAATCCAAAGTCGGGAAGGAGGTCCTTGTCCATCAGACACGAGTCGATTAGACTCGCTTTCACGTGCTGTTCCACTTAGTCACAAGCAAACTTTGCCGACACTCGATTTTGTTCTTTTCAGGTTCACATCAACCTTGGAGCAGGCGAGTCCGAATTGAGCAGTCCACGGGGCCTTCGTCTGGACGATCTCAAATGGCATCAGGTCAAGATCATTCGCAACGATGCAGACATGAGCTTGGTGGTCGACGACGTTCACTCAACCAAGTAAGTCTTTGGCCTTTTCTCCTAGTACGGTCGGGGAACAACCCCTCCCCTGGCCATATTGTTTAGTCTCGTTCCGATCAATCTGAATTCGATAGTGTGTTTATTCATAACGCAGAAAAGTGGACTTTGTTCCAATCTATTGCTCAATGTACTTTGGGCGAGGTTAACACATGTTTCTTGGGCACTTTCTTTGACCTGGAACCGATAAATAGCGAGGTTCACAGTTCCGTTTCAAGGAGGCTTAGTGTTTAATGTGTTACAATAAGATCCTGATCTTTGTGGAATTTATGGCCGAGAAAAGACACAGAGCGATTCATTTTATGTCTATGCAAAATGTCCTCAAGTCCTTTCAAGGGGAAATGATTCATTCTCGACGGTTGTAGGGTGAGGTGGTGTGCCTGGAACAAAAGATGAGCAAGACTAGAATAACCTCATGCGAGGATTTTTGTCGAACTGTGAAAATATCGTGGCGATCAAATTGATTTCTGCCTCGATTTGACTTCAGGCTTCAGCAATTTACTTTTATGCTTCCCCCACGTTTTCCATTTCGTTGCTATGAGAGTCAGTGTTCCGGATGGAGCAGTCGTAAAAAAAACATTCCGCCCAAAAGTTCGATGAGAGCAATATGAAGTTTTCGAATCGGAATGCGAAAGGCTCCCTCAATTTCTGATTCCATTGTGCGTTTGTTTGAAGTTAAAGCCCATGATGAGGAACCTCTAATCAGAGGTCTATTCAGGACCAAATCGACGACGGCCTACCAGCCCCCTCCAACCAGCTAATTCTCCAAAATGTTCAATGCCGCCCAATTTCATTATCCCGGTACGGACTTCGTTTGTTTGAAGTTAAAGCCCATGATGAGGAACCTCTAATCAGAGGTCTATTCAGGACCAAATCGACGACGGCCTACCAGCCCCCTCCCCCCGCATCACCCGTAGGTTTTCAACCCGTGTATCCATTTCCGACACGCTCTAGAGGCTGCAAATATTCATGAGATGAGACGGTTGACACTGGCTGGCATCATTGTGAGATTGTAATCTGGACCCCAAAAGTTGCTCCTTGACGCAAGCAACATGTCAAGCTCGTCTGGAGAATGAAAAAGGTCGCGTTCATCGTGATGCCGATTCCCACTTGTGGGCCTCCTTACCTGAATGGATGCATCCCCGAACGTAATTTACTCGTCGTGAATTTAGCCATGGCTGAACTCTCGTTTGTATCTAGACGAGTTGCGGCCTCCAGGGGTGAAGAGGAAGCTTTGCCAAGAATATATGTCGGCTGTCTCTTCGTAGAACAGCAGTCGTACAATTCACAGAACACTTGACGTTCAAGCATCTTGAAGGGGTGTGAGATTCATGTTGCTCCTCCTCCCTTCTTCGGCGGCCAAGAGTGTTCTCTAATCTCTCTCTCTCCAGACTTTTTTTTATCAATCCCCATGATTCTCGGGTTTCAGTACTTTTAAAAGAACTTGCCTCCTCCATTCCAGGAGTGCAAAAGGAAAAGAAAGAGAGAATGAGAGTGGCGTTAGTGTGACGGGTGGAAGGGTTGAAGAAGAATCAGGTCTGGTAAATACGTTTTCTGCCAATAGATCACTTGCACTTGGAAAACAGCTTCATCTATCTTTGTAAATAATCCTGCCTGTGCACGTACTCATCACTCCATCCAAGCTAAGACTCGAGAAATATCTTACTCCATCCACTCCAGCGCTCCGGACATTACTTAGTACTTTGTTCAAGCTTTGGTTCTGGCTGAGGTTTGCATGTCAAGGAGTTGAGGTCTTGGATGGATGGAACAACAACAACTGCTCTTGAAACCCTGGGAGGGATCATTTATCAATGGGTCGGTACTTGGTATTCCCGACCAATTTTGAGGCATTTCGCCACTCCCATCTCCCTCCCTCGGCTGTTCACAATTTCAGACATGCCTCCTCACCGTGTAGCACCTCCGACTCTTTCCAGAAGGAATTGAAATCTGGGGGCTCTAGGGTCGGTCGAACAAAGCCTGGTCCAAAAGGTTAGACGAGCACGGCAACAAAAAAACCGCAAGGCTCCATTTCCTACCCTATTATGTAGACTCTTCTTTATCCTCAGACATCTTTGATGGCCAATGTGGCTTTCAATACCCACAATAGCCTGTCTTTCTTTCCTTCAGTCAGTCAGTTAGTCTCTACTTTCTTGTCTTTTCCCGTTCGGTTCCTCTTCTTGCTTCTACGCCATCCACGTTCTTCTGGCCGTGAATCCTGAAGCTCGTGAAGAGCGGTGTCTAGTGGTGGAACCCACTTAAAAGCACCTCACTTTTTGAGGCATCCTAGCATCTCAACTCCCGATGGAGTTATGCCATTACTTTGGGCTCGAAAATGTGGCTTAAGGGAACGAAGAAATTTAATTGCTAAGAAAATGAGGCAAAGCACCATGCTTTGGCAGATACCTCCCTACTACGTACTTTCTTTCGAAGGTCGGTAGATCTCACAGCCTTCATAATTATTGGTCGAACAAGGGTCGAGTCCACGACGTTACGACAAGACCGGAAAAAAAATGTATACCACAAGAATATATTTCTTAAGTCCAACAATGTTAAAAAAAAAAAATAGGAGCAAAATGGGGTCGGTGATTGACGGCTATCACAGATCACCAAAAAGGTTGGCGTAAGCTCTTCACTTATTCTTTCCCGTTTCAAAGGAGAAAAAGGAAACAATGCCCGTAGGGCTAAAAAAGCCTTTTTATCCTTATTAGGAGATTTTGGCTGCTTTGAGGTAATATTCTTCTCGTTTTCCCTCGCTTGAAGCAAGGTCATTCATTGCCTGAGTGTTCGATTGGAAAAGATCATTAACCAAGGGAACAAGCATGGATTGGCCGAATCGAAAGTGCGCCTTCGCAGGATTCATTTCACTCCTGGTACCATTCATTAGACTAGCTCCCCTTTCCGGAGCTCGGTTGCAGCATTGGACGATTCCATTGTTCGTACAACAATCCTAGTACTTACTGCACCTCCGGTATTTGGATGCCTTTTCCCACTCAATATTGACATCAGGCTGCATCGTTTCCAAGATCTGGCCACCATGGAACTGCCAGCCCAATATCAAATGTTGACTCTTGGAGATTGGGCCGCTTTTTGTTCACTGGCCTCGGTTTCATTCTTACAGAAGGTTAATGTTTGATTGCTTCTTGACTCTCTTTTCTCGTCCAAATTGTATTTGCACTCGTCAAAGTTGGCTAAGTGCTCACTATTATTGTTGCTTGCGCATTTGAGGCCGTAAAGAAGCGAACTTTGCCGTTCTTACTTATGACCGAAGAAAGGATAGTTAATATACAATGATGAATGATTTTCCGGTTGGTGGTGCCGTTCCAATGTCTGATTCCAATATGATTACGGAAAAGAGAATCTAGAATATACTGTTCCATGCGACACCATTCCACATATCGCACGAGGACCTGTGTACAAAACACAGTCAGTCACATCCCGCGCAGGGTGATATTTTCGATATTGCTTTTTCACCCGTGCAAGTAGATTACGACTCTCGTAGAGTGAGTATATTGACTGTCCCCTAACAAGCGTGTGTGTGTGTGTTAAGGGGGGAGGAGGGATCGGCCAAACTTGTCCCAAATAAGCAAGATGACGCAGACCAAGTGGCTAAAAAATTAACCAACTGGCATTGCCTTCATCCAAGCAACCAAGGTTTCAGATGGACCCAGCGACCTTGGCGACCTTATCTGACATTTGTTGTGAGCATGTGGCCTCATATACAGTACAAATTGGAAGGAAATCTCGAATCTCGCCTTACCCAAGTCTTAACACGAAGATCTGACCAATCCAATGCGGCTGCATAGACGGGATAAAAAGAATCCCTTGGGGGTGAAATGGGCAAAAATCCTAAACGCACACTGGCCTTCAAAAGGAGGTATTGTGAGTGGTGTTCATACGTGGTGTGTCTGGCGAGTCTGGGCACGTTTAGATAATAATTTCGCCCAAGTTAGTTCCGGGAAATGTGGCCTTCGTCTCGGTATATTGGGCTTGGTTGGTTGGTCTCGAGGTTTATGGCCTTTAATGGCTGTTTCGAGAAGGTAAGTACGCTCACTCGGCTCGCCTAAAACGAGTCCTTCTGACTCGCTCACTCACGTTACAGAAATCATTCCTTCATTCGGTAAATATGAAATATTTGGCCAACCGAACGAAGACCTTGTGAGAGGAAATACTGCAGTTTGAGCAGAACAAGGCTGGCCTTTATCTTGTCCTTGTTTCGAACGGTAACCAGGTCTAGACTTGACACGACTCTCCATGAATATCATTCGTGAAACTGCATGACATTTGAATATTTGCCTTCAAGCGTAGAAGAATCTTGACATTAATACAGTTGTGTCATTCTGAGAATTCTTGACGGCCAATTCTACGGCCCTCATTTTTGTCATATTTATGGACCAATCATGTGGTAAACATCTGCAGGATGTTTTGAAGCTCCTGATGAGTTTGCAAATCAAGGATAGCTCATAAAGATATCATTTCCCAGCGCCCACTGGCTTCAATTTGAGTCCAATTTGACTAATCAAATTGGCCAAGATGCTGAGATTCTTTTGCTTATCTAAACGAAATAGGGGAGCAACGATCGTCTTCCCGGATCAAAATTTCCGTCGCGAAAATCAAGGATTCTGTTTTGTTGAGAGTCCTTCAAAAATTGGTGCATCCACAATCAGGGTGACTACATCAACACCTCGGTTCATCTAGATTAGCTTTTGTTCAAAACGGAATCTGTAAAAGAACACGAAGCAATTTCCCCCACAGGAAATAAGTGAATGTCCTGGTCCTCTTCATCACATAACAACAAATCAATGGAATGTACTCTGTATATACACTTGGTTGTGGCACAAGCTAGAGACAAAACCAGTCAAGAGGCTTTTCCCGACCCTATCAGATCCCCAACAGGCATCTCGAAATGTCACGAGGGATGTGATGGTAGTAGTAGTAGTAATAGTAGTTAAACAGATCTTCCATGTTTGAACTGGGAGAAAGGACGAGCTCCATTTTTGGGTCCTATATGCATTATTACGCACTAGAAGACGTCAACAAGCAGCCAGCTTTGCTGTGGGTTCCGCTTTGCATATTTAGTCCATTTAATTTCGCAGTCCCCTTTTACGGTTTGTGGGCGTTTGGGGACGAGCTTTCAGCCAAAGAACGACGAATTTTCCTCCTCCTTCTCCTCCTCTTCTTTCTTTAGGAAATGATGGCAAGAGTTCCCTTTTGACTTGGCTCCTTTGAAAAAATGGCAAATTGATGGTGGCTCTGTTTCTCCATCACTTCAAACCATAGAGGTCCCTTTAGATTTGAAACATTTTCAACTCCATCCCTCCACTCAAAGAAGGCACTCCCAAGGAACACACCTATAAATGAATTTCATGTATTCAAAGCCAAGAAAAGTCGCCCAAGGCCGCCTAATTCTTATTGTAGAACCAGGGCGGTGTGTGTGAGGGTGAAGATTCTGATGAATTGAGAGCTCTTCCCGGGGTTACTTTTTGTCTTGCGGAATAACTTCCGACAGTTCCAGACAAGAAATATGGTCCAGTTCTTGTTTAGTTTATTTCTTTTTTTCTTCGGGAGAGCATGTTTAGATACGTTTTTGCTTTGGTTTCTTTGACATGTGGTGGAGCTCCCATATTTCCAAGTATTTGCATTTTATGGCAACCCTCTCGTTGAGATTTGAGGATATGAAAGCATCCAAACTATTGATTGCTATTGCTACCATTGGGGATGCGAGTGGTGACATTGGAATTTGTTTCTGGAATATCGTGCCAATAAAATTGGTCCTTTTCAATTGGAGATGCTCAACTCGATGCCCAACCAAATTGACCTAAATGGGAGGGTCTGGATCCTTTTTCCACTCAAGGAGTACACACAGTTCTCCAGAGTCCGCAAATCTAAAACACTAGCAAAAAATCGTCGCTAACAACGTCTTCACTTCGATATTTTTCAACACTTAAAGGTGGCGTTCTAAGTGAAATTTGTACCTTTCTTTTCCTGATCTTTTTTAGCATGAGAAAATGAGCGAATCAAAGCCCGAGGGTCAATTTGCCAGTTTCAGTGAGCTTTTGCTAGGTTTCATTTTAAACAAACACAAGCATCAATGCGCAGCTGTACTTTCCGGGCTTGGCAAACAATCTTCCTCTTTTCGGGTGGAATACTAAAGCCCTGAAATCATGACAAAAGCGAAAAAACATTATGGTCAAAGTTTCATAATACGCGAACATATTTCATTACCATTAAGTAAGCTCCGTCTCGGATGTTACATTTTTTGAGAGAGCTTTATAGAATAACCGTGTTCATAAACGCATGGGTACAATGAGAAGATGAATGAAAAAATGTCCGCGAGAGGCTTGCAAAACCATTTGCAGATTCATTTTCATGCCAAATTGAGCACTAATTTCTTCTCGTAACCATATTTTCAAGCAATTCAATCTCGACGTTTTGGGCCCATTTCCACCTCTTCCAAGATTGACTTTCAGTAACGGATGGTGATACTGGATGTCAATTTTGGGGCTCTTTGAGCCATCCTCATTTATGCTATCCCCGCGCTCGTGACCAAGTAAGCTAGAAATTGAAAGTGAAGCCGAGAGCATGGAGGGCTTGGGACTATATAAAAGCAAATTTCCAAGTGGTCAGAACCATGTCACGTCCATATAGAGTACGGCTAGAATGAGGAAACCCCCCTCTTGGAAGTCAAGTTTCCCCTCGCTACATTGTACACCGGGTATTAGATCCCTTTGCAAGAAGCTGAGAAGGCGCAAGTCTGAAAGCAAACTGACCGAGCAAATAAGCACTCCATTATTAATATGTACAATAAGCCTCTAGACAAACTATGAATGTAACAGACTGTGCGGAAAAGTATCATTAAGTACGTTGTTGCTCTCTTGGATTCATGATAGGTGTAGAAACAAGATAGTTATTTTTCGATCTGGCCTCGATTTGGAAGATAGGTGGTGAGGTCCGAACAGAATAGTGTTATAGGAAAGATATTGAATTCGCAGGGCTCTATTTCGCTTATAGTTTCGAGTTCCTTTGGAACGCTGGAATATGAGGTGGTGGACATAGTAAGCGTGCTGGGAATTTTGGATTGTTTTAGTTTCATTCGGACTTTTCGCGGCTCAGTTTCTCTTTCGGAGTTGGGACGTAAGTCCTCAGATACGAAAGGCCATTGATATGAAAAGGCCATCGCTTTTGTCAGACTAAAAGGAAGGGAGCGATGAATCATAAAAATTGGAATTACACCCTCGACATTCAAGGGTTCTTTTTATGGAATGATTCGGCTTTTTCCTTCGTCCCATGTCGAACCGAAAGTGCGGGCTCAAAAAGTAAGCGGATTTCTTCTTCTTTAGAATTGAAAGAGACTGCTTATAGAAAGCAATGCGTTTAATGTCTGCGATCTTAATGGCATTCTATTGGAGTGACTGCCAATTTGGAACAGGTTTTCCTCCCTATTTGGCAAGGACTCCGTCTGCTCCTCTTCAAACGTTCTTCCTGACTTGATCCTCTTTTCGGTCGTTTCCTCGTTGGTCCCTGTCATAACTCATTCTATACCAATCACTTTTCTGTTTTCCAAGTTTTTCGGTGACACTTGAGATGAAGAATGACTTGCTTCATAGGCAGCAAAGGGCAGCAACCCAGTGAAAAATGATATACCATGATGTCCTGAGAGGAAACCTCTCCCTCAGAAAGTCCCTATAACGCTGTGTCGAATCCCAACCAACTTGAGGTGATCTTCAATGCCCAATGGCAACGCTCGGGAGCCATGTTGCATGGCAGTCCATAAAAAATGCTCATTCTGGAATTTTATTCCAGGAAGTCAATTTTTGAATGGGATGAATGGGGCTGTTGTGGGGACATTTTTGACAAAAATGCATTCTCCTTCCCCTTAACAATGTCATAAGGTCCCTCGTTTGTTCCATCTTTCAGAAAAATGCTCAGGCTCGTACTGTTCCTTCTTTTGAGGGGATAGACACGACAGAAGATGAAAAGGATGACACGTATTGGTTGCAATGGCTTAGATTGAAGCTTGTTTGAGGGCCAATGCAGCAGTGTAAAGCAATGAATGCCGAGCTGAAACCTATACTGGGGCACGTCTGATTTTCAAATGTTGTACAGTATATTCAGATGACCGTAATTAATGTCCCTGGCCTCTCTTGTGTTGGGAAAACATTGCAGAGGCCATCGGGGACCAATCAGCAATCAAGTGGCTAGATATCGATGATTTTGTGCACCTCACATATCGAGGCCACTCCGGATATTGAATCGACTTTTCTTCTTGTGCACTCGTTTTTGAAGATATCACAAGGGACATACTGCAAAGCTCAAATCATCGTTGCTCTTTAATTATGTTATTGCCTTGTACGACAAGTTGGCCAGTAGCTGTTGTGCTCTTGAAAAAACACAAGTGTGATAACCAACAATAGGTGAGCTGTTTAGAGTTCTTACTTTTGGTCAAACTTTTGAGGGAAGTGGATTGAAGGTAAAATCCGTTCAAACTTGGAACATAAAGGGACTATCTTGTGCCATTCAGTAATCTGTTGGTAAACCACTAAATGTCACTCATGTGCATGTATAAATAGAAAGGAGAGGAATGGGTAGCGTTGTAGCCAAAACCATTTTGATCGTTATCGCCCCTGAATTTACACACTTACTCAACGTATTGCAATCGTCTCAAAGCATTGAGATTGCAGCAACGTTTTGGGGTCCATGATGGACCCCCACAACGGGAGTTCCCACGGGAGACAGGACCAAACATAGATGACAAAAAGACCTTTAGGGTTGTGGCCTAGATATCAACTGGACCTGTAACGTCCCTTGAGGGTTGAACTGACTCTTGAAATTTGCAGTTCTAGCAACAAAGCTTTTGGGTTAACACGTGTAAATAGATCACTGCTCACCGCCGCCGACCCAACAGGCTGGTGTAATATGCACTTCTGCTGACTTGTTTGCTCATATTTTTGGAGTGACTGCGCCATTTTCTCGTTCATATCAAAAGTGGAACACTGAAGGCTCTACACAACAGTATGTATTGTACAGTAGGAAGGAAGATGGCTTATTTGGGATATTTGTCATTTGTCCACATGAATGGGTTGCATCTGAACGTAACATAACTAGGCCAGGGTTTTTCGTGCCAAAAGCCGCCGATCTGTGTTCGAAGATAAAACCAAATTAAAGAAGTCGTTTATTACTGCCGACCCGAACAGATAAGATCCCCAAGAGCAATGAGACTGGTTTTCCGTTTTTGGGACTCCTCAAATGGGACAAAGAACACGATATGAGAAAGAAAGTTATTCCATTTCTTCCTCTTGGGTTGTGGGCCCATATAGCCATGGCATACGTTGAGTCGTTCTTGGTCCATATTTTCATCATCATTTCTCTTTATTTCAGAGTGAATTTGCCCGGAAGATTCTACGAGCTGAATGTGCATTTTGGGGTGTTCGTTGGGGGAATGGGCGATTTCAGCGAGATTTTTCTGGGAAACCAGGAAAACTTTCGAGGCTGCCTCGAGGAGGTCTACTTCAATGGAGTCCAGGTTCTAGAGGAAGCCAAGGTAAGACGGACTGGGTAACGAAAATGAGTCGAAAGACGAACATTGTCCTATTCCGTGGTGAGCCCCAAGTAATTATTTCAGGCCAACAAAGTTCAGGCTTTCTGACGGCGTTCAACGAGCACTTTGGGCTTGAACCGAGGTTTATGTGGTAGCTGTAAAAGATGTGGTAGTATGATTCAGCCCTTTCTCCGGAGAAGAGAGAAAGGAACCGGATGAAAGAACCGGACGACGAATCGAGCTGGTTTGTTTCGAGGGAAAAAATGTTCCCTCGGTAACGTATCCTTGCTCTACCAAAGGCGTTCAGATGACAATATTTGTCTCTTGAGAGATTTATGTGTGACCTCCTTGAACGGCCTAGGTAACAAGTACAAGAAGCCCTCACCCAACTGAGCTTGTATAATGCCCTTAGCGTCCGGTCGTTTAACACAATTACTCTCTGCACCTCTGCATCCGTAAAAGACAGTTAATGTGGAGGAAAGATTCTGCCTTGATGTCAAGTCATTTATTTCGTACTGAACAAGTTTGGCTAGCCCAATTCCGTTCCTTTTGAGCATCCTGGTTCAAGATTTAGCCTTAAGCTGGGGATAGAATTACATCAAGGTGTTGTATAGCACTGCTCCTTGTGTCACGTTGTCCCCAGACATGATTCATCTTGACAATGTTGATTACACTCGCCGGAGAACGAGAAAAATCCGCCCAATTCCAGCCCAGAACCGGTGGTTAGAATGCCCTGGTGTACTGTTCACTGTAATACTCTGGGATGGCCCCCTGTCAACAATCTAAAGGCATGTCCCTAGGACAGGAGCTTTGCACAAATTTCACCGTCCCGAAAAGGACTTTTGATATGGTGTGGCTCCCAAGGTTCGTGTTCTGGGCCGTGACAAAAGCTAAAACCAACCTAAGCCGGCCATTGGACCAATCTTGTCCAGACAAAAGACAAGAAATTGCACGGCCCTTTGGCCTTATCCTGTCACTCAGGCATTCGTCGTAGATGAATGAATGTGGACCACTCAAGTGTTCCAACTACCACGTGCATGTCTTGAGCAGGGTTAGGGATAGGCTTGGAGGACCCAAGGGATGTTGTGTTCTTCTATTTATCATTCTCGTAGACCCTGAGAAGGGTAAGTGTCCTTTGCAAATAGGGAGCTTTTTGCTCTACCAGCGCTTTCGAGCGTCCCATGGTGGCACGCATGCCACTCCTTTGGGTTTGTCTTCGCTTTATATATTTTTTCTTTCACTGGAGTACTGGAGATGATTTATGAACTGGACATACCCTACAAATCTGTCCAGCTAAGACCCCCTCTGGATCAATGTTAATCACTGCCAGGCCTCTCTTCGTTCCAAGTCTCAGGTGTGCTCGGAATATCTCTCTATTCACTTTGCATGTTCAAGGATGTAAGACAGCTAGTTCTCCTTCGTGAATGAATTGTTTGAAGTTTGGTCCGCAACAATCGAAGAGAACACAAGCAATTTTTTCGCTTGTGTCTAATCCTGGTTTATTTATTCTGGGGATTTTTTTGGGACAGACGCCAAGTTTCTCTTTTTCCTTCGTTTCTGACAATATATTTGAAGTTCATGTTTTCGTTTCAGCTCAAAGCCATCCCAAATGGACCAAATCCTGCGATTGTGAAGAATCTAACGTGGGATTGTAGTAGAGAATTCGATGCCACGAATGAACAAGCCATCAGTTTTGTTCAACCCAAGGCTTTCATATCATTTCCCAATTGGATATCCAGGAGTGGGGCCATGGTCAGTTTTAAGGTAAGATATCGCCGTGTGAATAGCTAACTTGATTGCGATGCTAGTCATTAGAAAAGTCATTTTCTTCAGTGATTATATGCAACGTGGGATTCATATGTTTGTTCCCGAGAGATGATGAGCGCAGCTTGACAGAGAAATGCATTATGTCGAGTAGCAATCAAGTTCAGCAGTCATAAAATGACAAAGATTCATAAGTGCTATTTACTAGGACTAGAATAAGCCACCCAAGTCACCGTCGTTGATGGCAGTTGGTATCATCATCATCTCCGGCAGTTCACTAGACCTCACGCCTTCATTTTGGCAAGGTCGGTTTTGTGGTGAAGGACGCATTCACAGCATTTGCGGTCGTCACGACAGGAAGGCCAAAGAGAACGCGAAATGCAATGAAGAGGCTCGGTCTTATTCATTCGACTGAATTTCAAGGCCATTGAAGTTGTTAGTTGTGGTGAGGATCACAAGGTGGACTTTGCTACGAGAGAGCATAGAGGCATCTCAACCGACTACCTACGTACGGTACATCCCACCGAAAAAGCCCAGTTTGGATTCTTTTTGCCCTAGTCTGCGTTCTTTTGTTCCCTTATGCTAGAGCTTGCAAGCGATTTCATGACTTGAATATCAAATATGTCCTTCGTGTCCTACCCGACCCTCGTTGGATGCGAACACGTCTGCTCAAGTGTTTGAAGTGGTTTTTGAGAAATTGGGGAGGGGGAAAAAGTTGATAATAGTTAGTTCCCATCGTGCACTTCACGTCCATCCGAGAGCCATTCGCCACTTTGTCCCTCCGTGCGCAGCACTCCTCAATCAATTGGAGGTGCAGTAATTCCCGTTAAGAGGTTGCAAAGTTCAGAGAGGGCAGAAAAACTGATTGTGCATCCGTTGGCATTCCAGCCATAAACGAAACTAACGGGGATAATTGGCTCCAACTTGCTTGACCTCGCCGCGTCAAGTGATGTGAGCCAGAAATAATGTTCCCAATGGCAAACAAGCTTAGCACATCTGTGGCTTCAGTGTGGCTACAGCAACGCACGGCCAACTGCTGAGGCTTTGAATGAAGTGGTGAAGCTGCTTTCCAATTTCACACACAACACAACATATTTGCTCATTTCTGTCAGTCATCCACCTACCCATGAGCAATCCATCACGAATCGTCTCAGATAAGTAAGCTCTCCCCAAGATCTTCTTGAGAGCCAAACTGGCGCACTAAGAACGAGGGCGAGAGAATTTAAGATCAAAGCGGATATAGAATTAGCACCTAAGAGAAGCAGGTCCCCACACTTTGCTTCTTTTTAGTGTCTATTTTTGGGATCTTTTTCTTCACGCGGTTTCAATAACGAAACTAGAGTTTGAGGCCATTGCTCGGGCAATATTTAGAGTATGCCTTGCTAGGTTAATCATTACCTTAACCGTTCTTGGACAAGAACGACCCAGTCCAGCTTTGTATGAAAGTGAGTACCTTTACTTACTCACTTTGCAATGTTTCCTCAACTTGACCAGTGTGCTAATGAAGGTGAGGTCGGCAATACAAAGACGCTCAAAGTGGGGCAATTCTCAGTCAGTCCCCTTTTCATCTTTCAGGTCGTTCTCAGGTCAGTTTTTAGAAAGGGAGTGAGGCCAAAGTGACCGGATTAGATTGACAATGTTGTGAAGCTGACCAGGGTGACCATATTGGGTGATAGCTAATCGGGCCTTTCGATTTGTTCTGCGCATGTGATTTGAGATCGTTCCAGATTGCGTATGCTAACATCTTAAGTTTGGTGATCTTCTTTCTGAAGGTACTTTAGGTGTGGCCATGTGGTCACAAATGGTCACTGAGGGGAAAGCCA
Source organism: Tigriopus californicus (assembly GCF_007210705.1). Taxonomy (NCBI): domain Eukaryota; kingdom Metazoa; phylum Arthropoda; class Copepoda; order Harpacticoida; family Harpacticidae; genus Tigriopus; species Tigriopus californicus. The sequence continues at coordinate 8,174,154 of NC_081443.1, forward strand.
GCCAAAGTGGGAAAGGTTATGAGGGAATGTTTGGCCCAGGTTTATTGAAGAACAAAGGAATGAGACGTGAATGAGAAGGCTCATTGGATGGAGGAGGAAGGGGCGCCTAATTTTGCGCGAGTCTTTGATGATAGACGCGGCCAATAATTAGGTTAATCCAACACAGGGCGTCTGTGTCTTTCTCCGATCCCTATGGCATCCGCAGTCCTAATCTTAGTTCTCCCACTCGTTCTTCGTCCTTGCCTTGATCAGTGGGGCAAGTTTGATCTTGTTCCGCAGTGCCATCTGAGACACACTTTGAGCATTCCGAATACCAATATGAGCAACACTTTAGTCCTTCGCGAAGAGTGTGAAGAGTGAAAACACCCAGGGTCCTTGTATTAAAATTTCCTCTCTCCATTGACTGGAGGATGTCGGCTGGAGGGGGGAAAAAAGTTCCCCACATTATGTTCATCATCCGTCCCTCATTTTTTTGAAAAAGCGTCTTTTTCCCACTTGCTTAACAGGCTCAAGACTGTTTTCCCACTTTTCAAAAGCCACGACATTGCGTGGATGGAGAAACGCTGAAGAGAGTCAAAACGCTCGCTCGCTTCAACATCATTCAATCTAGTTTGGGCTGGATGGAGCACGAGACACTGGATAAAAATGCAAAATACTTCTGATATCCACGAAGCCGATCAGATTATGGGAACTTCACTGAGGCACATTGAAGGTGGACATTTAAGAAATCCATTCTCTTGTGTAGGCTGAAGCTAAGATTTCTCCAAGCTTGGCAGTTATTCAGCCAGTGGCAGACATCGACGGAAGAAGGCCAAAGATGATAACCCCTCACGCTCCAACTCATTTTGCATAAATCGTGTTTGGTTGTGGGATGCTGTCTTGCTGTCTTACGTCTCTCCGCATGATCCAGATTCTCGACCCAGACCCTCTGAAGAGCAATGAGGGCTGGCATTTCCTTCCCGTGATGGTATAGCGTGGACCATTGGAACACAAAGTGTGTAGAACTTAGAATGACGGGATGATCCCAAATGCTTTGAAAACCTTGGACAGTTTTCTTCTTCACCCATTTTGGCTCTTGAAACCCAACAGACGATACGCATCTTGCAGTGGGTGTGCTACAATGTAGCGAGGTTTCCACTCCTCTCCCCCCTTGATTCTATTCAGTGTGGAGGGATTTGAGGCCATTTACTTGACGACTCCTTACTCCGGGCTTGGTCCTTGCACCAAGTCTCCCACATGGTGCTAACATATTCATGGGTAGAAATACCACTTTCTTCCCTTTCCGCAAAACACTTTGCACTATAAAGCAATTGTACTTTGGAATTTCCGAACAATTTATTTCCACTTTTTACTTCCGCCTTGTGACAGTCTGTGGTTTATTGCCAGATTCATCCTTCCGCGGCACCGTGGAGTGAGGGACGTGTAGAACTAACCACGTGCCCAATGCAGCCTTGATGTAATGTGCAACAATGAATGACCCATATTCTTTTGTTCAGATTTCTGCAGTATCTCATAAATTCCCCGCAAATGAGTGCAATTTTGAAAGAAAAACTCGGGTGAATAAAGGTCCAGACTCTTCTTTCCGGGTGCTCCTCCTTCTGATTGTAGGTCTGTGTGTGGGGAGGGGGGGGAAGTGCTCACGAAGGGCCTTTTTCTACGACTCTGATCTCCTTCATGCTCTCCCAAGTGAGATTATCTTGTCCAGCCAAGTTCCAGAAACATCACCAGCAACAACGTTCCCTCGACCTTCTGGATTGAAGGTCTATGTTACAAGAGAACCACCATCCAAGGCACCCAACAACTAGTTCGTGCTGCACGATTATTCACTGATCTCCTTTGAATTTGCAACGCCCTTGCAATTTGGATGATAGTTTAGACCAAGATATGTCGGTTCTCGAAAATAGTTCACCTCTCGGATCATAATCCTCAATGAAGTACACTTGAGCACGAGAGGGTTGCGAACCCAAAAATATCTAAGCCTGGGCGCTTTTTGTGAACCCTTTTCCATTACTGTCATGCGCACAGATCTGTGCCAGAGCAAGATACTAGAAAAATGTGCGTCTGCTCAACGTTCTTTAGCTTTCAGCTCAAGCTCCTTACCGGGTGTTTCAAGTAATTGAATCGTCTGGTAATGGCAAAAAAGTGACACCAATTTGGACTTTGAGGCACTCTGGGAGCAACATTTAAAAGGTCATAACAAGGATGCCATCTTGGAGTTTGAGGGTCTGATCGTGACAAGTATTAGGTTTGGCACGCTTTCCAAGCAACCGATTCCAACATCTGACGGTACAATATTCAAGAAGAGGTTAAACAAATAGACTCTCAAGAGACACTTCTCAACATTCATAAGGGGGAAAAAAGGATCTGAAAATGCAAACACCGGATCAGCTCGAATCCCCAAGTTCCATATCCGTATAATTCGGAGGATCCTTAAACACTCGTGCAATATCCTCGTACCTTTCCTTACCAAGATGATAAGAAACCTGAAAAGACACACGAAGTTGAAGGACATTATTCAGAAGGAGGCATGAGGAGGCATGCATGTATTTCCTATTACATCTCGGTTTATAGCCCTTTTCTGCCACATTTACATTTCCAACCCACCAGGAACGGTCCGGGAGGAACACAAACAGATTCGGTTCCTTGGGCAAGGCGAAATTCAAAGTGTGGCGTGCCTTTGTAATAGCATCTTGTCAGAAGTTGTTATGGGATGGAATGGAGTCGAATGTTCCATGATTTGCAAAGTGTCCCTCCGTACTGTCACGATCCCTTTTGAAAGAGGCTGGCTCATTGGTTTAGTGGTTAGATGGATGGATGAATGGGAGGTTGGCCGAACTGACAATTTGACAGATTAGCTTCACAGTCATGGAATAGTTTTGAGTGTGTTTTCACTGAGCCAAAGAAGAGTCCAACAGCCCTCTCGCTTGGTTTAAATAACTTGTCCCAAAATCCACTTCATCATCGGGCAAAAGGGAAGGGGAAAAAGAGTAAACGAGAAAGGATGACTAGGCTGATTTGCATCACGATTTCATCCATTTTCCCGACATTCTGTGTTCCAGGTCAAGACCCACTCGACCAACGCCGTGTTATTCTATAACACTGGGCCATCCGCAAACAAAGATTTCGTCGCCCTAGAGATTTGGAATGGGCTGCCCAGACTGCTTTTGGATCAGGTGAGAATGATGAGCACCGTGAAGTTAAATGGGTGGGTGTTTCTGTCCGACCGACTTTATCAACAGACCTCATCCAATCGCGACGCATCTTGAGTCTGTCTAGGCTTGTTCCTGACAATTGAATAATTGCCAGAAAAACAGGTGGTAACGGGATGGGTGAGAATTCCCAACAATTATCTTAGACTAGATTTTTTGGCTTCCTGGTGGTGTGAGACACAGCTTCATTAATCAGGCTCTTCCTCATCACACTTCAGCTTGCCTCCTATTATTTTCTAGGGGAATGGGGTTATTCAACTCAAAAGTGACATCTCGATTAGCGACGGAACTTGGCACGCCATCAAGGCCCAATTCAATCCATCCTAAATTGAGGTCACCGTGGATGGCGAAACACGCACCCTGAGGCCCTCAAAGGGTGAGAATAAACACATCGACCTCAGCGGACTCCTCTACTTCGGAGGGATCGAAAGCTCAAAGAGGTCAAGAGCCGTGGAACAAGGCGTCATCGCGAGTAAGCGACATCTCCAAGGATGCTTGCAAGATCTCCAGTTAGATGGACGACGAATTGGATTGAACGATGTCCTCGAGACCTCTGGCATTCAGGCCGATTGTGTGTGGGAGTTCCCTTGTCTTCAGGATCGGAAGTTGTGTCTCGGAATTGGATCATGTTCCCAAAAGGGAACACAAGACTACGAATGCTCATGTCAGGATGGGAAATGCAACTCCGGATCGAGAACTTCACCCGAGCCAAAGGTAAACTCGAAATGAAGTCTGTTTGAAAGAGAGAAAGAAGGGGATGGGTTCCTTTTCAATGTGAGTGTTCCCTTTGATAAGAGGGATTCATGGCCGTTACAGTTTAGAAATCCGTCCCACTTGCTCCTCGGCACTTTAGCTGATGGCTCACAATCATTAATCTCTGTCGAGCTAATCTCCCTAATCACGGGAATAACTTCTGTCCAAAAAACGTGGTAATTTCCTTCTGACTCATCGTGGCTTTGCATGAGATCCTCTTCAGAGCGGAAGAACATGAAACACTTGATTTAAGCTCTCGACCAAAACGCTAAGAACATAACAGAAAAAAACAATTAGCTTCAATGAATGCACGCTATTTACGATTGACGGCTTAATTTAGTATACATACAAAGTTGACCACCGGAACGCTTTGCTGCATCGAAAACTGACAAGATTTTGAGAAAGAAGATGTCAAGGGAAAAGTTTGGATCCGAGTTGAATTAGCTTTGCTAGACAGATCGTGTGTGAACTGCAATTTTGATGAACTCAAAATCCAGTTTTCCCTTTCGAAAAGCACTTTTCATAGGTATGAAACTAATGGTACTGCTAGAAAATCATTGCAATACATTGAGCAAAAACGGCTCGGAGATATTTTTTTCTTATTAGGAAGCAGAGAGTAAACTTTAATGCCCCAAATTTGGCTTTGTATCCCTTGGAAACTCTTCATCACAAAAGTAAATCACACTCTTCAATGGGCGTCAATTTCCCCTCATTAAGTTCCTTCAACATCAGATTCACAAGAGCCACAAATGTGTCTTGTCTATTGCGACTTTCTTCAAGCTCCATTTGTCCCACACTGATACAAAAACACGTTTAATTAGAAAAATAGCTATTCTCCAAAGCATTTTGGTCAACAATAAACATGGCCACTTGGACAAAACCATACGCCTTCTATGAGTCTCAATTTATGTGTGGTGAAGAGGTTCAGAGTTCGATTTGATTTCTGGATCAATCACGACTCATTCCAAGGTCACCAAAGACCGTGTAGAATTTGCACAGTGACACTGTGTGCATGTGTGTTTCTACTTTTCAATTGCTCAACCAGCAGAATGATAGGGGGACCTGTGAAAGGACGACGAGGTCCTGAAGGACATGGCTTCGCTCTCTGCTAATCCCACGGATTAAGTCAAGTTGATCCCTTTCAAGAGCACATCATGATGGTCCTGGTCGTGGCCTCTATCATTGGATACTGCCACCCATTTAGGGTCTAATTGAATTCCTCAAGAGTAAGACAAGAGTAGAGGTGAGCGCAAACACAAACAAACGAAAATGAGCCGGGAAGTACGTAGAGCACTCCAAACATATTTTTGTCACGCATTTTCTATTTTCACACAGAGGCCTCTCTGTCCCTGTTCTTTTTTGATGAATGGTATTGTTAGAGGTTGTTGTGATTAAATGTGGCTTCTATTCCAGAACCTCGAGTTGGTGGCTCTCAAGGCTCTGGAGGTTGAGGAAGGTGGTCGGGCACTTCTGACATCTCATCACCTTCATGTGGTCACGGATTTTGCCAAGTACGGAGTCAAAGAATCCGGTGTTCTCTTTCACATGGTGGAAACCCCAACTCATGGTAAATTGGACGTGTCCGTTTGGAACAAGGTGGACGACAACATCTTCACCCTTCTCGATCTCAACACCGATAAGGTGAGTTCTCATCGCTGCTTTTGAAGAGCTACGAGCCAAGTAACTGCTTGTTCTCTCTTTCCCTTTTGCTGTGCACTTTCCATTTTGGGTTAATGGGTGCAGATCAAACGTTGCGCGAGTGATTGCCAATGAAAACGCCTTTTTACTTCGTTTTTATTTGTTTACTTAACGCTTGCCTCTACGTTTTCTTGCCTCATTCCCGATCAAAACATGCTCTTTAATCTGGTCCGAACAAGAAGTTTCATCTCGATTTTCTATCCATTGTCCATTCCGGTTACAAAAAGCCGTGGATTCTTCAGAAAGAGAAAGGAGAAGAGAGTGAAACCTTTTTCTCATTTTTCATTTATATCCGACATTGGTACCAATCTGGCTGGATCGTGTGTTTACTTGGTCCTCGCCTTCAGTGTACGCTTTCTTTTCTTCTTAAAGTACAACATCGTAGTCAATCATTCCAGAGCCAAATAAGCACTTTGACAATGTATAATTCAACCTCAATCCATCCAACTGATTACCATACGAGTGAACCAGAATTGTTCCAAACTGTTATTTAAGTGGAGGTTTGAGGCTCCTTCCTTTGTTTTTCAACCATTTTTCCTTTTGATGTTGTTGTCGAAAGAAACCCTATTATTTCCTTCGACCACATCTAATGGACGAGCCTTTCTTTTCCGGAATCGAAATGGCAACTTCGTTTGCCCCCTTCAAATGTGACTGAAGGCTGTTGACGTGGACGGCCTTGTGTTTTGGGTATAGTACCTTGCAACATCCAAGGTGCACATGACTTGACTTTGTTCAATTTTCCAATAGCGTGTGCGTGTGTGCGAGTAATGCCATTTCATATCGGGATTGGCGGTTATGGTTGTTGGAACGAGGCAAAGGCTTTTCAAGATGCATTCCTCGCCTTCACCCGGGGAAAGGTTACTCCTGCTTGGATCGCTCAATCTCGGGAATCATGAGGGAATCAGTCAACTCAGATAAGGCGGAACATGAGGGGCCATCTCTCATGTTTTGATTGATATCGGAGGATGCAGGCGCAGATTGAAGTCATAAATTAACCCCCTCCCCCTCTCTCCCGCCCGAGCTTGCTTCTTTGCCGCCTTTTTGGAGTGTTTGGTTTTGTAAGAGAGCTCCTTTCTTTATTTTGTGTCCCTGTGACATAGTACAGGGTGTGTGGTCCCGTTCGTGTGTTGTTGATGCTGATGATGGATTTGACTGATTTTGCTTCCAGGTTCACTATGTGAATGATGGCTCGGAATTCATCACCGACCAGATCGTGTTTGAAATGGAATTCAGCTCGTCCGGGAGTTTGCCGGCGCATTTGCAAAAGCGCCAACGTTTCCTGTTCCAAATTGTGATCGTGCCCAAGAACGACATCCCTCAAGTGAAATTGGCCTACTTGGATCCCCTCCGCCTCGCTCAATCCACGGAGAAACTCTTGAGTGGTGATCTTTTTGAGGTCAGAGACACGGATAGTCCGGCCGCAGAGATTGTCTTCAGTGTGGTGAATAGAAATGAGAAGGAGAGCGGTGGGTTCCTCCGAAATGACCGATACCCAAGTCAGCGAATAGATGACTTCACCCTGCAGGATTTGCGCGAAGGAAATATCTATTATGTGGATGAGGGCGATAACTCGGACTCGCAACTGGGCCTTCGGGTCTCGGATGGCCGACACGAGGGCAATGTCGTGACCCTTCGCATTCAAACATTTAAACTCCAGGTCTTTGCCGTGAACAACACTGGTCTAAGTTTACCCACTGGAACCAGTGCCTTAATCACCTCCTACAATCTGACATTCACCACCAATGCTCCTGAACAAAGTTTAAACATTCGGTAAGTGATAAAGCCAACTTTAGATCTTCTGACTCATGGGTCTGACTAATGTTGAATTTCGGAGATTCCGAGCCACTAAGAAAGTGGGAGATATGTAAATAGGGAAAGATTATGTCAGGTTTTTCCAGAATCCACTTGGAAGCCTGAACCTTCTATATGAAGACCATCTGGACATTTCGAGGCAATTATTTTGTTCTATAAGCATCCAAAGAGTTTTGGGTTCGTTTTCCAGTGAGAGCACCATCGCTTTTTCATCAGTTCATCTAAATGGAAATTGGTCTTGCATGGAAATCTTGACTTGGTCTAGAAAGGGAACGCGAGCTCTCGATCTTTCACAGATAAGGTTATGCTACAGCAGCATTTCTCGGTGAAATCCACACACGCACACATATATTTTATTTACCCACGAAAAAAACCAACAACAACAGGGAGGTCTTGTGTGGTCTGAAATCAATTTCGTTTGGATAGATCCATTGCTTTTAGTCGACCAGAAATTCAATTACATCCGTGAAAGGTGGCAAATTCGGTACTTCCTTGAGCCTTCGTCCTTGATTCTCACGTCTCGAGGAGTGTTATTGCAGGCTCGTCAGGATGAATGCTTGGAGGAGCGTTAACTTTTTGCAATTAAGTGTTTTTGTGTAAACATGGAGGAGGGTAGCTTGTCTGTCCCCTCTGTGCAACTAAATCAAACCCAAGTCTGCCAACATCTTAAGTCACACACACACAAAACCGCAGAGTCAACGGTGCTTTTTCCTCCCTCTTCCTCTCTCACCCATGTCTTTTTCGAATTTTTGGCCTTTGGCCTTCTCGCCTTTCATGGTAGTCCCGATAAAAGGGTAAACGAGGCACTGCAAAAATTCAATTCGCATACTTTTGGAAGGTTGTTCCCAGGTTCAATTGAGGTCTTTATGTGGCCCTTCAAAAAGCAAATGAGACGTAACCGATTCATTTAAATGCGCGATAAACTCAAATTCAATTGGTACCTTCCATCTATTTGAATTCTACTCTGGCCATTCATCGCATTAGATAACGGTTCAGAGATATAAGAAATGAATTTGCATTTTTCCTTCGGTGTTATTCCCTTAGCCTTCAGGTCTCCTAAAGGCTTGCAGTAACATGAAAAGGGGGAGGATCGCGCCCAACAAGCCAATGATGATGATGATAATGATGACGATGTCGGTGGTGAGCTTCGTACCCCAGCTCTTTCAGTTGTTCGGGGGACAGCAACTTTTGGGGGGAAGCAAAGTCGCCGTCGCGTTTTTTGCCACAGACCTTTTTGCGATCTCTCTGTGATTTGTCATTTTGTTCAACCCTTTCTTCTTGTCTAATAAAAACCTTCAGCTCAAACGGAAAGACAGTTCAAGTCCAACTAGCTTAGTTTGGAGATATTCGTGCCAAATGAATGCGATCCAATGTATACAGTATTAGCATGTTCTCTCATGTTGTCGAGTGATCTCGAAAACTTTTTGCCTTGTACTTCAAGTTTCATTGACATCATTTTGATGTGTTGTATCGCTAAAAGTTTGGTGGTCGGGCCATGAGAAAGTCATCGTGTAAGTCTGACACACTTTTAAGGCTGAAAGAGAGAGGGGAAAGCCCTCGGTCTTCGTTGGGAAATGTTGTGACAAGGTTTTTAGAAAGTGTGTTGTTCCATAATGGACTTGTTGGCGATGAACTAGTAAAGTGAAATGCTTATGGTAGTTTGACGGCGATGATGCATTGTAAAGAATTTGAGAGTAATGGATCGGGTTGTTGAGGAAAATTTCAACTCTTTATGACGATGAACAGGGTTGGATGAGTTGAATTGTTCTTGGATGGAGATTTTATGATTTTCAGGCAATGAAGTTGTCTAGTGCTTTGTGCAAGTTTTACTTTTTTTAAGATTGGTCAACCCTTCAAATTGAGCGACAGTTAGTTGAAAAGGATGCGTTTTGTAAACTTAAACTCTAGTCAAAAAGAACCAGAAGGTACAATGATCAATTGTGAGGCTAGGCGATTTTTGCAAATTTGGCACCGATGCTCTTGCCAAAAAAGGTCTCGCCCGAGCGACGTTAAGGAAATTGAAACTTTTTATCCGCAAGAACTGCGAAGTTCCAAATTGTTCTCGAAAACTGATGATGTACTTTTTCTTGTGAGATTGGCCACAAAAACCGGCCGGAACGAATGCAAGAGTATCTCCTGATTGTTGGGGCGTGGCTTTTGATCCCGGTCCAATTTTTCGTTTGGCCAGCACACTCTGCACAATTTTTGTGCTCATGTTTTGAAGATGTGATACTGAAATCTTAGGCCTGAAAATATCATTTCAAAGACACAGGGTGACTGGTTCTAACCTCCTTATTAAGCGCACTCTCAAGAGATTGTTTTTCACTGAAGATACTTGGAAATACCATCTTATAGGTTACAACTATCAAAACAAGGTTCCTTCCTATATAGCACCTCCGCAAAATAAGATCTAATTTATTACCTTGTGGAAAAAATACTGTAAAAGATATTTGAACTTTTGAAAAGTTTTAAAGCTGAAGGTCTGACATGAGCCTGCTCTTACAAAATAGAAAAATATTTTTCAACCACAAGAAAGATAGTTATGTGATTCAAGTCCAACTTTTTCTATTGAGCAATACGTAACCCTAACAACTTAACATGGTTTCCTTTTGGAACCCGCTCCTTTTTTTCACTCAAAGAAATCTGATAAGATTGTTGTTCAGTTGATATCGTTTCCCCATATCTGTAGGGCTTTGATTTTTCTTGATAGGTGCAGAAATGGAAATGAAAAAGTTTCCATCCCTTCAGAAAAATGCGATTGTTCCCGTTTGGAAACTGTCAATTCCAGCTCATTGGTGGATGACCAAAGCCATCCCAAAAAGCGTTTCCTGAACTGTATTGTACAGGCTTGGAATATGTGCATTGGTTTCACAATGGACCACAGTGCAGTTTTTTTATCGCGGGAAACTGATAAGAATCTTCCGTTTCCAAGGACGTCCCCCCAATATTTTGGATGTGTGGAACTCAATTTTGGATCATGGTCATGTTCCATGAGGATATCCGGAGCAGATCTTTCCCAAATACTAGAAAGACTGGGCCCATTCTGGAGCCCAAAAGCACGACTATGTTGTGAAATAGAAGAAATTTATTTCAAAGTAGAGCAACTAACAACGTACTCTAAGCTCGTCAGCTCATGTGGAAGAGTGACGTCTAAAAGTACCTTCATCTTAAGATTGGAAAAGAAATGAATTCAAACTACTCCTCAGAAGAAGACATATCGTCTCTTTTTTTGGTTGGCAAAAAACAAGAAGAACAGCAGAAAGAAACAGTTTGGTCTCTTCTCAACTGAATTGACATCTTCTAGTGCCAAGCCAACCATTTTCCTTCCTTCCTTCATTCTCTCTCTGTTTCTCTCTCCATCTTTTCGTTCTTCGATAGCCTCTGGCTCGAGCAATAGGTTGATGACATTCCACGATGGCCTTTGTCCTCCTTTTTCTCGGGAGTAGTGTATCTGTGGGTGCGTGCGTATGTGTCCCATTGGCCTTTTTCCGGAGACCTTTGAGCAACCAGTTCGTCTTGGCTCGCTAGTTCCGCGGCTCTTTTTTGTTGGCGTGGCTTTTCTTACAAAGAAGAAAATGGGTATCTACCATGCAATACGTTTGACAAAAACGACCTGAACAGAGGAGCTCAATCCCTGTTTAAGCTTGTTGGGGTATCTTTTCCATAGGAATTATCTCTTATCTAGTGGTACTTATAAAAAGTTGTCTGATGTTTTGCCTAACAAAAGGCAATTAGATGGTGGTTTATTTAGCTCACTCAAGAGGGTCTTGAGTCAGTCAGTCTACTAGGGTCTAAGAGTCTAAATATAGACATGAAATCCAACGATTGGATCAAGGTCGAGGTCGATTGGATTACGCATCCGTCTTTGTACATACCGTGAAGGTCTGACATCTGCCACTTTTTTACAGGTTTGATGTGCTTCAGAGCCCTCGTTACGGTCGAATTGAGCGCCTTCGAGGCAACGGACGTTGGGTCAGCACCAAAAGGTTCTTCTCCCGCCAACTTGAGAAGGAGAAGGTCAGATATGTCCACACCAAGGGCAATCCCTCCAAGGATAGTTTCCGCTTCACAGCCGTCGTTTTGGACCTGTCAAACGGTGGCGGTTCCAAAGATGGCAGTGACGCGATCATTCATGGACCAACGAATGATCAGGATGCCAAATTGGACCAACATATCTTCCACATCAACTTTATCACTCTCCAAGTTCAGGCGTTGAGGAATCTCCCACTCAAGCTAATTAATGTGAGGGAAACTGTGATCACCGACTCGCACCTCATGTACCAGACCTTCCCGCAACGGTCCGAGGACTCCGAGGTGTATTATACTATACAGTCGGCTCCCAAACATGGTGCCTTATTGCTGACCCAAGCGGGAACCGATGGTCTCACCCAACAAGAGCGAGAATTGCGGGCGGATTCGTCATTCTCCCAAGTGGACTTGTTAGCGGGTTTCCTCAAGTACCGCCTATTTCGACATGTGGCCCAAAAGGCCCTGGATGATAATTTCTCTTTTGTGGTGCAGACCGTGGAACAGAAATCGGCCATTCAGATGTTCCACTTGCATTACGTTCCAGGAGATGCAGATGTGGAAATCACATTGGAACGTCTGGAAGTGGATGAAGGAGGCAAGAAGGCCATTACTCCCAAGTACTTGAACATAAAAGTGTCGGATATCCACCATTTTGTATACAATGTGACTAAACCGCCGCAGCACGGGCAAATCGACATTTTGGCTGCCAATAAAGTAGAAGTGATGCGACGAAACACGTCGTTCTTCACATCTGAGGAGATCCAAGATGAACGCGTTGTGTACATCCATGACGATTCGGAATCTCGCCGAGACACGTTCCACTTCTTCGTGACCAGTTC
>NC_081443.1:8186521-8228202 GCF_007210705.1 Tigriopus californicus
GCTCCGCAATGATCAGACTCCGACTCGAGTCGTGGACAAAGTGTTCCAAGTTGTGGAAGGAGGTCAGAGACTCCTGACCAGCAAGGACCTCAAGTTCATTGACTTGGATATCGATACAAAGCCAGAGGATATTCACTACAATCACCCTCCTATACCCATAGGGGAATTGGTCCTCGTCGAGAACCCCAGCCAACCCATCTACAAGTTCACACAACGTGATTTGAATGAGGAGAGGATCCTGTTCAAGCATCTGGGCGCCAATTTTGGACGACTCATGTTGTGGGTGAGCGACGGTCAATACTATGTCAGCACCGAGCTGAAGGTCAGAGCCTCGCCGCCATTCATCAAAGTGGCAAATAATAGTGGCTTGATCGTCCAACGAGGCGAGTCAGCTTTCCTGACCCTATTCAATCTGAGCGTTGAAACCAATCTAAACAACCAAGAGAAGGACATTGTGTACCATATCCAGACAGGGCCCACCTACGGCGAAATGCTTCGTGACGATGTTCCTATCCGGGACTTTACAGAGCTGGATCTACTCGAGCAACGCATCGAGTACAGGAACAATAGGAATGGCGTAGACACGGATAGTTCCAAGACCCTCAAGGATGTGCTCCAATTCACGGTTGAAGCTATCAATTATGGAAATTCTGCCGCCGTGGAGAGTGGAGCCGGTCCGAGTGCTCACGGAACGCTGACTTTTCACGTGTTTCCAGAAAGTTATTGGGAGCCTCTTGAAATCGCTAGCAATAACTCACTTCTTGTGGAGGAAAGCACAAGCATCGCCATCACACAAAGGGACCTGCAGGTAAATACATAATGTATTCAGAACATTAGGTAGTTGCTCAGCCGCATAAACGGACAGCCACGGACAAATCCCACAGGGGATTCCATGGTCGACACAAAAGGGCTGAAGGCTCTTTCAAGTGGAATCCGATTTGAATTTGGTTCTGCTTGTTGTATTTGGTATTGAAGCACAACAATTAGTTCAATTATTATGGTCTACCATTCAAGAGCGACAAATGACTCCATTCCTTGAAACACGTCCTGTACAAGATATAATGCAGGAAAACAGCTTGATGGCCAAGAGATGAAGTGCACTTATTCATTGCAGATTCTTCCGGCTGTGACGTCCAATGACATTTCCTCCAAAGACATCATATACATGGTTAAAGTGCCCCCTCGCTTTGGTTACCTAGAAATTGATCCACCTATCACCTCCGAAGAGAGCAAATTCCTCCAAATACAAAGAGATCTGGATTCCCAGAAAGGCTCACTGGCCTTCTCGCCATCCTCCTCATCATCTTCGTCATCGTCGTCTATTCGAGGTCCACAACTTTTCGCGGGTGCAGATTTGCCCAACTCAGGATTCCCCCCATCTTCCCCATTTGAAGTGAATGTGTTTGATCAGAGCATCATCAATGAAGGTCGACTCCATTACATTCAGTCCATCTCGAATCAGAGCTCGGATTCGTTCGTCTTTGATGTGACCAATGGGATAAGTCAATTGACGGATCTCCACTTTCATTTCACCATCTTACCCAAGACACTCTACATCGAGACGCGTGAGATGACCGTGACAGAGGGAAAATCCACACTTCTCATGCCTTCTCATATGCATGTCATCACCTCGTATTACGAGGATAAGATTGAGGACTATTTGATTGTGGATCCACCCACCTCAGGCAGGATCGTTTCCACGGAGAAATCCAAGCGACGGAAAAATCGCAACGAGGAGAGTCTCACCATCTTCTCCATCCAGGACTTGAAAGACCAAACGGTCGAGGTAAGCTTTGACATCTTTTCTAACTTATGGCTCCACTGGTAGATAATTGTCCTTGGTTGAGGCCACAATAGAGAACAACCTCCTCGCCTTAAGTACCCACCACTATGTACACACGGTTTCATTCATTGTCCCAAATGGTCTGCGGACCGCAAACCAAGTTATGTACTGCTCTTCAGTGGTCCAATCGAGGAACGGAATGCTCTTGTCCCTCTTGACGCAGACACCCAAACTCACTCACATGAGACCGCCAAAGAGACGAGGACTACTAACCAACTTTCCACTAGATTATCCAAGTTATTCAACGAGAAAATGCTCTCAATTGAAAATAAAGCCAGATCTAGCTCGCGCAGCTGGAACTAGTAGAGGCTTGTGATCGCGGTCGCAAGGAACCTCGAATCGACCGTCCTCACTTTTGAGAACAATCAAAAGTCTCATGTGATTGACTCATGAAAGGAGCCTGCCTAATGCCCATCTGGCACTATTCTGCAACCGTTTGTTTGGTCAATATGGCTACTTCCATGGTGACTTCCGACGAGATTTCATTCAGTTGAAGTGACGTCATCATCACATGAACATCCCAATGATTGATGAAACAGAGGCCCTCAAGACGAATGAAAGAGATAAATTTTGCTTGACTGATTTTGGTTCGCTAAATCACTGGAAAGAAGAACCGTCGTTGATAAAGTAAGCAACAGAAAGTTCGACCCGTTTGTTCGGTCCAAAATGGGGTCCAAAGTCTACATCCTGTCGAACTGGAAAGTGGAGAGTGGAGGTGTCTTTTCAGCAAATATTAACACCAATCTTAGGTGAGAGGACTCCCTCGAAGGTCCTCTGCCTTCCACTCTCTATCTTTCTTGCTAAAGCTCTCCTACTGAGCAGATGCTTTTAACAAAAGATCCATTAGCTCGAAAAAAGTGAAGCGGAAGAGCGAACTAGTTTGCTTTGAAAAAAGTTGACACAAAACATTCGCTTGCTCTCCCTCTTCTTGTGTTCAAATCGGCCAAGGACCACTGCAGCCACACCAACTGTTCCATGGGAAGGTCCCGATATCTGAATCAGTTCTAGAGCGTCATGAAGGCCTTGAAAATGAAAAATATGCCTGTTTCACCTGATCGGGGAACGACAGTTGCAAGTGCTATGTAAATGAGAAGTAGGCGTGTCACTTCCACGCCTTTACAAATGAGGAATGGTTCCACCCGAACAAGATGACGAATGGGATTGCACAAGTGCATTTAGCTCAAGCCAACTTTGTCTGTGCAGTATTTGGTCGGTTCCATTTCCGTGAACTCGAAAACAGCATTTTCAAAAGATTGGGTCGTGAAGAACACCAGTAATCACTTCGGAGACTTCTTTTCTAGCTTTTTGAATGAGATCTTCTACCAACGAAGCACTCAAAGAAATGGGATAACAAAATTTGAAGTAGGGTTGATCCTGGAACCGATCTATTCCATTCGAAAGGCCATGGAATAAATCCCCTTTTGCGGTCACGATTGGCATACTGGCAACAAAAATTCAACTTTGTCTCAACCTAAAATTGATGGGATTTAATCTGGAATTAAAAGCGTTTCACCAAGAAATAATACATTTTCTAGCTAACGCCCAAATAAAGGTTATTTTCGGAAGGGATCTTTTAATGAAAGTCGAGGTATGCACAGAAGGGAGAAAAATCGTTATCCACTTGATAACACAATATTTGGGGCTTGACTAAACTGATGTATGGAAGAAGGTTCTGTGTTCCTCTTGATTAGTCACCCTTATTCACATTGTCCGTTCTCCCTCCTCCCTAAGGAAAAGCGGAAAGAAGCAAACGAGGGAGCCTCACAATGGAAATGCAAAGCATGAAATTGACTTACCATTCGTGTGAGTCAACTAGCTTCAAAGAGAACGACAAGGCATAATCTTTCATCTGGTCGAGGGGCCCCTAAGGTGACAAACAAAATATCCCATTTCGGAAAGCCAGGCACCAAATGGAACTTCCACTCACACCCTGGAGCTTCTGATATGGCTTTCCCACCTAGCCCGTTTATGACTCTCTAGATCATAACTTCTCGAGAAAATAATCCTCTCCGTACAACCAACCACAATGGATGGACAGTCATTTGTCAAGCGAGAAAACTCGATTTACGATCTAGTGCAAGTTGACATTATGACGAGCGATTCGATATTAGAAGTGGCAACTACATCCTCAGGCTATTAATCTGTGCATTGCTATGCACTTAGTTAGCAAATGCACATGCCATGTTCAGTGTCGGGTGGGCTTCGAGAGGTGAATGCTCATCGCTGTTGGGGCCCACATCTTCGAGTTCCCGCTGCTTGTCCCGTTTCCCTGGAAACGAAGCTCAAGCGCGTGTTAATGGGCCTCTATAAGAGGTCCTTGCGTTTGTCCCATTAACAAGGTCCTCGCCAAATCCTTTAATGAACACCCAGGATTGTAATTGGTATGTGAGACTGCTTGGGTGTGAAGAACGTTCTGGTTCGCTGAGTCGAGGTTGCCTAAGCGTGTCAGTTCTGGAATGTACATATGTTGGTTTTTTTTTAAAATTGTCTTTAGGTTAAGGCAGTGTTGCTCTACGATATAATGAGGCTCTTAAGGTCGATCCTGGGATCTTAGGAGATCAATAGCCGCCACCAGAAGATCCACACTACAGATATGTGTGCGTCACTCTAGTTCGAGCTTGGATCTGGCCCACGACAAAATGGATTGGCTCATTCCACAACCATTTTTCGTACTTGCTCACCGAGGTTAAGACTGGATTGTAGTGATATCTGTGCCTGCCTTAATCCCACAAATTGATTTCCATAGTGTGTCCGCTCGGGCTCGCCCATGTTACAAAGCCGAACGGCCAACTCTTGCTGCCCCAATGGGTCCAATCTTGGCTCAGGGTTGCCACGCAGAGCCAATTTCCTTTGCCAACGGTTTTTAGTGATAAATGGAACAATGAGTGTCTGAAATTTTGCGGTTTTATAGTGCAAACTTGATTTGAACCACGAATTGAATGTTTGTTAGCTCTAGACACCCTGGAGTCTTACTTTGCTATGGGGCCCACTTGGCCCATTTTATATATGTCTGTGTGCGTGTGTGGTTTCTCTAGGGATCTTGATTCTCCGTGGTGTCTTGATCATCAAGCCTCTCCTCGGTCTTCTTTCCTTTTTTCTCCGTTTTGGTTCCCTTTTTACGTTCCTCCAGAAAATGCGAGGCAAACTCGAAAAGAACCAAGTCGAGAGGAATTTGAAGCTAGCAATCCGAGTGTTGGGGCGAAATTAAATCTAAAAAAAGAGATATAGTATCCTCTTTCAGACAAACCGACGCTTCTCTGCATATTTCTCGGCTTTTCATATGATGCTTCTATAAAATGTTGTACATGAACCGGGCTAGATTGAGTCTACTCCATGGATATCCCTGTTTCACTTGCCTTTCGTCAAATGGGCTCAAGCAAATATTGTTCTGTATTACTAAACGTCAGGGGCCCTTAAACCCAATATGAGCCAGCATACGAATTTTAAAACCAAAACAAACGCTCCACCTCCAAAGGTGCAGTATCTTCGCTGGAGGCGCTTTGCCCTCAGCTAATTTTACAAATTTGTTCTGTTTCAGTATGTCCACAATGGAAACGACACCCTTGTGGATGAGTTCACTTTGGTGGGTAGGACGGATTCCAAAACAAGTGTTCCAGCCGTGGTCCACATTCGCATTATCCCGGTCAACGATGAAACTCCCGTCTTGGTGAACAACACTGGTTTGGAAATCTTTGCTGGAGCTACCGTGCCCATCTCATCCAGCAATCTAGGTAATTATTATCAGATGATGGAAGAGATGAGCTCAGTTCTTTTTTATGATTTCTTTGACCTTGAAGAGTCTTGGCGAAAACGGATATGTATATTTCTTTGAATGTTATCGAACTTCCTGTCCAATATTTAGCTGGAATCTGGTTCGAAATAGGTTGGACAGAAAATAGAACCAACCTCGCTTGGAAAAGACATTCTAGATATGAATGACAGTTCCTTGCCTGAGTTGAAGTCTTGAAGAGAGCAAGGATGGAACGGATGGTCTCTAGTGACGAGATGGTTCGTCTGGATCTGGCTGAAATAGTGGGAACTGCGTTCAAAGATCCAGGTTGCAATCCCATTCGGAATTGTCAAAACTCATGTTTTCCCTCAAGGACTACTTTGGGCTTGGGCTTCACGCCAGTCAGATGAAGCTGTAGATCTCTCGTAGAGCCAGATATATGGTTTTGATTAAACAGATTAAACAAAACAATTCATATTTCGGTTCTTTTCTCACATACTCAAATGTTTGGCTTCTGGAACGTACACATTTTGTGATCAAATGTTACTGCAAGAAGTCCATAGCTCAAAGCCTCATGGGGAAATGGCAAAAGTCTATTGGCAAACGGGGGGAGGGGGGGGGGTTGATCCTGGATCAATCATGTTGCTTTCGTTTCTACGCTGAATGTGAGGATTTTTCTCACAAAGCTAAGATTATTTGATCATTGAAAATATCTCAGTTTTCATCCTCTTCGTCACGCTCTAGAAACTTTCACACCCCTGCTTTCTTTGGAGTTCCTTCACTTGTTATGACCTTTTTCAACACTTTTATTGCACACAGAGAAAAGGACACTCCGTTGCAATATCTCATCTTGGCAAGATCCCATCTGAGAAAATGGGAACTCTCATGTTCTCAAGCTCATCCTCCGACTCGGTATTTACAGAGCTCAGTCCAGTCACTGAGAGCTAATCAATCAAACTGGATTCCTTGTCTTCAATTTGGCAGAAAACTCCACATTTTTCATCTGGCCAGAGAGTCCCGTCGAGAATACATCATTTCTCATAAATGTAACATTCATTCTAGGGAGATCAGCATTATTTGTTTATCTTTCGAATTGGAAGGACAAGTCCGAGAACATTCTTGAAGCGTCTTGGGGTTCGATCATTGAGCTCTTCCGGTTCTAGCAAAGTTTGAAATGGCTCTCATAATGACGTTATGGCCTGGCCGATTGACTTTTGCCAAAAGGTTTTCAGAGTGCAAAAAGCACCGACCTCATGGCAAATTGGGCATCTTGATTTATGGATCAAAGTTGGACGGAAAGCTTATCTTTCTTATTCTCTTTTTAGGGGCCACGGACGCGGATACGGACGATGTGAATGTAGTGTTTATGGCATCTGGTCCAGAATGTGGACGAATCAGCCTTCAATCGATTCCTGGCCGACCTTTGACTCGGTTCACTCAAGCCGATTTGAAGATGAACCGATTGCTCTTCACTCATACAGGTGAGAGGGAGGGCCTGATTATTTCAATTTACCTATAGAAAAGGGCCACCCTTGAGGCTTAATTTGATCCAATTTTAAGCGATTGATAGGTTCTCGGGAGATTGGGCCAAATCGTTTCCGAAATGGGACCATTTTCGCGAGAATCTTTCATTAGCCAAATGGATTTCCTTTTACTTAAGTGGTCCATAGAGTCCTGGACATGGTAGAGATGGGATGAAGATTGATTGGCATAATTCTATTAAAGTCTCATTTTCAATTTCCATCCTTGATTTGGCGGCACCTCACCTCCAAATCTCATTTGGAGTTGTCTCTTTCCACCGAATGTCGAGGTGCCCAATGATAAATACGTTCCAGCCCTTCAAGACGACTCATCAAACACTATTGGAAATGTCTGAAAAAGATTCTCAATTATGGATTTTCTCGGGCTCCAGAACTTTGTTTGCAAAGCTCTCTGTTTGGGTCTTTCTGAGTCTTCCGGCCTCAAGCCAATATTGCAAAATTCTTCCGCAGACCAGTGCATTCAACTTGGCACGAATGGAACAAGCATCGTCTTCTCAATCTTACTTGAGCTCCGTACGATTGCTAAACTGGTATTCGTACGTTAAAGGTACCGAAAACCAAAGTTCCGAGTTTGCCACCTTGTGTGGAAGTGGAACTTTTTCAATTTCAAATTCTAGACGATAGAACGAGAATTGAACTGACTCGGGGTATTGCCAAACTGCCAAACTTTATCCTCACTTGTGTGTGAAAGACAATTATGGCCCACCATTTCTCAAGGCTAACGAGCCCATACTACCGGTTTCTTTCTTGTCTTTAGTGCAAAAAATGGTAGCCACAGTATAAAGTCTTTTCAAATTTGGTCAAGCAGAGACAACTTCGTTTACATTAGACATCTTCCTGAAATGGCACCCGTGTGTCCCATTTGTGTCCACGAAGAAACCTGGATGGCATTTCGTGACTGAAAACTAAATGAGAGCAAATTGTCATTCCGAGACCTTCATTGGGATCCGGAAATCCAGGCACAAGCAACTCAAGTTTTTATTGTAGCACATTCCAGCTTGCCCCTGAGTTTGGAGTGATTGACAAAATTGGTCCAAGTCCCTCATGAGAGATTTGGGACTCCGCTCAGTTTCTCTACGTGGTTTACTTGGCTCCTCCTCCACTTTCTTTTTTTTACATCCTTTCTGCTTTAGTAACAAGAGATGAATGTGACCTGAGAATCCAATTTTCCAACGAGAGATTTCCCTTTTCTTGCATTCAAGGAGGGGTAACCCATTGTACTTCGCTCAAGTCCAAGGGATCAATGTGAACTGTGCTGAGCCAGCTCTTAACTTATCACTTGGGTGCAAAATTGTGGGGGGTTCAGCTCATAAATTATCCTTGTAATGATGCCTCTGATTTTCATTCTCGAACTGCGAACTACCGTGAATGGAAAGAAGCGTATTCTTTTCCGCTCAGGCTTTTTTCACGTTTTCCTTTTTGTTTTTCCAGGTGGGAGAAATGGAATGATGAAGGTCACGTTGAGTGATGGCTTGAACACGGCTAAGGCGGAATATTTTCGGATAAGAGTTAAAGATGTGTCCCTACGGTTGTCCCAAAACGAGGCTCTGGACGTGTTTCCGATGATGCAGACCGCGTTGACGAGCGATCATTTGCTCGTGGTGTCATCGGATTTCAATCCCAAAAGAGAAATCACATTCATCGTGAAACGGGAGCCACAGCACGGGCGTGTGCTGTTCAAAGATCCACGCTCAAATGACATGGTTCCAGTAAGAAACTTCACGCAAGCCCACATCAATGGATCCTTGGTGTTCTATGAGCACAATCGACCTTTTTCCAATCTCACCATTTTTGACGGACTTAATCTGGAAGCGCTCTCCGAGTTTGCCGTCCAAAGGTTGGACATAGTGTTCCATATTCGAGTGTCGGTGTCCGCTATGATTCCGGGAGGCATCGATCGCTTCATTGGGAGTGACATCGTCACTCTGGAGGAGGGCCAAAATGTGGCCATTCTCACGAGGGACCTCAACACGACGGGGGTACTGCAATACCTTTACAGCCATCAAGCTCGTCAGGGTGCTGCCTCGCCTAGACCGCCTGTGATTCGTCTGCAGGTCTCCAAACTTCCAGATCATGGATTCATTGCCATAAATGGTCTCAAAGCTCGAACTGGACAGATGTTTTCTCAAGCCGATGTGGACCGGGGTTTCATGTCTTATCACCACGATCATAGTGACACCACCCAAGATTCCTTTGGTATTGCCATCTACCTTGAAGGAGACCGAAGCGAGGTGTATGGCGACGGGAAAGGCACTAAAGGCGATGTTCTCCTCTATAATGGCAAGTGGAACGTGTCCATTTTGCCGGTAAACGACCAAGCCTTCCGATTGCTGACTGACTCGCCGTCCATGACCATTGTGCAAAGTCAGGCTAGAGCCATAACCCGAGACATGCTCTTGACTGAGGATGGCGACAATAGTCCTGCTGAAATCGTTTATGACGTCATCAACTTCCCATCCAATGGTCGCCTCCATTTCAAAGAGAACCGAACGTCAGATGTGGCACGTTTTACGCAAGCCGACATCGATATGGAGCGATTGATGTACTTTCACGATGGAACCTTAAAGCCAGTGGACTTCTACTTCCGTGTGAGCGACGGCATGTACAAACCAATCTATAGACACTTTAGGATCCACATCCTTCCTTTGGAGGTGAGGCTGGTGAACCGCACAGCCATTCAGATCCAACAAGGCACCAGAATGGCCTACATATCATCCCATAATATGGGCGTGATGACCAATGGTCAGCGTGTCAACACGTTCTTCGAAGTGACCAAAAATCCGAAAGGGGGACAACTATACATGAATGACAAGCCATCGGCAGCCTTCACCCAAATGAATATCGATCATGAGGAGGTCTTGTTCATGCAAACCGATATGACCTTGTCCAACGACAGTTTCGAATGCTACATATTCAATCAAGGGGCCTCTTTGTCCAATCAAGTGTTCCAAGTGTCGGTTGCTCCTTTGGTGAGACAGAGCCGTCCATTCATCGCTCAACACAAAGAGAAGACGGTGTTGCTTCAAGAGCATCTGGATGCCACTCAGCTGTCGGGGTTGACAAACAGTAATCCAGTGTATTTCCTCCTCGAAGCCCCTCGATTTGGTCGTATTATGAGGATCGTTCGCTCATCGGGGTCAACAAGACAGTCCAAGAACACGCGTTCAAAGCGGTCTCTCAGAGACCGAGAGATCTGGCAATTCACCCATGAGGATGTCAAGAATGGGATTATCCATTTTGTGCCGGATCTTGGTGCTTTGGAGAGCCTCCAAGGCCACGGCGCAAATGACAGTTTTGTTTATCGACTCGTCGCTCCGAATGTTCAACCAGCCAATGGCGTCTTCGGCTTTGCTATAGAGCGAGAGGTAATGAAGTGTGAAATCATGATGATCTTGGAACAGCGAGAGCAATTGGCATTTCCCCCTAAAACTACTTCCCTTGTTTCGCAAGTCTGTCAGTAGGGGTTGTTCGAGTAAGTTCGTATTGGAAAGGCAGGGCAAGCTATTGGGTCACGAGATCAATCATTGCAGGGAGACGCTGTATTAAAGTCCCTTTAAGTATTGATTGATGCCTTGCAGCATTGCCATGTTCCATCCATCTGAAAACTGTCCCACACATTCTTGGCTTTTATGCTTTCAGCCAATTGTTCCTCCTGAGGAGACATACACCAATTCTTACCCGCGTGGAATCAAGGAAAAGGGCGGAAGTGAGCTCAACCATGTGAATCCAATGGCTGGGACGTTGATCCTTGTGATGATCCTGGTTGTCACGATACTTCTGATCATCATTTTGGTTGTGTTCCTCATCAAGTGCCGTCGGGACCAAAAGCAGAAGCGTTGCGGAAGAGAATCTACTGCATCGTCTGCCGACATCAAGTACAACTCAGATTCTCTCTCTACCCATCACACCCACTTTGGTACATCCCAAAGGCGAACGCCCATAAGTAAAAGCAATGGCCACACCCACGCATATGAGCCTGATCGGCAGTCTACGACAGATTATGAAAATGGAATCCTACCCATGCCCACCGATGATGCCCTTTCTAGTCACCAAAGATCCAATAATGACCCACGATTTGCTCACATTCACTCAAACGGAACACTCCCACGACCAACGATGAATGGGAATCATTCACATAATAATAGTCTTGCTCTGCCCAATCCTGCTTCTCTTCAACTTACCACCCTCAATCCGAGCGACTCGGACTCTTGGATGGAAAGTTCGAGGTCAAGGGAGACCTCACCGGCTTCTTCCATCCCGCCAGGAATGCCCCCGTTTCGGGTGATCCCACTCTGTGACTCAGAAAGCAATGGAACGCATTTCTCAGATCCGTCGGCCTATACCACTCTAGGAACCAATGGAAATCCTCCCTTTCCCCGGACCTCCTCCAACCTGGGCTCTGATTTAGGCTCTGATCGACCTTATGGTCCCATGTATCCACGATCCGGCTCTGATGCCGAATCCAATGCCCCTAGCGAGGCCTGGACTGGGCCGAACGGGGCAACCATGAATGGGAATGGTCTCAACGGGAATGGCGGCCCGCAGACCTTACTGAGACGCAATCAATACTGGGTATGACAAAGAGAGCCGACGAATCTGCCCCGGGATTCGTCGCAAGGCCGCCAAGTTAATCAAAGTAACGGAGGAACAACTACAACAAACAGCACGGAACTTATCTCTCATCATCAACAAACCCCTCTAATCCTGCCTATCCATCCCCACATCAATGGCTGTGAAGAAGTCCACCTTCGCCCTCAAAATCATTTTATGTCCACTTTACCTAAGCACTTCCAGACGACCTCTTCGCGTTCCAACGGACCCTCATCTTTTCTCAACCAGGCCTACCATTTTACCACGAACACCCTTCCGAAACCCCCTTTAAAAGGCATACTAAAGAACACGAGCTCCATGTCTCAACACTCAATTGAGCCGGATGTCATTCCATTCGACACGGTTCCACCTTGTGATGATTGCATGGAACGAGCTCGATTGGAAGGCACATATTCGGGAGAATGTTCCAGTCAAAACTGTGCCATGGGAACCATGAGGAGAGGAACGAGCTCTCATTCGTTGACCTCACAAGGTCGAGGTCGGATGGGAAATAACTTGAAGATGAACTCTGTCGATGGTTTCGCTTCGACCTCATTCCTTGGAAGCCAAGAGAGCCTTATTCAGCAGACAGATCCTGAGGTCATAGAAAACGTGGAAAGCAGCGTGTGAAGTGGTCCAATTTGATTTTCGAATCTGATTTTTTTTTCTTCGTTTATTCATTTGAGTTCCGAGTTCCTTTCCGTTCTAGATTTTCTTGTGTTGGTCTTGTTTCGACGAGTCCTTTCAATTTTTTGGTTGCTCATACTTTACTATCTTTTTTTGCCATATGGTTTCAAGTTTTTATGATTAGGTCATTCCCCTTCTTTGGTAAGAACCTGTGATCATTGCGAACAAGAAAAACGTACCCCTCCTAAAAACACAAACCTAACAGTTTAAATCCCATTTTCATCGCCCTTGGAGTCATCATCTTTTTTTCCTTGGAAAAAGTACCTTCCTTACCCAACCAAAAAACCAAGAACATGTGCAAATCAATTCAATTGGCAAGCCCTAATGCCCTTGAAGTGAAAAAGGTACAGTACACAAAGCACTACTCATCCCACGAAAATTAATACCAATGCTGTGATAGATTTGTATTTTTGGAGCTAGCTGAGAATACCCTAGGCAAGAGCCGCTAATGATTGTTTGAATATTGATCTTGTCCTAATAGTAATAATAATAACAACAACAACAAAAGCAAAAAAAATAGTAATAACAATAATACTCTTTACAATATTCAGACACACTCATAATCATTGCTCGGCATCGTCGACTTAACGAGGAAGCAGTCCAAAGGCCAAATAAATACAATTTTGAAATCGTACTTTAGTCTTTTATTTATTCGAAGTGAAACACGGTAACTTACAATTCGATTGAGTTTAGAGGAAAAAGGGGTTGTGGAGGGGTCAGGCTGGGTGGAGACTGAATTTTGTCCACAAAGGAACTGATTTTTTTTGCTTCTTAAAGCAACCCCTCTTTCTATAGTTTCTGTCATTGCACAATTTCCAGGAAAGGCACCATTGGTTTCCAAATAGGATGGTTTCTCTCCTCAACTAGTCACATATTCGTCCCAAAAAAAATACTTCATTAACACACACTTTACTTGACTCTCATGGACTTTTGCTTGTTCATGTTGGTAAGCATAAGGGAAATATAGCTGGTCAGCAAATCGTCCATTTTATAGCCCAATGAAGTCTCACAAAGCAACTTCGATCCCCTGACCAAGTTCCCAATCGTCATGTGGAAATAGGTATTGCCCGACGACCAATTGGAAATGCGAGTGAAAGGATGGGTTACCAGTACATCCTAAGAGGGGAAAAAAGAATTCAATTACGTGGTGCGACTTTTTCAACACATTTCTTGCCTTTCATACAGCCATTGAGTTCGTTATAACAATCTTACAACTTCATGCCAAAATTCAACCTACCTTGGTCTGGGGATGGATCAAGCTCACACCCTGCTTATTGATAGCGACTAACAGGAGCTCTGGGTAATTTGGGTCAGTGGTTTGTTTGACCTCAAAGAAGGCCGATCCAAATGTAGGCCACCGGTAGATAATTTTCAAAAAGGCGATCTTCGCGTCCTCAGGACTCATCCCGGAGTCTTGATTGTAGGATTTTACGATTTCTCGCTTCCAATCTTGAGCAGACATCTGCTTGATCAAATCGGTTGGGATGAGCTCCCGGAGCATTTGTGGAATCGACTGGAGCTCTTGCTTGGATTCTGCGAACTTCACGCGGTAAATGTGTGCGGCTAGCATACATCCCTCTTCTTTTGTGCATTTATGGTAGCCTGAAAAAGACAAGGCCGAAATAATGTACAGTATACTGTGCAGTCCATGGTGGATACCCCTGGATTTCAAGCCAAACCACTTAAGTGTTCCACTTTCCAAAAGCATATGATGCATTTGTTTTGCTGGAGTAATAGTGGCCTACTACAGTATAATGCAGTCGAGCTCTTCCTTTAGTACACAAGATGTTATGATGAGGTTACCTCTTAATAGTTTTGGGAGCTCCTGGTGGAAGTGGAAAATAACATCTGCGTTCCGGTCTTTGCCTGGAACTGTATTGGTCCAGAGTTTCTTCATGAAGAACACTTGGTATGTGAATTGTGGGGTGGAACCTGGAAGATAATGAGCATGTTCCATGAAAGGAACATTTTTTCGACTGCGGACACAAATTGTTGCTTTGATCCCTCAATTGTGGATTGTCGTCCATTGACGAGAATTTCGACACTTCAGGAAGGCAATCCAGAAGTATATTGGGTTGGCCTTATTCTTCCAAGGTTAATGGCCGAGGGTCTTCTGTTATTGCTCTCATAAGATCAAGGCCAATAGTACGTGAGCGAGCACATACTAATGGTGGGATAATGATAACTGCACAAAGGGGTCTGCTTAACGGACATGATAGAGGCTCTTTTTCTTTATCAAACTCAATCAAACTAATCGCCAATGTACCGGAAACTTTCGTATTAGCTCCGTTATGGGAACGTAAATTACCATCGCGGGTGGGTCTGGCCTTTTTGATCCAATCCGTGAGATGTCGGACGAAATCGAAGAAGAAATCGCCCTCAGGCACCGAGATCACCTTGTCGGCAATTTTGACGAAGAGTGAGAAGCCTTCACTCGAGCGCAGATTGAGGCGTTGGGCGATGCTTTGACAGAAATCTTTGGCACGGGTCGAGGAATCCACTTCAAAGGCCTACCCATGAGCAAATAGAGCGATTGTGAACTTCCTTTTCTTGGCTTTGAAAATGATATTATTGAAACAATACCTCGTCCGTGTCATCAGGGAAGTACACTTTGTGGAAGATTTGAGTGGTCTTGTGTTGAATAGCTTCCACTTCCACTTGGTGGGGAGGGTACTTCCTTTGCCCGTGTCTCAGGGTCTTTTGGAGCCTCTGAATCGAGTCCACAGCAATGGGATGCCTTCTCGTTCTTTGGAACTGACTCAACTCTTTCATGAGAGCTTGTGAACAGGCGAACAAACCCGTGGCCAACCACATCAATTCCCAACCTCTCTCTTCACTCAAGCGATTGCGATTGTCGGTGAGTTGCTTCATGATCTGGCAGTACACCTCGTCTCTGAGGATCTCCTAAAACAGCAATATCCAGATTTTCAAGAAACCATCAAGACAGCGTGTCTTTCTAGAGACACTTACGTGTTTTAAAGGTCCCTCAAAGATTTGATCGGTGAGCTCATTTCCGGTTCGGGTGCGTCGAGACGGCAAATCGCCCATGTATTTGAGCATAGCGTGGAAGATCATGCAGGCTTCTTCTCGGATTTCGTCCTTGTTCATGAGCTTCTTGAGCAGAGGCTGCTTGATGGGTTCGCGGCTGTGGCGCCACAACTCGTCTCCACGAGTTTTCCGGGCGGAACTGATGGTCAAACTCTTGCTGATTGTCCGCTTGGGTGGAGGTCGAAAATGATCTACAGCGTATTCCTCCAGCGTATAGGGCTTCTCCAAGGGATCGATGCCGTTCATTTGGGCGGGGAATAAGCGACGATTGTGTTCCGATGGGTCCATGGTGAAAAGAGCCTGGAATAATGGAGGTTTCCAAGTTTATGCTTCAAGTTGTTGCGTGGCTCGACATTTCAACGGCTTCTGGTTGGCACTGCAGAAATGCCAAGCGGAACTAAGCAAGTGTAAGGTTATTTATTTTCTGCATTTCTTGGCATTTGATTTGACCAAGCAATTGACAAGACAAAATTTCAGTACCGGCAATGACAATCATGGCAAAAACACTCTTTCTTGAAATGACCATAGCATAAACAATTGCTTGGAAAGGGAATTACGAGCAATTCCTGGTATTTGACGCAGCGAGTTCAAAGCATGATGGCAAAAAGTGGGTCAACTTAATTTGGTTGGATGCATGGTCCGTGGCAGCAGTGTCAATGAATGCAGTTGCAACCAATTTTCAACAATCGAATTCTTGCTCAAGACTTTTTCTTGGTTCAAAATCAGAAGCCCACAACAGAACAATGAACTCGTGGACATGGTGTGAACCAAGTCTTGCCAGCAAGTCAATGGATAACAGTTTCGGGAAAGTGAAATCAATGAACACGCCGACAATCGCCGAGTTTCTTTTGTTTTCTCAGATTTTCACCATCTTCACCTTGATAAAGATCGCGTCCCCTTCTCAGCATTCGCTCTGACAGCATACTTCACACCACAAAAACGGAGCCGCATCGTAAACCATACCGACGATTAGTAAAATCAGGAGACACTGACTCTCAACAAGATAAACAGTTTGATTTCTTACCAGAATATCGTCTGGCGGTCGGTTCATGCTTGGTAGGACGTACACGGTCTCCACGGGGAAATCTCCTTGATCGCCGGTTCGTTCGCAGGTGCCTGAGCACCAACCCGAGTTAAGAACGGTCTCGCCCGAATTCTCTTCGTCCAAGAGGATCAGATCACCTCGAACAAGATTCAGGAATGAGGAGCCCTCGGCTGGAATTGAGGGTAAGAAAGCATTGCATGAGAACTGGGAATGGTTGGGCCCATCTTTCGAGGCGTTTTTTCCTCGAAAATCATGGTTGGGAGATGCTCATCAAAATGAGGAAGTTGGCAAGGTATCCGGTAAAGTTGTTGTGCTTGAGGAGGTGCCCTTTGTGACCCCATTTGGATTAAAAATGACAATCAGGAACCCATGAGGTTGGCTATAAACCGCAGTTTTCCTTTCAATTTCAACCAAAAACTGGTATGTTGGTTGGATGAGACTGACGGCATTTTTGAGAGGATGGTTTGGGAATTTAGTAGGTTTCGAAATATTCTAGTCACACATTAGCCACCAAAGAGGGGAAAATGCCCTTCACTTGATGCCCGGCCATGGGAGGTGATGGACGGGTTAGTTCACTTTCGCACAACACACGTGGACTCATATGAAGCCAAGTGAAAATGTGAGTCTACTACACTAGTACTACATTGGCTTGACCAAGCGAGATAGAAACTCGAGATAAGGGCTCACTGCAATGCAAAACATGACCAAAGCTGTTCATGTCGCCGAAGCGCATGTTCTAAAGGGGTTTGTATCTAATCGATCTATAGCGCATGCATCAAATGAAGGGATTTCTCCTTTGTACATTTGGATTTGAGGTGGATGGGCATCGCCCATCAATCGCGTCCTTTAGCGGACCCCATTAACATGGCCATTCGTCAACTGCCACTGAAAACGGAAATTTCAAACCACGTGTCTCATAAGCACTCATTTAAGGCAATATCGTGTGGAGGACTGACGACCAATGAAGAGGATATTTGTATATGAGTTTGGCAAGAGTTGTTGAGCTCGTGTGTAAACAATGGTTGAGTGAAAGTTTCCATGGAATTCTTTCTGCTCTTCCTCCTCCTCCTTCTCTTCTTCTTCTTCCTTCTTCGTTCCTGTCTCTCCTACCATCTCTGCATGACTTTAAAACCATTTTCCTTGATGGATGATCGTGAAAAACCGTGATTTTTGTTCTGGAATGGTCGGTTTGGGTGGGTTTTCCACATGTTTTTTTCCAACCGAAGGCAGCGAAACTTGCGCTATTTTCCCTCAATTACTCCGGATAAGCAAGTGTTGGCTAGCTTGAGGAGAATTGGACAAGTCAATGTGAAACTTGTTCATGTCCACTCCCTTGGACAAGGAGGAAGCAACTCTTTTGTTACCTGGCAATTTCCCTCGGAACAACTCTCTCTTTTGCTTTGAATAAAATGAAAGTGTAATCAGAGCTGGTTCGTTCACTTCCTCGTGATCTTTTTACATTTTCCCTAGGCCGTGCTGGATGGATAATCGGTTAGTCCGAGAGCTTTCAGAGGGGCAGGCAACAATACTAAACTTCCACGTCTCGATCCCTCTTCACCTAAGGCCATGACAAGAACACGTTTTCCTTCCGATGTTTTGTAGTGGAGACCAGAGTGTCCGAAGTAAATCGGTGGGGACTAATTGTGATAATGTTTGTATTCAGAGCAGAAATGAAAGTCCGAGGCCTGTCTTCATCTCGGTTTGTCCTCGGGGGACGGGCTCTAATTTTGAGAATGGCTCCGACATGATGGCATGAAAAATTGGGCTCAGTTTAATGAAGCGAGGCTAAACTGTAGATTTGAGCACACATTATTATCTCTTATTTGTTCATCACTGACATGTGATGGGGAATAGAGAAAAAGGTGATTAAAACAATTGATCACGTCTTAGTGACTCAATAACCTACTTGTACAAGGAGAGATTTGAGGAACTGGGTATCATTAGCTATTTCAAAAACTTCCAACCCTTCTTTCAATGTGAGATTGATAGTTCTACTGGGAAAAGTCTACTCTTTGTAAAATATCTGTCTTCCATTTTCGATGGAGATTAAATCCACAAGACCCACAACTTTTCTTGACATTCATGACTCATTTTGGTACCAAAGTGAATGACAAAATGTGTTTGGACGTTCGTCAACAAAGAACTCATGAGGAATGCAGTTATCTGAGCATTACTGTCAGTAGAGTCGTGGAGATAATGACAAAAATGAAGACATTATTCATGCAGCAATCAAATTTAAGCGTTGACAACGTCGCAATTACCCAGTCAAAAGACGTCTTCCGTACCTGGTGCTTTGTAATCCTGAAGAGCAACCACAAACTTGGATCGCTTCTTGAGTCCCTCCAAGAAGTAGACAACTAAATCTCGGATGTCTTCCGCGTTCGGACTTTGGAAGGTGAACTCTTCACTTCTCACTGTCACCAAAGTGAAGGTTTGGGCGAAGGCCTTGCTGCTTCTGGAAACAAAATTGAGAGTTATGAGTCGAGGGAGAAACCTCTCATTAGCTAAGCCCAATAATTTTGAACCATGGTTGCCAAGAGTTGGTCTCTGCCAAACGAGAATAAGAAAGTATGGAAGAAATGTCTACCATAATGGCGACGAACCCCACGCTAGTTCCTAGTCTCAATTCAGTCATGGGACTGATCAGGATCGATTGAATAAGAATATGTTCCAAAAGGTCGGCATTATCCTCGCACTCTCATCGACCATATTAAAATGAAGCCTCCCTTCACGAGCTCCGGTGGGTTAAAGGATATCTGATCCGAAAGTTGAGAAATCTTTGCCTGATTGATTGAATTTCATTGGGAGTTTTCGTGACCTCGTCATGTTCACGATCAAAGGAGCATGTGTAGAGCGACTCAAGCACAAGGCAGTCAGTCGGTATTGAACACTCCAGAGCCCATCCAGACTCGCTCAATCTTTGGTGATGATCATGATGATCGCTAATGAAATCCATTGGAAATGCGTCATTGACGGAGGTCGAGCCATCTCTCGAGAATCTTTGAGTAAGTATTCTACGTACACACGAAATATGAATGAGCCTGCTGGAAGATTTGGATGCCGCTCGCTACACAAATAAATCCTGGGCTGAAACGGAAAATGGAGAGGATACCATCTGAGTATGAACCATTCATTCTCGTTTTGATAGACTCTGGTCATTCCTGCCTAGTTCATGGACCTCCTGCTTCGTTTCGTCATCATAAGATCGTGCCCAGCATCATCTCACGCCACTTATACGAAATGCATGCCATTTTACGGACTTGCTAGCCAAGATCTCGGCTCTCAAGACCCATTTGCAAGTCTGATTTGATTCCATCAATAACACGAATGCCGATAATACTGGCCAATTCGAAAGTGAATGGAGGAAGGAAGCCTTGTTTCCTAGATGCCGACTGGCATTTGGTAACATTGAATCCTCTGAATCTGAGTTGAACCCTGGGTTATAAGAAAGACGTGGAGGAAGTGAGAGGGGATTAGTATTGGGTGTGGCATCAATCTTTGAGTGATCGAGCCGATGATGGCCTGGATTATTATCCCCTTGGGCTATCAGAGTCACCGACACATTGATGACAGACGTGGAGCGAAATATCAAGATCAGGCCATGTTTTTGATGAATTCTGCCGCGTCTCTTTCCATTGAAAGGGTTGCGAGAGTTTGCTGACGTTTTCAAGATACATGACGGGTTCGTTTGTCTCCCAAATATGGCTGACACTCGGGAATAGGTCTCTAGACTTGGAAGGTGAATATATTCATGATACTCCATTGGTAGATAAAAAAATTTCTCCATTCCAAGAGACTTTTATGGGAACTGGTCATCCTCCAGAAAGAAAACACCTTTGGCCCAACATCCTCTTCAAGATAGGCGACATGTCTTTTTCACGTGGCTGTATCTTGAACGCCAAAACTTAAGAGTCCATATTGGCAGATGCTCAGTACTGAAGATTCGAAAAGAGCGTCGCTCTTATGTGGGAGGGTGAAGAACCTACCTAACATTAACCTTTTGGCCTCTGTCTGTCCGTCGCATTCACTTCCCCATATCTACTATCTGCTTCCCCACCTTCATTCAGTTCAACTAAGTCGGGTTTTTGGCAAAGCTGGCAATCACAGCTCTTTCATCTCTCAAGTACATGGACACGCCATTGAAAGCTTGATATGAGAACCGTACCCTAAATAAAGTTCCCGTTTGAACAATGACATTGATACTTGTCTCTGAGACGAGCAAGTTCAATCGGAAAAGAACCCTGAAATGAATTGAAAGTAGACAGACAAGCAGACAGACGGAAAAAAGTGCTCGAACGAGAATGACGTTGGAACCTTGATGGGACAAAGGGCAACAGTTATCTCTCTGACCATTGCCTTGAACAGTGCAAGAGTCTTTAGATTTGCTGACTTTTGATAGATTTTAGAACCTTAAACCATGTTCTGAGCAAACGAGCGTATCGCCTTCAATTGGACACTCATTTGGCCGTGAAAACCAGGATTTCTCTTTGATTGGCCTTCATTGCGATTTCAGATTAATTGCCACCCTGAGCCATTTCACTGGAAGTTGGTATGTTACCTTAATACCGTAGGCATTTTGATGATGATAATAATAATAATGATGATGATAAAAGTGATAATGGTTGGGCACCTGGCAGACAACCACGATGCATTGGACAACTAGAGCCGACCATTTTGAATCGCGTTTCCTATCTCAAGGTGATGTCCCAAATGTGCAATGGAACCATAAACCGCTCTTTTGAAAACTAGTAATAGTTTTCTTGACGAAGTCGTCGGGGTTTTTCGCTTGGAAGTGTGAGGACTCTTGAGAACCACAAATGAAATCCTCTCAGACACCAGAAGATCCAGAGAGAGATTGGGAAGGAAAATATGCCTGTTTGGAAGCAAGCCCCGCGCTAAAACCCGCGCAACTTTCCCAATATGTTGTGGTTCTTTGGCGAGCTCGATGAATGAGGAATATGGTCTACGATTGGCATTCAAATGACTGTAATCAAAGGATGATAAGACTCTTTTCACGCGGTACACGCACACACAACATCACCATTGTAAGTTAAATTTCCAATTACAGTTCCACATCTTCAGGGAAGCCAAGTCATCTCAGTTCGAATGGCTAATTTTCCATTGCCCGGCCTCCAATTTCACTTCCATGACAAGGATAGAGGAGGCCCCACGACTCAAGTTACATTGGCCATTAACTCCATGAGCCAAAAGGTTATTATCATGGACCAAATGAAAAAAACGAGACCTACTTTTAGTGTGTCCATCCATACAAGAGCGTTGGAAGTTGGTTCCTTCATGGATATTTGACGACCACCTGCATTTTTTGCTACTTGGAAATCTCGCATTCCCTAACATCGAGTGAGTGAGCTCGAAACCAAGTGGAGAGGTAGACGAGAGCGTCAGCCATGAGCTATTCGTAAGCACAAGTACCGTTGCAAATCGACAAATCTACTCGTACCCCGGAGAGTGAAAAAGTCCGTCGAGAAAAGAAATATCTCATCAACACCCTTTACCTGAGGATGGATGGCTCGGGAGAGTGTCACTTGAGTCACTTTGGTCAAACTTCCACAAGCTTACAAATTTGCGTTCTCAAATCTGCACTTTTGGACACTGTTAGGAGAAATGGGGAGGTATTGCCAATACTTGGCCAATGAAGAACACTTGAGCAATGAATGAGGAGTTTCTCTCTGGTGCATTTACAACGGTGCTCTCTTCAGGCCTAAGACGTACACACAACTAACTGAGCCCATATCTACTACACTTCTCGCCATGAGGAGAAGGCAACCAACCGGTATCATGAGCAAGCACCACCAACCAACCAACCATTCAAGCCACCGAGCTGCCAACCAACCAGGGGATCAGCAGTCAAACCAACGTCGATCCGCTAAATCCAACCAGGCCAACCAACCAACTAACCAACTTGGCCGGCGCTCACTCCCCCTCGGGTTTTCTTGAACGGATCATGGATGGATGGATGGAGAGTGTAAAGCGGAAATCCCGAGGCCTACAACCAGTGGCTACTACTGATTCTTCTTCTCCTGGCATCATGCACATGGCGTATGCATAAACTCATAATACACGATGATAAATAATCTCGGGCCTGCTATGGGATTTCATCCGGAAGACATGACAGATGGAAAGACGCAAAGGCAATTATAATAGGTGAGAGGAAGTCATTCCAAATCTCATCCCACCTCCATTGTCTCTCTGTTCAACCATTGAAGTTATCAGCATTTCCAACTTCAAGTGCACAAAGGCACGCAACAAGATCTCTCTCTATTCGGAACCGCAAGCTTGCGGGATCTGGAGTACGAATTTTATGCATTTTTGAGAGACCCCTAAGATTTTTTAATCAACCACCATCAAGCAAAAGTTAGTGACCATTTCGAATCGAACAGGTGTAAAAGAAGACGAAATAAGAGAAACTGCATTTACACCATTCCAATACCGGAAGTTGAGGAAACATGCACCAACCATTAATTTTTCTCCACCTCGCCTTTTTGCTTTGTAGCATGCTCGAAAATCCAAAGTGCAAAATCTCGCATGGAGTTCCTCAAGGAACGTCATGTCACCCCATGCTAGGTTAGCCCAGTTAGTACACGCATGTAAATAACAAGTGGGCGGCTGTTCGAAATAATTTGCACCTCTGACTCTTTGATTTCGATTGCCACATCTTGGGGCGAGGTTAAACGGAATTATTTGCCTTGACATTACACGGATTAATCCGTAAAAAATCTTTCATAAAATGAAAGGGTGTTGGCGGAAGTAGTAGTCAATGACGGATGGTGTGGAAAGTAAATTGATCCACCAAAAAACATTGCAAATTTTCCTTCCGATCCATTTTTTATGTTGACTCACACAAAATTGGTTCTTTGATGGATAGGCTGCTTTATTAGCATGAGGGGTTAGTTGCCATCTTCCCTGGAGTGAAGTGAAAAGTCTTGATATTCCAGTGCGTCAGTTAATAAATTCTCATCTTAAGTCTGCAACAACCGTGAATTCCTATTGACTAG
This sequence comes from Tigriopus californicus, assembly GCF_007210705.1. NCBI lineage: Eukaryota > Metazoa > Arthropoda > Copepoda > Harpacticoida > Harpacticidae > Tigriopus > Tigriopus californicus. The sequence goes on from NC_081443.1 coordinate 8,210,019, forward strand.
ATTTGTTTCGTCATGGGAGGTAGTCAATCGAAAACCCATGTCAATATTGAACGATCCATAGAGATGTGGTAAGAAGCATTTCAAGGGAGATTTTGACGCACGAGTCCATCATTCTTCTGTTCAAAAATCTGTTTAAAATCCAGTTCCGAATCGTTGAGGCACGACAGCCGATGAGAAAACCAGAAAAAAACACCGTACCAAATTCAACCCAGGCGGTTTGTTTCATGCCTATGATCAAACTAATTGAAGTTTTACTCATCAAAACACGATGTAAGGTGCCTTTGAATCATTTTGTTCTGACCAGTAACTCATTTCAAATCATGATATGCGATGATAACCGACCCAGTTGGAATGTGTCTCACATCACGATCTCATCGCTCTTGGCGAGAAGATAAAAAATCGTGAATGAATAAACTCCACACGACTAGGGAGTACCTACAAAGTGCCTTGAGGGGGGAAAATCCAGCTCTCAAAAATCAATTCGCCCATCTTTTCTTTACCTGAACTGATCAAACAAATGCTCTCTTTTGACAAAGATGTATGATAAAGCTGGTTGGTGTGGCTTTTGGCCAAATGGGTCGAGGAAATGAGGTCAGCAAACGCAATGAGCATGACAATCTTAACTAATCCTTTTAATGCACTTTGTGCACAACTGTTCGGCTGATTCATGTTGAAGCCACGATTTCTTTACTGAAAGGTAAACCACAAAGGACCATAGGGCTAATTGACAGAGCGTTGAAATGAGGACGAAATAATTACATGCTGCTCTTTAGATTGTAACGCCGATGGTTTCCTCAAAAGGATAAGTTGAGTTAGCACTTGAACTTAGTTTGCCCAAGGCCCTGACATTCAGCATCCCACTCGGAAATTGATGATTTCAAGAGCGAGGCTTGAGATTTTTATCTACATTAAGTCAGGCAGAGATGAGGTCTGCAATTTTTTGGTCAATCTATGGCTTCCTTAGCACAGAACTAAAAGGTGTGTGAGTTGAGACTAGAAATATTGAACTGTCTCTAAAAAAATCAGAAAAAATGATTTAAAAAAATAATTCTAAAAGAGTTGAGTTTTTTGAAAACCTGCTAACTCTGCTGAGAGTATGCACCGCATACAACAGGTGAAGCTTGGCAACTAAAAAGTTGTTGGGGTGCGGTTTCTAATCGTAGGGGTGCTACTCTCAATCAGCTGGGTTAAGAACCACTTCAATAGTTGTTATTTAAGCCGTTGTTGAAAACCACAACAATCCTTCAATGATTTATCTTCGCTTTAGCTTCTTCTCAATGTTTGAGTTAACATTGATTAATTGGAGTTTTGTCCAAGTTATTTATTTGGTCAATTTTCCGTAACAAATTGCGAATGATTGTAATTTGAACGAGAGCTGGTAAAAGTGAATGAAAAGAAACATTTCTGACTAAAATTCTGCTCTAGTGAATATCCAACTCAAATTTGCACCGACTGAAAATGTGTCACTTTGGCCAAACAAACAACTCACATTAGAAAATGGCTGACAAGACTGAAGAATCTAACTCTCCACCAGGCAAAACTACTCAAGTCAATACACTATGCTAAACAGCCAGAACGTGGAAGGCTATAATTTTCACATGAATAGCGATAAATCGAGAAATTGACCCGAGTGTTGTTGGTCTTGGCAAAACCTAATCGTATTCGTTAAAAATGTCAGACTTGATTTAACGAAGTTCATTTTTCAGATCAGTTATGTTAACTCTGAGACAATTCGCTTCGCCATCAACCCTTTATTTTCATTTTCATTATCAATTATCCATTGTCAAATGGTTAAACAACGTTGAATTTTGGCGCAGATGGTTGCATAGGTAACATTTCTTTAACATATAACTTCTTTTTGTCGAGTGATTTTGCTCGGAATTTTAAGAGAAATAAAATAGGCATGCAATAGTCCTTGTCATTGCGCAGAGGAAGCGCCCTCTGCTCTGTCTAGGTGCGAACAAACAAATGCAAAAAACGAGAGAATACGATCTAAGATGTCAGACTTTATCAAGATATTATTTAATGAACAATGTATTGCCTAGGTTCTGTGACACAACTAGTGCTGTAAGCCACCGACTCTTCTGAGAAATGTTTCAAACCGCTATGGCTAACATTCCGAACAATTATGCCATGTACTGTAAATCAGAATTACACAAGAAGTTGTATACTGTATGATTGATTACTCGCCAACTCTTTTGCAATCATCATTTCCAGCAAAATAGTATTAGGAAAACACTTGTAAACTTTTCAATCATCATTTTTGCTAAACTGGCCTTTTAGCGCTTTCGCACAATTTAAAGGAAAATATGATGATGAAAAGTTGCTGGTATGCTACAAGTATACAATACAACATATAGCTCTCTGTTTGTCCCTATTTGGATGCCGAAAGGGTTTGTTTTTTTTTACTTTCATAGGCTTTGAAAAGTCTCTCAGAAGGGTTGGTAGTGTACTTTTTGTGTTGGAAGAGATCAGCAATAAGTTGTTCAGCGAAAAATGCCTTGTCAAAGTCAGGCATCTTAGAGCATATTCTTGTGTTTCTAAATTTGTTTGTCCGCAACGAGAGGAGGAAGAGAGTTGAATGAAAAGTACTGCTGAGTAATTTTTACATATCATCGTAAATTCCTTCTATTTTTAAGAACACAAATGTAATAAATGTAAATTGAATAAACTATCGTTGCTCCTTCATGCAATGAATCTGTTAAGCCAATTCAAAAATTCAATTCGCAGTTCTTTCCAACTAAGGAATTTCATATAAAGACTCGCCTTCCACGACTTGATTTTGAGAATGTGTTGCACATCTATTTGTATTTTCTCACGAATGTAAACTCTCGCTCAAGTTATGCGCACCCTATCAACGATTTATACCTGTTAAGCAACTTGTTGGTACCAAAACGCACCCGATATTGTTTGATAAATTAGATTCTTTTCTTCATCAGTCAGGCAAAGGTTTGGAATTTATCTAAAAGCACTTAAGAAAATAACTCCCTCTCTTCGCCCGTCTTTACGTTATGGCAACTTTTAAAGTAAATGTTAGAAAAATACAGTTTCCTCGTTAGTCATCCGGACACGACTGCCCTGTTATCCCTGAAGTTTGCTTGAATTGAAACTTGTTCCAGCCCGTTTTTTGTTTGATTGAGAGGCCCTTAATTGAACTTACTTTTGACTGGACACACTGGTGATCTCGGGGAATGAGAGCTCCAATAGAACTTGCTCTTGGTCATCCACCACATACACACCCGTCCAATTCACCGCGATAATCACATCGTTCTTGGGCAAATTTGGTCCTGAAAGAATACACGCCAAAAGATTAATCAAGTTTCCTCACTTAAGTGTTAGATATCTTAGCCGGTTTTCAATTAAGATTACTTTCTTGTTCGTGCATTTCACGCTTTGAGAGCCTTGTTTTGTCGTGGTGAAATGCGAACCCAGTTCTCTAGATTCAGCTAATTCGGTCAGTGGTTAATGGCTTGATTTACAATGACAGTTCACAACCAGGATCGAGAAACACGACGTTCTCAGTGGGCAAGACCGACTCGCTTGGCCTCGTTTCGATTTGCATGAATGGCCAATAATAAAATCTGTCACACTTTGCGGTCTCAAGAAACTTTTATATCTACATAAAAAGGGCCACTCCTTGTCCACTTCAGCTCGAAGCGATTGTTTAAAAGTCACTCTCATGCACTAAGTTGGATCTACTTTGACTTGGGAACTCACCAGAGTATCGGAAAGCTTCGTAAAACCTGGAGAAAAGCAAAGGCCACTTGTATTTGGCGTAGCTCACAACGTCCTCCTTCACTTTCAAAACTGGCACCTTGTCTTTGATGTAGTAGCTCTACAATAGGAAAGGTTCATTAATCTTTGTAGAAAAAATTAATATAACCACCTAAGATGGGAATAGCCCCACAATACCTTCTTGTAAGCTTGTATGATGAGTTGATGCCAAGTTTCCATAGCGTTATCTCTTTGCAGGCAATAGTCCGGGATGTAATTGGGCAAGAGACTGAAGAGGCGCTCCGTGTTCAAATCAACACCATATTCGATGTAGTATTGTTGGGCGGCGATCATGGCCAAGTCCTCTTCCTTCTCACAGCGATATTCGCCAAATTTGACTCCTCTCACATTCTGTTGATAAATGAGGTTGGTGGCCACTTGGTCCTCTGTTGGATCATGCCAAGGGGAGAAGATCTCTTTGCGGAAGAATAACCGCCAGGGGGCGTTTCGTTCTTGAGCTCCCTGTTCTTTGGCGTATTGCTCGCATTGGGAAATGGCATCCATCACATGGTCCCCTCCACTCCCCAAAGAAGACACCTGAGAGGTGCACAAGCATTACAATGAAAGTTGTTTTGGGTTAACATATTATGCATGGAGTATCTCGTGCGTACCTTGTCAAATAATGCGATGTAGAGTGAGAATCCAAACTGGTCCTTGAGTCCGATTTTGTCACTCAGTTGATTGCACAGTTCTCTGGCTGTTGTGGCTGAGTCTGCCAACAAAGTTTTTGTGGTCCCGTCCATGAACGTGATTGGTAGCATGAGAGGTTTCTTGGATTTTGTGGCCTGTAAAGAGAAAACTTATTGGTCAGGTTTAAGAAGAAACTGGTAGTTAAACGAGCAAATTAGCACCTGAAGCTCCAACCAAGATGGTGGTTGATTTCGGGTGCCATTGTTGAATGTCCTCTTGAGTCGTTCCTCGCAGTATGGTGCGTAACCTGGCGGTCCGTCTCGGATAAACGATCGGAGATGTTTCACAAAGTTATCTGATGGGGCAAAACATCCCACACAAAGAGACAGGAGAATCCATCCACGGGCATGGGACGATTTGGAGGGATTACTGGTGAGCTGCTTGCAAATCTGGCAATACACCTCATCCCGAAGCTCGGCCCGGAGAATTCCGTGACCAATGATGAAGTGAAGCTTCTCCAAATTCGAAGTGGGTCTGGACTCCAACCACGAATTATACGAATCCGCAGTGTACTCCTCTTCCTGCAGCTTCCGCTTGATCTCATCCCCCATCTTGTTTTTCCTCTTGAGGGTCAAGGACACGAGTTTGTGACTGAAACCAATTAAAAAATAACATATCATCGCTTCATGAAATGTATCTACTAGGATTCTAAAAACACTTACCGGATGGATCGTTGCTTCTCTTTGATTACGGCAGCAGTATCACCGTTCAAGGTGCCGTTTTGAGGGTCCATGCCCATTAATTGAGCCTCTTGGAACTCTTTACTTTTGATGAAGTTTCTGCCCAAGGTGGCAGTGACTTTGGTCATGACCGACGTGTTGTCATTTTCCAACATGTGAAATTTCGGTTCAGGGAGATCACCCATGAATCTCAAGATAGTGATCCACAAGGCCAAAGCAGCCTACATGACGAAATTGGAACGTGTGTTTCATTGGTGAAGAAGACAGTAGGAAATAAGTCGAGAATTTACCAATTGATCTCCTTGGGTTTGAAGTGGAAGGAGTGAGTGTTTTAGCGGCTTCCGGGCATATTGATGGGAGTATTGCCCTTGAAAATAAGTAGCTGCGAACTTTTGGAACTTGTACTCTGAGAGGTCCTCATGATCTTCGGGAGTGACGGGTACACCCATGATAATATCACTGTTTTGGATGCTCTATAATAGATGATGCACAAAGAAACAGATAATTGCACAACGCTTGAACCCACTTATATCAAAATCTCACCTTTGGAGCTGGCAAATCTCGGAAGGCGCTTGGAGCTTGTGACTCACTGACAGAATCCTTTTGATCCTCCAGGAATCCGAACATGTCATCAACAACGGCAGAATCGTCGATGGGCTGATCAGCGCGAATTTCTGCGAATTTCATTTTTTCCCGATTGACTCTCATCATTTCCACCTTAAAACGCTCTTCTTCATTCTCGCGCCTGTTGATGTCATCAATGGTCTCTTGGAAGTGCTTTTCCGCGATTTCAATGGCCTTCTTCTTGCCATACTTCTTCTCCAATTCGCGAGCCTCTTGCTCCTTGGCTTTTCGTGCACGATACTCGACCTGAAAAAAGCGCAATGTATTTTCGTTTTTTCAAAGTTCATCCAAAAAGTCAAAGGACAAAGGTCTAAGAAAAACTCACCCGAAGTTTACGAAATTGTTTCTGTGCAATCATCTTTCGCACATGACTCTGGATTTTGATCACAGCCCACATTTTTCGCCCAAAGTTCTTACGGACCACATAGCCGCGACATCTGGCTTGCAATTGGACGATATGCCCTCGAAGATGTTTGAATTTGTGGGACAGGACCCTGGACCGGATCAAGGCCTGGAGTCTCATGTATCCGGTCCTCATTTGATGATACTTTTTCTTCCCGTTGTAAGCTCGGAAGTTCTTCTGAATGACCACGGCTGCGGCTCGCATCTTCAAGAACCGTCTTCGGTGATACCAGCCTCGAATGCAACGCTGGAGGACGAGGATCTTGCGTGTGAGCACGCGATCTCGCTCTTGTTCCAGGAACAAATCCTGGGCATCCTTTAGAAACACCTTCGTCCGTCCCAATTGATAATCGGCTTTTCCCAGAACGGCTTGGCAAATTTTTGACGTGGCCCCTTGGCAATCTCTCTGAAAGACATGAACATTATTCAGTCGATAGATACTTGACCTTACGTCAGGACAGATTACACGCTTTAAGATCTTTGTCGTGATTTAATGAGTGATAAGAGGGAACTTACCAATTTATGCGCCGGGGGGCAACCTGTTATCAAAAATCGATATCGGTCCACGAACTCGTTGAAGGTGTGTCGAATCGGATAACCAGCTCGACGGATCCGAATAGTTTCCATCATGCCCGAGTATCGCAATTGTCGGCAGCACAACTCCCGATCAAACATCTAAAAGGCCACAATGTATTAAGTAGACAGATATGTTGCTTTCACCAAATTTCTCACTCCCTACCATTGGTTTCTTGAATTCGTTAGGCTTGACACATCGCACGAAGAAAGGGTTGCATTGACCCAAAGTGTGCATGAGCATCTCCAAACTCTTCTTGAACTGCGAGGATAAAGTTGGGGCCCGTTTTCTCGTCTCGGATCCCATGCTCAAATCACCGGCAAAGATTTGTTGCAAGAATCGGTTTTTAGACACATGGATCAGCTGCAGAAGATCTGCACTGAAGGTGTCTCTGTTCTTGTCCAAGAAGCTTCTCGTGTCATAGAACACCACTCCTGCGAAATGATTCAAACCAAAGGAAGTGTTGATGTCCGATTTGGGTTTCAAGTAGTTCCGATTCGTTCCGTGACGTTGATGAAGTTTATTCAAGAGAGTTTGATCGCTTCCCTAGGAACAAAACGGAAGATGCGTTTGAAATGTTCGGTAACCATGGCCAAATTAAAGCCATTTGTTTACCTTGGGGAATTTGCTTTCTTCGTCAATGAGAGCCATCAAGTTCAAGGGTCGGATGGCAATCAAATCCAGGGCCTCTTGGTTATCCACAAACTCGATGTGATGCCAATTGATGGCCTCCAAGTTATACTCCTCTTGTTCCAGTTTGAAAATGTGCTGCACAAAGAATTGCTGGAGGTTCTCATTGGCAAAGTTGATGCAGAATTGCTCAAAGGAGTTGGATTCAAAGTTTTCGAATCCAAAGATGTCGAGTACTCCGATACTGCATCGTTCATTGGAATCTTTCAAGTCCGGCTTGAACACGGCGGTGTTGATTTTTCGCACTATGTGAATAAAGAGCCGCCCGTAAATCCCCTTGGAAAATGCGTCCCGAACGTCTTTGGATTGATGCATATTCAAAGTGGAAACCACGGTCTCTCCTTGAGCGAAGATGGTCCTCGAAGTCAAGGCATCGATTAGAGCTTGCTTGTCCAGACCCAGGATGGCGGCAACGCGTTCAACATTGGATTGATCCGGGATGTCGGTGGCGTCAAGATTGTCCACAACTTTGCCCTTGTACTTGATGTTGCCCATGTGCAAAAGGGCTGCTAAGATCTTGAGAATATCCCAGATCTCTTGATCGGTCATCATTAGAACCTTCATGGCGGATCGAATGTCGGCAAATTCGGCTGCGTCATCTCGACCATCACACACGGTACTTCCACCCTATTAGAAGAGAGGTGTAATATAAAATCGAATTCCTCAAGCGATCCGAAACGATAATCTTTAAGAGTTTCCGAGATCAGAAGGGTTAATGTGATGACGTGCATTTGGCATGATGGATTACATAAAGGTTAGATAAATGATAAAGCCCTGCGTGGACCCAGGATGGATATCGGAAGTGGACTTACTCCTGTCAAATATTTGTAGTGTGAGGCATCCTTGAGTTCCAATTTGGCTTTGTGCTCCTTGGAGAGACCCGCTAGCATGCAATAGAAGATGTGGTAGTTCCTTTCCTCCGGCATTTGATTGACAATCCTGGACTTTTCCAAGAGATATTGCTCTATCTTGGCCCCCTCAATCACCCCATTCCGATTGAAGATGATGTCGATGTATTTCCCGAATCGGGATGAGTTGTCATTGCGAATGGTTTTGGCGTTACCAAATGCTTCCAAAATGGGATTGGCCTCCAGGATCTGTTGTTCGATCCACGAGTGCTTTCCACTAATAGCGGCTAAATACTGAAGGATCAGCTTGGTGCTCTCCGTTTTGCCCGCTCCGGATTCACCACTGATGACGATACATTGATTTTGTTTCGTCCGACGCATCAATGAGTAACTGTTATCTCCAATAGCAAAGATGTGAGGAGGAAGCTCTCCAATTTTCTTCTCTTTGTACAATTTGATTTGCTCTGCAGTGTAGATAGGTAGGATCTGGTAAGGGTTCACGGCCACCAAAATTGAGCCCGTGTAGGTCTGAAAGAAAGAACGAGGAATACTTCTTTCAATCATGAATAGGGCTCACATTGGTCGTGACAATGGCATCCACTTACGTAGATGAGGTTTTCGTTGTAGCGAATGAGCAAATTTCTGAGGATGCCAGCCTCGTGAAGGTCGCCTAAACTGATCATATCCTCGACCCCCTGCACCGACGTGGGGTGCATGGCTTTGATTCGCCTTTCGGGAGTCAGCCATAATTCGTTGCCGTCGTCGTCGACCACCTGTAATTCAGGTTGGTTTTCCGTTCAAAAACACACCAACGAACCATTGGAATCCGTCGATGATATTGTTCGATTTGATTGTTACCTGAATTTTACGGCCTTCCGCTGATATCACCCGAGCTCCAATGGCCACATCGAACTCACGTCTGGACACGGGCTCGATCCAAATGTAGTCACCCTGAAACGAAATGCAACAAGTTAGCATTCACACCAGTTTTGAGCTTGGAGGATGACGTCTCCTAGTAATGTTACATCCTTCTAAGAACCACCACCATTTGCAGGTGAGGTGAGGGCCATTTTGCACTTACGACAATGAGCACTTGTTTCTCAGAATTGTCTTTGCCCATCTTGCTTGGTTGGCTGAACGGTCTCCCAAGGCGAGGAGACCAAAGCCAACAATCTGGACAAGGTGGTGTGCACTGAAGTGGCGTGTGATTGTGGGAGAATCAGAAACCTAGTTCGAAATGGGAAAACTGTTTCATCCCCCTTGTCGTCGAAAGAGACAGAACGATTACATTCTTCAATCACTTGGCCAGAAATTATGACGTTTGCTAGGCTCGGGTGAGAGGAGATAAGGTGGCCGATAACGAGTTCAAGTTAATGCAATATAATTTGTCAGCCTTCCAAGCTTTAACTTGTAGAAGAGCCGATAAGTGATCTTGTTCAGGAATGTCGAGTTAAAAGCTCCATCTATAGAGTTGTCATTGACAGTAATGCACTTGCTATCTTTTGAATATGCGTGAGGATGCTTAAACAATTGCCTTGAAAAGCATCGTTGAACCAAAACCCGATTTCCCTGATAGCGTGTCGACTTAAAAAATGAGACTGATCCAACCGAAAGGCACAATGTCCATCTCTACCACTCTTATTTATTACTTTTGTATGGCTTCCATGTTCCTCCGAATAATTCCTATTAAGATCGCATTCGAAAAAGCATATCTCTTATCCTTGACCCTAAATGTAAGAAGTCAATCCTACTGACCCCTTTGAGCGAATATTTGGATTTACTCGCCATATTGAATCATGTACGTAGATACCACCATGCAGTAGCTGTATGAACGAAGTACAGTTATATTGTTGACATCTGCTACCGCGGGCGGTGCTGTTCAAAGCCTCCGAGCTCCGAAAGAAATCCAAAATGAAAAGGATTTGGCTTGAGCATCCATCGCTGGTGTGCTCGGCAATCGCTAAATTGATTTCCTCTCGTGGAATTAAAGTCAAAAAAGAAAGATTCCGTGCGGACGGATGCTAGATTATATCCATTGATAGCACTCATTCCGGACTTCCGGTTCAATCCGTATTTTCATTTAAGGGCTCCATGCACTCAACGTCAACCAGTCAACCATCAACAAGTAGCACTTCAAATACATTACAGAGTCGCCTCAAAATGTGGTGCCGCATACCGACAATAACGTACATATTATGCGTATACTCGTGCTGTAGTGCCCCTCCTCCGGTTCTACTAAATCCCACGTCTATGGGCGGGAGGTGCCATTTCCAATCTAATTTACGATGAACAATGGTCTGGATGGATAGACAACCACAAAAGTATGCGCTGCTTGTTTGACATTCAAATTCGGATTTGTGAACACAAATGGCTTTTCCTCGGTTTCAGCTGACTCACTGCTTCCCTTTTTTTTCTCTTTGGTCACGAGGATTGCCGATTCGAATCCCATCTGGTTTCCCTTCAGGCGGTGCGGTTCATGCAGAATGTGAAGTCTGAATAAGGTCAATAATATGGGCTCGAATCAAGTTGTATTCAATGCACATTTTTGGTTGTTCGGCATCACGATATCGAAATGATGCGGCTTGTTTTGAAGTCGCCAGATCCATCACCGCACGACGTGTATTACTCGGTTTTGGGAGAAAGTGGGGGAATCGAGCCTGATTTCTCGGTGATGTATTTTTCTCCCTCATTTCACGGTTCCTTTTTTTCCTTTGTTGTCGAGAAGAATCTGAGGCGATTCCCGTACAATTATGCAAAACGTCTTCCCAATTTCTCAGCGATTGGAGCTTCTTGCATGCCTGTGCCAATGTGGAGGAGGACATCATCCTACCTTTCACAGAGCTCCAGGTGGTCATTGAAATTCTTCGAAACAAGAGAAAATCTCATTTCGTGACATGGTTGGTCTTTAGGGAGTCTTGTTGAACACAAGAAGCGCCACTCAGTTCAAAAGTACTGACAATTGTCAAGTGGAAGTGTCTTTCATTCATCTTTTTTGTACTGGCTTCCTTCTCGCTGCAACAGCTGACTTAGACTTGAGAAAATGGAAACAATTCCCTACACAATGAGAGCAATGTACACAAAGCGAATGCCTTCTTTGGGATGGGGGAAAGTATCCACTTCAATCAAATAAGTACACTTACTTAAGATGTGCCAGTTTCAAAGATCCTACCGGTGCACGGCTTGTGTATACTGTACATATTCCAAGATAAATCAATGCGTGAGAAATGTCTATTTGTCTCGTTTAGCCATGAACCCCAGCCCAGCTCACATTGGCAATTGTAACATATTTCTTCCAAATTGGAGTTAGTGGGAGGGAGGCTTAAGGGACTTCAACGAGGATGAGAACTGGCCTCTCCCACACAAAGCACGCTTGGATTGGGTTTAAGCTTTGAAGAGGCAATGAGAAGCTAGAATCCTACGCCCAAGCCAACTTATCATCACGGCTATTACCTTCATGGGCATTTTCCACCCTCTCAAGTTTGAGGAGCAATCTCATTAATTCTCCCAACAAGTCGCCAACTCGTTTGACACCCAATGGGCATCAAGTGGAACGGCACATTATGCGCCTCGACGTCTTGACATCGAGTTATGATGTTTTGATAACATTTTCAAAACGGACAGGTTGTGAACTAATTCGATGATACAGGTGTCGTATAGATCGATTTGAAAGATTTCCAAGAACTTTTGTCTTACCCTAGTGACGATAACCATCTTGTTGGTTTTATCTTAAGTAGAGGCGGATACGTTTTCCGATAAGATGGTCCTCATTCCTGGTTTGATCTGGAAAATTAGGTTGAGAGAACATGAAATTACTTACCATAAAATCAGAGGCAAACAATCAGAATTTGGAACAAAGATATATTTTGACCCATTTTTATATTGATATTGGTGACAAAGAGGTATGTCCGTATGGATTATTTCGATGGAAGAAAAGCTTTTAAAGAAATTGATATTTTCGTGACTCATTTTCTCATAATTGCCCACTCATCAAAAAGAATGTAAAGTGAAACTACCTGGCGAATTGTACTTGCACCAGAATTGCACGCGGTAAAATGCTTAAGATCCACAATGAATATCGAAAAACGTACTTAGGAGTTGAAAAATATTGGTTCACGAGTTCAATCATTCTTTGCACTTTGAATCTCACAATTTATCAGCACAAAGGAGGAATTGCTCTAGAAATCACATTCAAGCAATGTCACACATCACAGAACATGCCAAATCTTCTGAGCCTCTAAGAACCCAGACACTAGGTTGGTTGGCTTTTCGCGGAGGTACTTGGACGTTTTGGCCGTACAAATATACACACTTTATACTTGTGGGTCCTTGTTCCAGGACCATAGATTTTTTCTTATACCACACAAGCTGGTTGGTCTTGAAACCCGCAGTGAAATCCAACCAAACTGATCCCCCCTAGTCTTCTTCCCGACAAGCCGACTGTCTACTACTGTTTAGCAGAACAGTCGTCAAGTTCCTATCCCCGCTCAGCATGGACCGCCTTCATCTGAAGCGGAGACTGTTGTTGTAGTCGTTGTGGTACCACAAAGGTACTCACTCGTCTCTGGTGTCTGGGCACAAAGTAATGGTCGCTTCCTTCACGTGATCGTAGCTGTAACTTGGCCAAGCTGGGACAACAAAACCACGGCATTGGAGCACGAGATCCTGGCAAAGAGCACCTCCCTGTGTATCTGTGAGTCTCTCTGTGTGTGTCTCTCTCTGATCTACTGCAGCACCTTGGCACCTGAGCATGCAGCCTGAACCGGTGAAGGGATTTTTACCATGGTTTTTGGCAGGAAAGTAGTCGTCTCTTCGCTATGGCTGGTGCAATAGGATTAGGGTAATCCTGAAGAGGGTATAGTGGTAGGTGTGTGTGTGTGTATAGTAGTGCAGTCAACGTCCGGCTGTTGCGACAAAAACGGTGCTGGACGGATGAAGAATCAGTCAGGCGTTGGCGCATGAATGTGCTGTCGTGGTTCACTATTTCTCCTGTGCTATTGCAACCTTCTGTAAACTAAACTGACTGCCTGGATGCTTGGAGTAAATGGGAAGGGCAATTGTATTTACATCGCCCTTGCCGATTACTTACATGATTCTGCCTCGGCTGCAATGAGTTCATGTCATAACGTTGGTGAAGGTTCGGTTATCTGCACTAAGAATCTCGGACTAAACTTGAAATCGCATATTGTTAGTATTTGGTTGCGAGTCAGTCTGGCACCTTGCAGCACGCCTTTAAAGTACCTGTTGTCGCTTTTTCATTTACTGTACTGCCCTGTACAGTACTACTTAATGGACAAGGGGAAGTGAGAAACTTCGGAAGAAGGGACTTTTACATGGAATTCGCTCTGAGTCCGAGTAAGCACATCCATTTCAGTACAAAACGGCTAGAGGAGCAAAATGGTAGCACATACGTAGGGTTTGTCTGCATGGTACTTGACGAGAAGAGATGGTGAAATGTAACATCAGCAACACTAAAGCCAGGCATGCGTTTGGGATCACAGGATTTTGCATTGACGGGAGCGCCTTGAATGATGCTCCAGTGGGCTTCTTGAGGCTCCGTTGTTACTGAGGTAGCTCTGAAGGCAAAATGGCAAAATTTCAAGGGCCTCTATCTACTGCACTGGAGAACAGGGAGCGAGGGTCTGTTGTTCTGGGAAACTACTACTATATTACGGAATGGACTGGAAGCACCGCTATATTTTCTCCTTCTTGTCTTGAATGCTTATTACCTGTGTAGATTTCAACATGGTATCCTGAGCTATCCTTATTTCAATGACGGTGAGGAAATATTTGTTTGAATGTTTTGGTATCTAGATGACTAAAAACATTCTCAAAATCCAGGCAGGCAATCGATGATTAATGCTTGAAGCAGATGGTGGTCTTTTTAGTCGAGTGTGTCAACTTTCCCTTTTCTCGTGGTTTTACCCATTCGTCATTTTTCCTCATTTGCGACAATCGTGATGTGGAAAAATGAGTTCGGCAATGAAAGACGCGAACCCATTCAAAGTTGGACAGAGAGCCAATTTAAAGCCGTCTTAACTTATCCAGAGAGATCTTTAACTAGTGTTGTTAACCACTGGTTAAAGGTATCCATGACTTATCTAATGGGAAGCGGAAATGTGGATAAGATATTGCAAATCCTCAAATACTTTTTCTGTTATTCAAAGCTAAAAAGAAATGCGTATGTTTTGAATGAATCGTGCCAATTGAAATCGCAATGCAGAAATTACTGTGTCTAAGTACAGAAGCGTTCTTTGTCATCTATTTGACCCTATTAGTACTGTAAACATTGGAACAAAAACCATGGTTGATATGAGTCATTTGTTTAACCGAACAACTACTGGATGCATGCACAAAATGAAAGAACGGTCAGTCAGCTTTTTAAAACTAAAGTCCACACCAACACCGATGTCTGAAGGTAAAAAATCTATTGGAAGCACACTTTTTTTAACTTCGCAGGAGTATTTTTGGTAATCATCTTCATCGGACCTCTGATAGCTCTTAAAAGTCAAATAGTTGTGTTGTTGATAAGACTGGAAGTAAAGAAAAGCCTCCCAACAGGCCCGATAACTGAGCCTTAAAATAGGTAACCCCAGATCTATGACATTAACAAATTCATCGATAACTTATCTGCTATTACATACACCCATAGTACATCATTGCTTTAGCCCATTTTATACAGACTTGAAAAAACGGAGAGAAAGGCCAAGAAGAGCCTTCTAGACATGCAAGTGTAGACATGGAACTGCAAAACGGTCGAGGTCATGACAGGATTAGATTTTCTCTTACCTGACACGAATATGAAAATGTTTAATCAAGTCCATTCAAAGAGGCAGTTCATTTCAATCATCGCTCGAGAATGGAGCCAGATAAGCCCAGCTCCAAGGCTCGGGAGAAATCAATTGTCCCTATCCTTGATAGTGGTTATGGCTGGGTCATAGTGCTCATCGCCTTTGTCTGTATTTTCATCCCTGATGGCATTCTCGTCGCTTTTGGAGGATTCATCTCCTCCCTCAATAGGCGATTCAAAGTCAACCCGTCGATTTTGACCGCAGCTGCCAGTGTCAATAACGGAGTCAAGTCGCTGTCCGGGATATTTGTTAGCGCCCTAATGAAGCGCTTTGGATGCAAACGAGTGGCCTTGGCGGGGGCGCTCGTATTTGCCGGATCCATGATGATTTGTTCGGTGGCCAAGAACTTTGTCACCTTCCTAATTGCTTTTGGACTTTTCGGAGGTCTTGGAGCTGGCATGTTATTTTTGCCCCCTTTGGTATTGATTGGGCACTTTTTCCGGTCGAAATTGGCCTTGGCCACGTCCATTGCCAGGATGGGATCACCATGTGGAGGATGTGTTCTAGCTCCTTTGGCCAGTCTGCTGATCCAACTCTTGGGTTGGCATTATGCATTCTTCGTTTTGTGCTGCATCACATTCCTGGTCCCCATTGCTTGTATGTTTCTGCGAGCGGAGCCTGATAAAATGGAACAAGCCAATGATTTGGGTCGGCTCTCAAGAAGTCAATCGTCGTTGAATACCCGAACTATGATTCAGGAAGGTCAACCTAAGAGTGCTTATATGGGCATCCCTTTGCAATCTTTGGCTGATAATGCCCCTAGGGAACCTCCTCCAGAACCAAAATCTCTTTTTATGTTGTTCCCGTTCCAAAATCTGATCATGAACATTGCCACTGATGTGGGAAAAGAAGAGGAAAAGGCCAAAGGACTCATCACTTTGAAAGATTGGGATCCAACTTCTGGCCAGTCGTTCATTGAGTTTGCTTTATCTCTAACATTGCCATGGGCTAAGACATTCACCGAAAATTGTGAGAAGAGTAAAACTCGAATCTCTATGCTAATGGAAGAGGCTTCAGTTTCAATTTGCTTGCCCGATCTAAATCCAGAACTAAAAGAGACTCTCTCAGAGCCTTTTTTGAAAGGTCAGCAACGTCTTTCCTCTTACTTAGACCAATACGAAATCCAATTCAATCCCGAGGTCAAGGATAACATGATGAAGCAAATCAAAAGTGGCCATGAATCGTTCCGAAATTTATTCCGTGAATCGTGGATTGGAACCTCACTCTCCAATTCCGAACAAGAAGCCTTCCGTGAAAACGAAGAAGCCAAATCCGAGTCTGGTACAAATCCAGCCGGGAATGACAGCCCTATCCCAACATTATTTAGCATAGGTCGACTTCCCATTCGAAGAAGTATGACTGAACCTAAGTCAGATCCCTCCAATGAATTTCAAATGATCCAAAAAAGTGACGACTTTCATCGGCCTTCTCCGAGTATTCCAAGGACAAACACCAACCCTAATGATATGCCTAAACGAAGGATTGAAGGCGTTGTGTATAGAGACAAAAGTAGAGCCCGAACATTAAGGAAGCAATCTAACGTGAGCCCACCTCCAATTTACAGATGCAGTGGTCCCAGGAGTAGCCTTAAGGACATCATAGTAGACATCCGGAAGCAATCCCTAGCACAGCCTTCTCAGCCACCTCAGTCCAATTGGAGCAAGTTGAAAAGTTGCTTTGCCCTGGACATGATATGCAATTCCAGTTTTATGTTCTTCTGCTTGGCGAATGCCATTGGAAACGCCTCCAGTTTCATACCTCTCGTATACCTTCACGAGTTCATGTTCTTGTATTCGTTCACGAGCACACAGTGCTCCATTGTCATAGCCTTAATTCAAGTCCTCAATGCAGCTGGACGAGTTCCCTTGGGATGGATCGTGGACATGTCTTGTATGAGCCCCATAATTGTGAGTGCCATACTTTGGGCCGTGTCTGGCGGAGCACTCTTTCTTTTGACCTTTTGCCAAACATATTGGGCTTTTCTATGTCTTGGTATGCTCTTCGGATTAGGTAACGCGGTTCTTTCGATCCAGAGTGTGGTCTTAATTGATATTTTGAGCTTGAGTCAACTTCCAAAAGCCTTAGGAGTGCTCTTGTTTTGTGAAGGTTTGGCCAAAATTATCATTCCTCCTTTGGCCGGGTTCTTGGCTACAGAATACCAGAACCATAACGTGATTTTCTATTTCAGCAGTTTTGGCTTCCTTTTCAGTTGTGTTAGTTGTTTTTTGTCATATGTGGTGCAGCAAATTCGAGTTTTTCGAAAGACTCAATCTAGTGCAGTGCATGTTTGATTTCCAGATGTTCTTCCTCTTGAATAGCCATAAGTGCGATAATTATATTCTTGCTCTTTTCATTAATCAGAAGACCAAAGAATTTTCACGCTATCAATATTTTTTGTATCTTTTAAGGATATGAACCCAGACAGTTTTGCTTTTAGATTCCAATTCAAACTACTAACCCTCTTATTGAGCTTTAGTTTGTGCTGTCCTAAATAAATCCCGAGGGAAAACATTTTCAACTTTATCACATTGATGAATAAACATGAAACATGTATATCGAAAACACACAAGTTTTTGCCTACGTATACCTCTAATGTATTTGTGAGGGAAAATGAACACGTTGCACAAATTCTTGGCATAGAAATGGTTCTAGTTTCCCCGTACACGTAGATACCCGTTTCACGTAACTTTCCACACCTCTGAGATTGGGACTAAGTGTTACAAATTTTTGTAATTTCAATTAGGCAGAATTGCGAAACAACTATTTTTCCCCAATAAGTTGCCCTGTTACTCGAATTCCAATATGTTGTCACAACACAGAGCAAGATCAAGAGTATGCATTAGGAGAAAGCGAAGCAAACCAATTATTACGAGAGTAATCTCGTACAACGCAATCAATGGAATCAATCGGCTCCAGTAGTATCGTTTCATGGTTAATTCAATGAGCTACGTTTCTACAGTAAAGAAACACAACAAACTCGTTATTACCTTTTTTCTTGTTTTCAATTATGGAAAGACCAAACTTCGATTACCAAATAAATATTAAGTGCCACAT